>NW_024080717.1:783774-1214623 GCF_003009895.1 Hyaena hyaena | reverse complement strand
CCCCCCCCCCCCCCCCCGTCTTCCTGTTCCAGGCTTCCAGCCTCCCTCAAGAGCCCATCCTGAAAGAGCATATTGGGGAGAGGCTGGCAAAGCAGAAGCGGACACGGACATGTGGCATGACAGAGTATGGAAGAGTGGGTTTTCATCCAGATGACAATGACTTTCTTGGCACAGCAACTCTTGGGATAGGGTTGGACTCGGGCACGTCAACAGCACAATCTCTTCAGCAATCCTTGAAGCCCCTCTCATGAGGTTTCACAGTTTGTGAGATCCAGCCCTGCATAGGGCTCTGTGCTGATAGTGAGGAGACTGCTTGGGATTATCTCCCTCCTCTCTGCCCCTCCCCCCACTCCTGCTCGCATGCTCCGCTCTCTTGCTCTCTCTCTCTATAAATAGACATTAAAAAACTTCTCTTACGGCCAAGCACTTTCTTTTAAAATATGATCTCTACTGTTTCTCTTTACCCTGTTTTATAGCTTTGACTGCCTCCAACTGCCTCCATTTCCTCATTCTCTCCCTCCTACTGGCCTCTCCCACCACCGCCACTAATGAGCAAAATTTGTGCCAGTGTTCTTTCTTGCAGTATGTTCCTTATTTTTTATTTATCTAATTTTTTCAATACCTGTACTGGGGTAGGCGAGATAATAGAAAGGATAGAATTAAGTGAGCATGAATCAGAGATCTTAGTAATTTCTAAGATACAGATTGCAAGGCACGGACGGGGCTAGAACCACTCATTCATAGCCTGCATCCTACACAAGAAGATAGACAGAGACTTAATATGTGAGGCTCCAAAGCATTGTGTGCTGCTATATTGATTATACAGTAGGGACACAAAACATTTATACTTAGTTACATGGCTTAGATAACCTTTCCAGTGCCCTATAAATCAGTAGATTCCAGGCCTGTTGACCATAAACCATCCTAGACTGATCACGTATGTCTTGTTAAAAGAATTTTAAAAATAAGGAATCTCTCATAGCCATTAATTTGCCAGGAGATCTGTTGTTAGCATGTTTTCCCAGGGATTTATTCAGGTAGACTTGCTTTTAAGAAAGATGATGGATTATAGGCCTGCCACCATTTCCTTTTCAATGACCATTTCCTTTCCGGCAAGTAAGATGGATCCGATGAGAAATTATCCTAAATATGTTGACTGCAGACGAGTGGAACAGAAAGGACAGAGACGCCTGGGCAAGCTCACTGATGTTTCCTCTGAGAGGTGTTTTCCTTCAGAAGGGAGGGAGGGTCCAGGCCAAAATTGGTAAGCCTCAGGCAAGGAACTGGAGCAAAGCTGGTACTCTTCTTCTTTTTTTTTTCCTCCTCATGTTTGTTTATTTATTTTGAGAGAGAGAGAGAGAGAGAGAGAGAGAGAAAGCATGAGCAGGGGACAGAGGGAGAGAGAGAATACCAAGCAGGCTCTGCACCGTCAGCACAGAGCCTGATGTGCAGCTCAATCTTACAAACAGTAAGATCATTACGACCTGAGCCGAAATCAAAAGCCCAATGCTCAACTTACTGAGCCACCCAGGGGCCCCCAAAACTGGTAACTGTTAACAGAAATAAGCAGATAGATTGCAGAGGAGGTTTACGGGTGGAGGGTGATAAGAGGCAGAGCTAGCTTTAAGCTCCCAGACTGCAGAGAGGAAAAAAGTCTCAGGGATCCTACAGTCCAAATAACCTGCACTGATGTGCCTCCAAGTTGGTTAGATGCACTCCGGGAGGTCTCCTAAGAGGTGTTCCCCAAATTTGGTTGCTCATAAGCTTTGCCGAGGAGATGGGGGAAGCTTTTAAAAACTGCAAAATCCTCAGCTCCCACATCAGACCTACTTGGATCAGAATTTGGGGTGGGGCTGAAATTAAGTATTTTTAAGATGCTCCCGAGGAATGTTCAAATCATCTCTGTGGTTGGGGACCACTTCCCTGTACTACAGATCCAACACAATGGGACTTCCCATGTTGCCCTGAGAACTAAAATGCCCGGTCAGTAAGATTCTAGACCCTTTGGGAGAATGAGCCTTTCCCTCAGGGTACTTATATCCTGTGAAGTGCGTGGCTCCTACCATTTGGCACTAGGCAGTTACTACTGCAGATAGTTATTTTCCTGTTTGTAATTGCCCTTGTGTTAATTTTCTATTGCGGCTGTGACAAATTGCTGCAAATTTAGTGATTTCAAGAATGCAAATTTATCATCTTGGAGGTCAGAAATCAGAAATGGTCCTCGTGAGGCTAAAATCACAGTGTTGGCAGGGCTTCATTCCATTCCAGAGGCTCTAGGAAAGGATTTTTCTCCTTATACTTTGCAGCTTCTAATGGGCAACCCACATTCATTGGCTGGGTCTGCCTGCATCTTTGGAGCCAGCAGCAGCAGGCTGGGCCCTCCTCGCACTACCATTTCTTTGGTTCTTCGCTGCCTCCCTCTTCCATTTCTAGGGGCGACGACTACAGGAGACCCCCCCCCCGCCCCCCCGCCAGCCCTGTCGCTTTCCATGGTTTCTGTTACTAGCAGTCAACCGTAGTCTGCAAGCAGGTGTTCTTTCTCCTGGTGCATCATCAGAAGGTCACTAGTAGCCTGACTCTTTGTCGCAATGCCTGCGTCATTCACCTCACTTACCACATAGACATTTTTAGCGCCTTACGTCACAAGAAAGTCGAATATAGGACAATAAGATATTTTGAGAGCCCACATTCATGTAACTTTTATTACAGTATATTGTGGTAATTCTATCATTAGATGGTTTTTTAAATGTTTTATTTATTTCTGAGAGAGAGAGAGCATGAACAGGGGAGGGTCAGAGAGAAAGGGAGATACAGAATCTGAAAGAGGCTCCAGGCTCTGAGCTAGCTGTCAGCACAGAGCTCGACGCGGGGCTTGAACCCACGAACCGTGAGATCATGACCTGAGCTGAAGTCGGACGCTTAACCCAGGCGCCCCATCATTAGATGTTAATCTCGTACTGTGCCTACTCTATACACTAAACTATCATGGCTATGTACGTAGATGAAAAGCCATGACATCTACAGATCTCCCTTGATTTATGACAGGGTTATATCCCTATAAATCCATCATTTGTTGAAGATCTCGAAAGTTGAAATGTATTTAGCACACCTAACCTACCAGATGTCATAGCTTAGGCTGTAGTTGGGCAAAGTCCTCTCCCGCAAAGCCCATTTTATAATAGAGTGTTGACTGTCTCATGTAATTTATTGAATACTGTACAGAAAGTGACAAACAGATGGTTGTCTGGATAAAGAATGGTTGTCACTGTATCAGTTGTTGACCCTCGTGATCGAGTGGCTGGCTGGGAGCCCCTGCCCGGTATCGCGAGAGAGGATCTTCTTGCATATTGCTAGCCCGGGAAAAGATCCAAATTCAAAATTCCAACTACCGTTTCTACCGAATGAATATTGCTTTCGCATCATCGTAGTCAAAAAATTGTAAAGCCGGGAACCATCTGTGCAGGGTTTTTGGTACTACCATGGTTTCCAGCACCCACCAGGGATCTTAGGAGGCCCCCTCAGGGATGAGGGGGATGACTGTGTTGTGATTATATTGGGCTCACCTGGAAAACCCAGGCCAGTCTCCCATTGTAAAGCAAGCTGATGACTGCCCTACAACCTTAAGTCCCTTTGCCATGTAACGTAACACATTCACAGGTTCTGGGATTAAGGGTGTGCACGTCTTTGGGGGTGGGGGGGCGGGGCATTATTCTGTCTACCTCGTGTCCTATTTTCCAAATTAGATTCCTAGGAGGACGGGACCACATGCTATCTTAACTAGAAGGGTGTTGTGCCATAGTAATCATTCAGTAATGATGGTCGAATGGTTGGATGAATTTGAGCTAAATGCTGGGTGAAAGCGCCTCTGTTTCTGAGTTGTGGTTCCCTGTAGAGGGCTCTGGCCTGTTCCTGAGCTCCTGCACCGGAACAGTTTCATGCAGTGCATTGTCATCAGGAACGGAACTCGTCAATACGCTAGAACTCATCTCAGTGTCCAAAATGGTATTAATTACTTCTGCCTACTTAGATCTATATACGTGCTCCCAAAACCGTGCTCACGTCTCCAGGATCACCCACTCCTCCCATTGTTTGCGTACACGCTCTGCACCTTCCAGAGTCCCTGGAGTGTCCGGCAGGATGAGTCCAGCGAAATCATCTTCCTGTTTAGTCATTGCTGTTGGGAACAGAACTCAGCATTCTTTTGTCAGTAGCACGTGGTTTCCCTCTGTTACTTTCCACTCTCTCTGCATCTTACACTTAAAAAGAAAAAGAAAAACAATACAGGAATACAAAGGAAAATGGTATCGGCTGTTCTCACTCCGGTATGGAACTTGAATAGTGTCTTGATTTGATTGTTGTTTAGAAGCAACCTTCTTACGTTCCCAATCAAAAAGTTGTTTCCTTTCTAAAAAGGGGGAAATAATAGTTTTCTGATATCTCTCACAATATCGTCACACTTACTGAACTCCACATTTTAAAATTCAGTGAGTCCATAAGGGAGCGTTTTTGTAAGCCTCGTGTGTGATAAAACACATCTAAGACCCAAACCTCACCTGAAAGAGGCTGAAAATCCAGTGGAAATACCTGCAAACTCGGAAGGAAAGAAGCCTTTATACAAAGAGTAGATTTCATTGAACCTCTTCTATGCCATGGAAACATTTGCATCTAATGATCATAGTGTTACTTTAGCTGTCATAGCCTCAATTTGCCGTGCAGTGAGTTGAAAAGAGCATGGATGTGTAGCAATCATCTATGATTTTGAAATAGTTTAGCCAAGACTTCATTCTCTTACCTATCTAGTATTTTTCCAAAGTGAAATCAATAAGGAAAACCAACTTGGTTGAATTTCATTTTCTCCCATTTACCCTTTCCCGTAATGCCAAGCAACAATTCCTTTGATTCACACAGACTCTCCCTTTGATCCAAAATCCTCCTGAATACTTCATCTCTTAAATCTCCAGTTTCCCTGATATTTAAGTGGCCAACTCTATGAATGCAGCTGATTTTTTTCAAGTAGGCTAGACTAAACATTCCGAGTGGCCACACTTACTTGGATTACCCTAGAGGATTCCTTTCTAATGATCCTCACTTCAGCCCCTCCTTCCCCAGCCATCAGCAAATAAGTGGCTCAGGTGTGAGTTTTAACCACTTATCTGAGTTTCTTTTATGCTCTTCATGGCAAGAGGTAACAGCAATAAAAAATATTAACAATAAACTGAAAAGCAAACATTACTGCCATCCCGGAGTTGCAACTGTGAAAACTTTAGTTGTAAAGATATGATTCAGATCAGCATCCGACTCTTGATTTCAGCTCTGGTCACGATCTCACAGTTTTGTGGGTTTGAGCCCCAAGTTGGGCTCCGCACCGATAGTGTGGAGCCTGCTTGGGATTCTCCCTCCGCCCCTCCCCTGCTAGCGTTCAGTGTCTCTCTCAAAAGAAATAAACAAAAAATATATATATATCTTATCCATGTCGGGTCTTTTCCCCATTTCATTGCCTTCAGAAAGATGAGATCCTGCCTTTCCCTGTTGTTACTATGGAAAATGTGCGAAGTAATGAACTGTTCTGCATGGACAGCGCTGCTCTCTGATGGTGTGTTCTGGGACCCTGACAGATGCATTTTTGTGAAGTTTCACTTGAGAGTCCCAATTGACTGCCTCAATTAGAACTGTGCCTTCCAAGTTCCTGCTTGACTTGTATTTGTAAGATGCATCCAAAGCAATATGCTTTTGAATTTCTAAATTTTCAGTGCCTTGAGCTCTTACCGTAGGCCCTGATCATTTGCATTTTTACAATGAACACCTGCTCTAACAGACTCAGGCATGCAGGGGAAGCACCCCAGCTTCCTTCCTCTTAGACCTGGACTGTCAGAGCCTGGGATACACTGAGAAGCAGATGACTCCCCACCAATTGTGGTAGCAGCTGGAGTAGGTTTGTTCTTTGCAGGTGCTCCTCTCACTGACCTCCTTTTCTCCGAGAAGGAGAAGTGGAAGATATGTAGGTATCTTCACCGAGGGGCATGGCCAACTTCTAGAGCTCTGTATGCCTTTTTCCTCTGTCTGACCACACAGGTCCACCATTTCTTTCCATTCCATCTTCCTCTTGCTCTTCCACTTCTTTTTCTTGTGACCAACTGGGGACCCCTTCACCCTGACCTCCTTTGTTAGAGCCGTAGGTCTCATTCATGATAAAATCTTTTATATTTCATGCCAGGCGCTGTGCTAATACCCTCAACAGCCCAATGAGGAGACACTAGTATTTTCTCCCCTCCCCTCTACTTTTCTTAGATACGGCAACTGAAGCACAGAGAGGGTAAGTGACTGATAGGTGACTTGCCCAAAGTTACACATGCATAACGGGTGGCAGACAGGGTTCAAATCCAGGCAGAAAGCTCCAGCACCCAGGTTCTCAACCAACAAACTACCACTGTCACTCAGGTCCTCTGTGCCATTTCTGTGCCATCCTTCCCACTTATGGGAGGCAGTGAAGCCATTTGCTTCTGTCACTTATAACCGCGTGAGACCCGACAAATAGGCCAACGCAAATCCCATTTGCCTTCATTCCAACTTCTTTCTTAATCTCTGGTCAGCAAAAATAAGGAACTGGCAGAGAGTTTGCTTTCATATGTTTGGTCGGAGGAAAAATGTTAGTCTTCTCTCCTGTCTGTATCCCATTCATTCCAACCCAGATCGTCCTCAAACTGATGTGTACCACCTTCGTCAATATTACCGTAAATGAGAGTTTCACGAAGGTGCTGTTATTGTTTACTTGTTATAAGGAAGTGTTTTTAAAAGGTGGTAGATGGTCCTGAGGAAGACAAGACGAGCATGAGTTTGCTGGCAGTGGGGAGGGTGCCTCTTGTTCCATAAGTAAATTTAGGTTGATGGAAATGGGTTTTCCCTGAAAGTTTTGATGATTCCCTAAGTCACTTGCTAGTTTTGAACTCACTGTATTTTGGTCAAAAACGCCTATCATTTATCTCTTACCACAGTAATTGAAAGAGACAAATCTGTCCCAACCGAGAGTCTCCCCGAAGTTGGATCACATTTTAGGGCAGTGAGTGGCCTCGGGGTTGTAGAGAAACTTATAACAGGGTGCTGGGGTGGGAAGACAGTGTGTGAGACCATTTCAGGCAAGGCTATTATTAAAGCAAAGCTTACAACCAGGCAGGCCATGGCTGGGTGTGAATTTGGGCCTGAACAATCTGGATAATTGGATCTTCGCTCCATTTGTATCATGCCAGTGGAGACTAGACCAAAAACAGAGGCTGTTTCTCATCAGCATTTCCTCCCTGCCACAAGACTGCTAAGAGGGACCCTTGTCTGCTCTCTGTGTGGCAGAGTGCCTTGAAAGTCTTCTTGGGTGACACCTCCAGCATGGCCTCAATCCATTTACTGAGACCAGGCCGAGTTGCTGAACTTCCTCATCAATATTGATGACTTCAGCTGTGGAGGCACATTACCAAGAACATTACTGATGGGGCACTGCCACCCCACGGGGTCGGGGGGAGATATCACCCATGGATTTCTATGGGGTTAGGCCTTAGAACTTAGATCTGAAAATAGGGAGCCTTTCATCAATGACTTGAAGAGTGGAATAAAAGAATCCTAGGTATTAAGATTCTAAATGGCCTTAAAGCAACTGCAGGGGGTTGTCCTGCAGCTTGCAGTTGGGTCCAAGTTTAAGGTCGCCTTGGGGTGCCTGGCTGGCTCAGTCAGAAAAGCATGTGACTCTTGATCTCAGTCTCAGGGATGAGTTCGAGCCCCATGTTGGTGTGTGGAGATTACTTAAATAAACTGGGGGGGAAAGAAAGGTTGCTTTGATGGCATTGATCATCAAGATTAAATAGGAGCCCAAGGCCATCTTGATATAAAATCATTGATGAATTTAAGTGCAAAACGTTGTGATTTGTGAAAAGCTGGCTAAATTTGAGATTTAGGAGATGCAGAAAGCCTAGAATCTACATGATTTAACAAGACAATGTCTTTGCTTTTGAAAAATTTGTAACAAACATGTCAGTTTATTTCTACATCCCTCAAGGTAATAAGTTTCATAGATTACAAGGGTCCATTCAACTGCTGCCTGCCTTGATTCCTGCCTCTCTGCTCTCACAAATCCTCATTGGAATATCCAAAGCATGGGTAGTCCTGTTCTGAGTCACAGTAATAAACTCTTGCTAGTACATTCCTCCCCTCCCCTCAGATCCAGTACCGGTGGTATTTGGCCGTTTGCTAGGATCCTGTAGCACAACCAGGGATAGATATCATTTGCTGAATTTGGGAACCATTTACTAATTTTGTGATGCCTGTTGGCCCCAAGAGATTAGGCAATTTGGGTCTCTTGCACAGATCAAAGAAAGATATTTTTCCAAAGATGTATATTATTAGGTACCCTTTCAACTCCATAAGTCTTTGGTTTGTCCACTGCCGCACCTCGTCGTCTAGGTAAATGCCTAATCCCACTGACTCTATCTAGAAAACGGAAGAGAGTGGCTTGGTCCCAGCACTAACGTACTGCATCCGAATCACAAAAACTAAGAATGCTCTACGCCATTGAGCTGGATCACCACTCTTCATAGATACAAGCTACCCAAGAACCATCAGGGGAACAGAAAGAGTAGGTGTTTAAGCCAAGTCAGGAATAAAATTTCTGCTGACTGCAAGTCTCTGCCACTTTGGCTGGGTGAAATGATTTTTCCCGGAAGGTTTCAGTGATTGCCTAAAGCACTTGCTAGTTTTGCTAATGTGGTTTGACCTCACTGGGGCTCTCATCACAAATGCCTGTCATTTATCTCATACTACACATAGCTGAGGCAGAGAATTTATTCCCAGCACCAAGAATCTCCTAGAAATTGGATAATCACCCTTTGGTTCAATCCAATTTCATTTGATTGTCCCCTGGTTTAAGCCTCCCCTACAAATAAATATACTATTGATCTGGTGGTCGGCATGTGTAATTGACAATTGTTCTTCCCCTCTTCCAGATCATTGGTGTGTCTCACATGGTTTACGATGGCTGGATGTGTCAGAGGTTTTCCCACTGGGCCTTCTAGATTTCTGCAGGCCATGATCTGATCCCCAGGGTTTCTTTATTTCCTGCCTTGCACAATCTGTGAGTCACTGAATGTGTCTTAGCCACGGGCCAGCCTGCCATCCTTATTCCAAGGTCAGAATGAGAGTTGCCGCCTACTTGCACCAGATTTTGTTAGGAGCAGGGAGACCTGTTTCCTTTCACTTGCAGCGAAGTTTTTTGAGTGTGACGTTCCACAGAACACATTAGCTATGGCCTTGCTATTTCTTATATTTGATAATTTGGTTATTTGTAGAATATGACTCGGGAATTATTGCAATATTGAAATTTTATTACTTCTGTAGAGGTGTGTGTGTGTGTCTATGTAATTTAACACTGTATATATCAGCATAGGGTGTGAGCTGTTTCGTGGCTTTCGTTTTCATGAATAAATAAGTGGATGAATCAAAGAAAGAATGATGTTGCCCTGTTATATTTTTCTCCTTCGTATGTAGCTAGTACCTTCACGTTTCAATTGTCTTCCCAACTTTCATCCCATTCTCTCTGATGGCAAAAAGCAGTAATGCATTTGGTGCAGGGATTGGGGCCATTCCAACTCTAGGGACCATCCTCTATTGGTCTAGGCCTATTGCCCCAGCGTTAGATACCCAAAGGGGCACACTGTTTTAGGCACCACTGAGAACAAGTGAGGAAAAACCTTGACAGGACTATATATCAACATGTAACACCTACATCCATGTGTATTTTGCTTCCCAGCCCTTATAACATGAAGAGTGTGCATCTTACAATGGGGGCAATATGGTGAGCTGGTTCAGAGTGAAGCTCTGAACTTTTGTTTGATAGTTTGGGGAAGAGATGCCCCCCTTCTCAAGTACAAGTGATGAAGTAGGTGGCTCTGAGTGTTCCAGCCACCAGCATCCTACTACTCTGAGGAGGGCTGCCCTAGATGTGGCCAGTTGAAAAGAAACTGGGCTCTAGGGGTGCCTGGGTGGCTCAGTTGGTTAAGCATCTGACTTTAGCTCAGGTCCTGATCTCATGGTCTGTGGGTTCGAGCCCTGCATCAGGCTCTGTGCTGACAGCTTAGAGCCTGGAGCCTGCTTCGGATTCTGTGTCTCCCTCTCTTTCTCTGCTTCTTCCCCTGCTTGTGCTCTGGTTTTCTCTCTCAAAAATGAATAAACATTAAAAAGAAAGAGGAAACGGGGTTCTTGATACTGTCCTGCCTTGACAGTGAGTTCTGCAGTTATGTGTATTAAGACATTTCCTTTATTATTGAAGCCACTTCCAGTTGCTTTGTTTTTTTAATTTGGAGCCTAAAGCATCCTGGGTCAAGTACCATTTTTAATAAAGGATACTGAGCTCAAGAGGACGGACCATACACTGGACAGCGGTTAGAATCATAAGAAAGCCGAAGTGTAACACAGTGTAGGATGTGAAAGAATGACATGTAGGTGGAGCAAAACATCCCTTCTGTATCCTCACTTTTGCTCGATTCTCTGATCACAACCGACTCCTGCTCTTGAGTCCATTTGCAGGCCTTTTCATTAGAATTCCAGAGGAGTCTTCCAGGGAAGGCACATAAAAAAAAAATCAATTGGAATTGTCCAATTTGGGAGGGAAAAAACAAGAAAAGAAGTAACAGTGAAGCAGGATAGCGAGTGGTTGAAAGCTTAGGGCTAGAATTCGGTCCTGAGTTCAAATCATAGCTCTGTTGCTCACTCCTGAGCCACCTCACTGGCTTCTCCTGAAGCTTCTAGGTCTCAAGATAGATAACAGAGCAGTAAGACTCTTTATTGTCTAGATTCAGTAAAGTCCTGTCTGAAGTTGTCACAGTGCAATATTTGGAACAGAAGGCTTGACTTTGCCTCCCTTTCCCATGGGCTCATGTCTTTGGGGTCTTTCATTCTTTCAGGTACAGACTTGAGTAGCTTTATTTTTGCCTGGTTGTCCAATAACCTCCACTCCAGTGCCTCCTTTCTTTTCTTTTTTTAATTAGATTTTTTTTTTTTTTTTTTTACTGTTTGTTTATTTTGAGGGAGAGAGAGACAGAGTGCAAGCAGAGGAGGGGCAGACCGACAGGGAGACACAGAATCTGAAGCAGGATCCAGGCTTCAAGCTGTCAGCACAGAGCCTTAGGCAGGGCTCGAACTCGGGAACCGTGAGATCATGACCTGGGCCGAAGTCTGATTCTTAACCGCCTGAGCCATCCAGACACCCCTCAGTGCCCACTTTTTAATTCATACTTCCTCTATCTTTTTTCCTTCCTTTGTTGAGAGAAACAGCTTCTGTGTCTGTGAATTCAGGCTCCCACCCATTGCTGTGAATGAAGAAATCATTGTTCAAAAACACTTGGTTTTGTGTAAATGTATTTTAAAATGTGGTGTTTCACAGAAAAGGGTTGTGGTCTGAATCATGGACTAAGGCTGTCTAATTTTGTGGGTATTGCTTAAGAAGGAAGCCAGGTTTGGGGCGCCTGGGTGGCTTAGTCTATTAAGTGGCCAACTTCAGCTCAGGTCATGATCTCACAGTTTGTGAGTTCAAGCCCCACATCCAGCTCTGTGCAGACAGCTCAGAGCCTGGAGCCTGCTTTGGATTCTGTGTCTCCCTCTCTCTCTGCCCCTCCCCTGCTCACATTTTGTATCTCTATGTCTGTCAAAAATGAATAAACATTAAGAAAAAATAAGATATCTTTATAGTAGATACTTAAAAAAAGAAAAAAAACAGGAGGTCCGTTTTCAGTCCATCTCCAGGTATGGGTAGATCTGGGGCTTTGCTGCTGAAAGTGTTGTACTTATGGTAGACAAGACATCACATGGGAGCCTGTTAGAAATACAAAAGCTCAGCACCCCTCCCCCACCTGCAAACCAGCATCTGCACATTAACAGGTACTTCAAATGACCTTGACGCTGGAGGAGCTCTGCTCTCAGAAACATAAGTGGATGAGGGTGGAGAACGGACTGTGAGGCTCATCTTCTGATGGGAAGAAGGCCTTTGTGTGAATTATGCTAAGTGTTTATTCTTTTTTTTTTTGTCTTTTGTATTATTTTCCTTTGTCATGAAGAGAGAAAGTTAATCACGTATTAAGAAAGAACTCTACCAGAAGAGCCCAGGTGGTGATACGGGATGCGATAGAGCACAAGGGGATACGCAGTTAAACATGGCTTCTGCCAGAGAAAGCTCAAAGGCTGTAAGGATGGCAGTTAATTAATTGCCCTCAAGTCTTCAGGAGAATCACTATTAGATCCAGCAGCAGTTGGCAATGATAGAAGGTTCCTCTGCATCCTAAGATGAAAGGGGGTCAAGTCTTCAGGAGAATCAGTATTAGATCCAGCAGCAGTTGGCAATGACAGAAGGTTCCTCTGCATCCTAAGATGAAAGGGGGTCAGGGAAAACAGAGCCTGGCCACAGCTCGAGGAGGTGAGCACACAGAGTCAGGTCCCGGGAGGGGCTGGGAGCTGGGAGTCAGGCTTGAACTAGAGATCTGGAGTGGTTTCCATGGAACTCTGGTCAACCCAGTGTTGAAGCGTTGGCAGAGAGAAAAGGTCAAAGTCCAGAGAGAGAATTATGCAAGTGGTGTAGGAAAGAGCAAAAAAAAGAGTGAAAGTCCAAAGCAATGATCAGAAACCAGAAGTGCCCTGGTAGTTGAAGAGGTAGGCACAAAGGAAAACATGAGATCTGGGATGTCAGCCCTTTGAACGCTTTGCTGTCGGTGAGTGCTGGGCATGGGGACTTGCCAGGAATCTAAGGTTATTACAAAGTGGGGGCTCCTGGCTGGAGCGAGGAGAGAGGGTCATGAAGAGAGGCAGCTACGGACCAGAAGCTGGCGACCCAGGTGGACCTCGGTGCTCTGGGCGGCACTGAGACAAGACTGGGCAGGAAAGATGAAGTCCATGAGGTCAAAGATGCTCGAGTGAGAAAGGTTGGTGGAGGAGCCCTGCTTTCTCCACTATGCCAGGCCGAGGAGCACAGAGTTTCTGAAGGATCGTTGGGGGCAGGAAAACAACTGAAGGGTAGCCCAGGTCGAAGAGGTGAGAGGAGTTAGGCAAACACGGCTGTTGGCCTGCATGCTGAGATCTGCCTGTTGGCTCTCTGTGCTTTCACAGCGCCTGATGGGCGTGGATGACCCTGAGCATAGATCACAGCACAAAGGAGGCCAGAAGCCTGCAGAGAATGAGAGCAGGGTACCTCAAACCAGTGACATTTGTACTTCGGTTCAGGATGTTTGGTCACTTAAATCTTAATCCAAAGAAAAGGGTATCATTTTGAATCTAGGACAGAACATGCCATCACGAAAATGTGCAGGCATTGGAATCAGACCCATGGGGGCTTTAGAAAATTATCTTTGGGCTTTTGTTTCTGTATCTATAAAATTGAGAAAGTGCCACCTTCTCTGTAGGGCTGCTGGGAAGGTTTAACACATGTGAACACCTAACGGTAACACCAACCATGTAGCAGGGGCTTGGTGAGATGCAGGTGGGTAAGTGGGAAGGAGACCGCGTTCATGCTTGCTGCCGGAGCCTTCTACCTGCTATTGCTCATTATGGACCTTCCGCTATTCTTTTTGTACTTGAGGGCTACTAAATTTTCTTTCTTCTTTTTTCTTTTCTTTGTTTCTTTTTTTTTTTCTTCTTTTTTTTTTTTTTTTTTTTTTGCATTTACTGCACAAAGATGATCATTCTATTTCTGGTAGGTACTGGAAGCGGACAAAAGTACTTCCTGGTTTAAAATAGAATTCACTGAGGGAGAGTTGAACTCTACCTAGAAGCTACACACAGCACAGCCCTGGGAACAGCTGCTGTTTACTGCCTGCTGCCCTCCCAGTGGGCAGAGAACCTCAAGGAAAATAAGAGTCTCATAAGCGCTAACCCTGAAAACCTAGGTCTGTAAAGTGAGGGTCAACATCTCAGCTTGTATCAAGCCAAGAGCTGCTATGACGTGAATTGTGTGGAAGGCCGGCTGCTTTCGAAGCTAATGGGTGGGAATAGTTAGGTCACTACCCTTTCCAGACAGGACATTGGCATTTTAATGGGGATCTCAAGAGAAAGATGCCAGTATTCAAAGCAGTGGCTCTTAAACTAGGAAGTTTTAATGCTGTGGCAGATCCTTTGGAGAAAAGATGAAAGACAAGGAGACTTGAGGATATTCCTGTCCTTGGTGCTCCAGAACATTCTTTTTTCAGGTGAGCCTTTCTTCTTCTTCCAAATTAATCCTAAACCTCCCTGATGTCGAGATGGGGAGTGGATCTTTAAGCTGCTTCCTGGCCTTACAGGATCTGAATAATGTGTAGCTTATCACACACACAATAATTAAAGATAGATTCTCCATGAACAAGTCAGCAAAAGAAGAAAAAGGGCCTACTGGCTTTTTGATAGTGAAGACCACAGAGGATAAGAGTATTTCCTCTAAAAGATACTGTTTCTTTAAAGAAAAATCGTGTAGCTCTGATGTGCCGCGCGGTGTCTCTTCAAAACAAAACCTTTTAAAACACAAACACTGTTGATTACACATCCATTTTCAGGTAAGCTGTGGCCTTGATCAATACATTGATTTTTATTTAAATGGGAAGGAAAACCTACTTTTTTGGCAGGGGCATCAATATGGTTGACCCTTTAACTGTGTTAATTACAATTGTCAAAGCAATTGGGAAGACATAGCTTTAAATATTAGATCAGTTGATCAATTATAATGTGATTCCTCAGCTCACACACTGTTTTGTATCAAACAAGGCCTTCGCTGTTCAGAGAACAGAATTCATGCCAAACAAATTACCAGTGACTAGCCAATTTAAGAGATTAACCTTGCTTAAAAAGAGCCCCTGAATGGCTGTGATTCAGCGGTCTTCATTAGACTCCGTTCTTTCCTCCTTATTTGCCATGACTCATCAGCTTTGATGGGACCAATTCTGTGATGTTTTCACTTTGTTTTGTCCTTTCTTGTAAATTTAATCAGATTGTCTGATTTTAATTTTCCATCACACAGGACCATATTTATGGTAGAAGGGCTTTTTCTTCTAAAGCAAATGTATAAATTCTGGGTCATGGAAACACTTGGAAACTGTACTCTACTACCTAGCAGGTAGTGTTTTTCTCCTGTATAATGAGTAAAAAAAAAAAATCTTAAGGCATCTAGATTGATAGATTTTGTTGCTGCTTCTTTAAAAAGTAGCCAAACAGTGGAAAATAAACTGAGCGAATGGCTGCATTTCTGTAAATTTGCTCTTCAGAGTTATCCCAGCATGGTCCTGGGTCTCAGAAACGGAGTGTGTGTACTAAGTGGAGTCCAGCCCACATGTTTTTATTCTCTGGTGTTCGGAAGTGTGCTCAGAATGATCTGGTGTTATGGGGGTTTCACAGTGGTCCTTCCTCCTACAAACAAACAAACAAACAAACAAAAACCACCTCTCCAAGGCTGACATCCCCTGTGATTCAAAAGGGATTGGCTATCTTTTTCAAAAGACTACAGTATGTTAAATGATGTTAACTGCAGATGTGAGGACTATATCTAAGAATCTTGCAGCGTATCTGCTTTAGCAAGATTGACATATCTAGGGCATTTTTCCTGATCAAAAAAAAGACAAAATACATTTGGAATTGAAAACCAATTCAAAGAATATATGCTACCCATCTTTGGGGGGGAAGAAAAGGAAATCCTAGTAATTACTGCATGAGGAATCTAAACTGAATCTCTGTATTAATGAAATGGTTATTATGAGCACTATAATTCAGTATTGGTAGGAAAATTGGAGTCTTCATGAGTAGAGTGTGTTTGTGCCCACAAATACAAAAATTTATTTTGAATCAATTAGAAAATTAGGGGACAAAAGAAAGAACATCTTTAAGATTTTAATTTTTTTCCAACTTCATTGAGATATAATTGACAAATAAAAATTGTATATATTTAACGTGTACAAAACGTTTGGATATTATGTGTACATTTTGAAATTATAACGACAATCAAGCCAATTAGTATATGTATCATCTCACATACTTTGTGTGTGTGTGTGTGTGTGTGTGTGTGTGTGTGTGGTGAGAACACTTGAAATTTGCTACTAGATAAGATCTTAAGAGGCGTGTGGGTGACTCTTTGGGTTGGGCTTCTGACTCTTGATTTTGGCTCAGGTCTTGATCTCCCGGTTCATGAGTTCAAGCCCCACGTTGGGCTGGGCTCTGCACTGACAGTGCGGAGCCTACCTGGGATATTCTTTCTCTCTCTCTCCCTCTCTCCCTCTCTCCCTCTCTCCCTCTCCCTCCCTCCCTCCCTCTCTCCTTCCCTCTTCTGCTTGTGCTTTCGTGTGTGCGCTCTCTCGCTCTCTCTCTCTCAAAAATAATAAACTTAAAAAAGCAGTAGGTCTTAAATATACAAAACAGTGTCGTTGCCTACAGTCAACATGCTGTATATTGGATCTCCAGAATTTACTCATCCGGCCTAACTAAAACTTTATACCCTTTGTCCAACATCGCCCCATTCCCCCAACCCCTAGTAGTTACCATTCTACTCTCTGCTTTTATGAGTTCAACTTTTTAAGATTCTGCATATATGTGAGATCATGCTGTATGTGGCTTTCTATGGCGCATTTCACTTAGCATACTCCATGTCCTCTATGTTGTCACAAGTGGCAGGATTTCTTTCTGTTTTAAGGTTGAGTAATATTCCTGTGTGTGTGTGTGTGTGTGTGTGTAGTACATTTCCTTTACCCATTCATCCACTGATAACCACTTAGGTTGTTTCCATATTTTGGCATCTTAAAGATCTTAATTCACGTTAGAGTTGGTGCTTTTTCTTGAAATTCAGCATAAATATAACTATAGTATTCCTGGTTTTCTCTCCATACAACCACCCTCGACTCTAACAACTTATCCTAGAATAGGTCCCTCTTTATTCCCATAGTACCTTATTCTTTGTAACGCTAAGCACGTTTGTAACTATTACTATCTTCAAAAATTAATTATGGTGAAATAAATCAACACCGGGAGGTTGGATTCATTGGAGGCCATCTTAGAGTCTCTCTACTTACAGGGTCAAATCCTTAATAGCATTTTATTTATTTATTTTTAAAATATTTTTAAAATTTATTTTGAGAGAGCAAAAGCATGAGTGAGGGAGGGGCAGACGGAGAGGGAGAGAGAATCCCAAGCAGGCCCACACTGTCGGTACAGAGCCTGATGCGAGGCTCAATCTCATGAAATATGAGATCATGATCTGAGCTGAAATCAAGAGTTGGATGTTTAACTGACTGAGCCCCCCAGACACCCCCCTTAATAACATTTAAAATAAGGTCCAGTGTTTCAGACATAAACACTCCCAAGTTACGATTCCATAAACTATCACGTAAAACAAGGAGCCAGCCTTTTACTGTTGCCTGTAAAGATCCCATGTCTTTGAATCTATTTTATCTTTTCCTGGAAACAGACATTTATGATAAGATGCCTCACTAAAAGACACGTAGGTGCACACTGGAGCAGAATTTCTAACTTTGTACCTCTATTCCAACAACAGACAGGGATTTAAATTTAGACCCTAATTGTAGTTGAATAGACTTTTAAAGTCAAGTTTAAGGATAGTGATTGCTTCTAAAACTCCCACCCATCTTACATCCACTTGAAACTGAAGTATTTCTTCTGTGCTTTGAGCAGTAAGAAAAATGATTCCCTTTAAATTTTAGTCATTTGCCTTAGTCACCTGAAAACATTTCATAATTTGCTCCTCCAAACCAAAGAGGAGACAACCCTGTCTGTGAAACTGATAAAGCGTGTATTTCAGTTGAGATCCATTATGAGAGCGCCGAAGAGTTGATTTTAGGTTTCTTTGCCCTAATTGCAAAGAGTGGCAATTGAAATCATATTGAAGTTTTACTGCAAGTGCACTCACATCCAGATCACAGGGAACTATTGTGTTTTTATATCTAGACTACTATCCAATGATTTAGAAGATAGATATACTCTAATTTTATTCAGTGTGTTCTTTCTGAGTGCTATAATAGGCTTTTGTTTGCATGCAGGCACCTAATTAAGAGGGGGGGGGAAAATCCCTTGTTAAAATCAGCTGGGAATAATCAAAATGATCATTCTGTGGCTCATAAATATTACATGAGCAATATGGGTGCATCAGTAATATTTAACTCTTTTCCAATTCCACTTAAAACTTTTTGTTCTGAAAGTCTCCAAGCCCAGGAGAAGATTGGTGCTTTAAATTCTTAATTTCAAGAAGAGCTCATGGGATTTCTATTTGCAGCAGTTTGGTTTATTTATACACTTTCAAGGATTACAAAAACCGACATGTTACTGCTGTAGCCACGTGTCTAGTGTCTCTGGCTGGGAATCTAGTGCAGCTTGAGCAGGGTCCCAGGGGCGAGATGCCTGCACTTCCTGAGCCATTTCCCCACCCATGTTTTATGCCTTAATATTTTGCCCACCCTTTTTTGTTTTGTTTGAATTCTGCCTTTAGAGAACTGGGAGCAACGGGACACAATTATATAAATCTTCAAAAAAATTAGAGTTCTCATTCAAAGAAATTTTTGCTGTAATTCCCGAAAAGAGATGCGAAGAGAGAAAGAGATGGTGAAGACATTCAAGAGGGAGGAAGATTTAAGCCCCACATGAGTTCTCTTTATTGTCCAGTGTTTTGCCCCCACCTTCTACCATGGTGGCCTCTTGGGCCCTCGGGAGGCCCTTCAAACTGTTACCCTTCAGGGAGCTGCCTCCTCTTGGTGGGGGTCAAGGGGGTAGAGGTAGCTATCCAGGGTGAGGAAAAGAGTCTTGAGCATGCTCTGGAGATTCAAATGCACAACCAACAGATGCTGTGTTCCAGCATAATAAATGATTTGTGACTTTTATTGCCCTTGGTTTTCTTGTTGTTCCTTGTTTATTTTATTTTATTTTTGTATTATATATATAGCAAATGTTAGAATTCATCCATTTGAAAATAGGATTTTAGGGGCTCCTGGGTGGCTCAGATAAGTGTCTGACTTTGGCTCGGGTCAGGATCTCATGGTTCGTGAGTTCATGCTCCACATTGGACTCTCTGTCTGCTAGAAGCCTTCCTTGGATCCTGTCTCCCCTTTCTCTGCCCCTCCCCCATTTGCATGCATGCACGTACTCCAGCGTGCACATACTCCCTCTCTCAAAATAAATAAATAAATAAAAATAGGATTTTATTACAACCATACTTAAAGTTTTTGTCTTACCAAGAATGTTTTAACCAAAAAGAATAATGTTATTTGTCTTCTCTTTCCCAAATATTGGATTTTTAAATTTTATTTATTTTGCGGGGGAGGTGGGGAGAGGAGGGGCAGAGAGAAAGGGAGAGAGAGAATCCCGAGCAGGCATCACACTGTATGTGCAGAGCCCGACATGGGGCTTCATCCTGCAAACTGTGAGATCATGACCCGAGCCAAAATCAAGGGTTGGGCACTTAACTGCTTGAGCCACGCAGGTGCCCCCAAAATATTGGATTTTTCAGGTAACAGTTACATTGGGTACCTTCAATGGATATAGCTCTATACTAAGCACCATGGTCAAGAAACAGATGGAGAAGGTGTACGTACCATGCCATTCTCATAGGTTGTAACCAAGTCAGGGGTTATGAATGTTCTAATTATGTGTCTAGACCAGAATTTCTCAGCCTTGGCACTATGGATAATTCCTTGCTGTGGGGCCATCCTATGCACTGTGGGATATTTTAGGGCATCCCTTGTCTCTACCCACTGGGTGTCAGTCATACCTCTCCCTCCACCCCTCGCCTCCCCTGTGCCTCTGAGTTGCGATAACCAAAAAATGTCTAGAAACCTTGACAGTCGCCCCCAGTTGAGAACCACTTGTCTTAGGGAACTATCGGGAATGGACATGAGGAGTACAAAAAAATAAGCAAAAATAAGCATTCATTTAGAAATCAGCGTGTTCTATAGATGACTGTGTCAAACTTGAGTTAGAGGCATGTCGGGTACAAGGCAGGGATCTAATATTAGAATTTTCCTAAAAACAAAGCTGTGCCTCTTCATATGTTCTTAAAAATTATTTTTCATTTTAACAGTTTTTGTGGTGCAGTGACTTCAAGGGCTACAGTGAGTCTAAAGGAATATAGTCAGGTTTTTGCCCTTTAATACAGTTTCAAGTAAATATTTGTAAATCAGGCTGAGGGCAAAGAATGATGACGTGTTGAGTCCTTGTTTGAGAGTATTATTCATGTGTAAATTTTTCTTCAGTGAAACAAGAACAAAAGCTCTTGACTGGAGTCCAATTCTGCTAATTATTTTGTGATGAACAGGTTTCCTGTTTTGTTTTTTTTGTTTTTTTTCCCCAGAGAGTGATTTATGTGCTAATAGCAACTGCACAAGAATAAACAACAAAATCCGAGGCAATGAACTTCAGATTATTGGTGTTTGCAAGCGGGGCCTGTCTTCACATAGACCAGCAGTTCTTAACTGGTGATTTTGCCCCCTTCCCCCCTCCCCAGAGACGTTTGACAATGTCTGGGGATTTTTTTTTTTTTAACCTAGGCTTCTTGCCCAGCACAGAGCCCAATGTGGGGCTTGAACTCATGACCATGAAATCAGGATCTGAGCTGAGATCAAGAGTCAGTTGCTTAACTGACTGAACCACCCAGGTTTCTCTGGAGTTTTATTTTCATAACTGAGTGAAAAGATGCTATTGGCATCTAGTGGGTGGGGACCAGGGATACCACTATACAATGGGCATGACAAATAATTCTCCAGCCCCGAACTTCGGTAGCTCCATAGCTCCAACCTTGAGGAACCCTGGCATATACATATGAGGAAGGACAGTTTCCGCACATAAGAGGACTTGAGCCCTCAGAGAAAAGAAAAGTTTTTTTGTTTTGTGTTTGTTTTTGTTTTTGTGGGGTTTTTTTTGCAAAAATTCTTCCATTGTTGACCTAGGGGAGTTCATTCCTTTGAGTCTAGCATAGACTTCTCATTCCCTTCTTTTCAAAGGCAGATTGTCCTGGGAGAGATAAGCTATTGAGTTACTAAAATACAGTCAGAAGCCACCAGATGGTTTGTTCTTATGGTAAGAAGATTGCAGGATGGAGCAAGTACAGCAACTCTGTTTGGGGAGTGAGTGCACTTGGGAATGGGGGGAGGTCTTTGAAACGAGGTAGAACCTCCTGAGAGGGTCTGCGGCGTCTGTGCAGTTGAACTCTAGTATTGCTCTATTTCCTTATGGTTGGTCGTTTTCAGGAGCATTCTTTTTTTGTCAAGCTTTTATTATTTGGAGAGAGTGAGCAGAGGAGGGACAGAGAGAGAGGGAGAGAGAATCCTGAGCAGGCTTAGCACTGTCGGCACAGAGCCCCACACGGGGCTCTAAGCCACGAACGGTGAGATCATGACCTGAGCCGTAACCAAGAGTTGGTCGCTCAACCCACTGAGCCACCCAGGTGACCCTTTTCGGGAGTGTTATTAATGTTGACGAACACACCGAATGGCAAGCGCTAGGTTCAGGGGCGTGTGTGTGGGAGTTGTAGTTTGGATTAAATCTAAAAGACGATTCCTGTAAAATGGACTTCCCATACTTTCCATGCTTTCTAATTCTTCAGCTAATGAGTGATAATGGAGGCTACTCGCCCCAATAACTGGAGTGCTCCAGAGTTGACATTACATTTCACTCACGGACTTCTAGAAGACGTCAATTCTGTTGGAAGTTTTCGGCTTAGTCCTTCATTGTAGCTCTGTTTCTGTGCTCTCTCTTTTCACTGCTGCATATTTAATGCCACATATCTGCTCTGAAGGAGGCCTAGAATAATTTGAAATACTGGTAACACTTTTAAAAAGTCTTTTTTCCCAGCCCCTTTTCCACTGACGCCTCCAAAATACTTGGAAGATACTTGCAACAGCTCTTGTTCTTCTCTCAGAACAGCTTGAATCTGTGGTCCTTGGACCATTTCTTTTCCTCCCAGATTATGTGTTCTGTCTGCGTACCGAAATGTTTCTGATTTTTACATTGTAGTTCTTTACAGTGAGAGGTGGGTTTAATTAAGAGTTTAGCCGAAACTTTCAAAAGCGGTCTGATCAAAGACCAGTCCCACTTACAGCATCATGCTTTGGGGCACAGCCTGCCCTACAGTCTGGGCTTCCTGACATCTGGTTTTTCACAGTGGCATACTGTCGCACTTCATATTTTTTCAGTCACAGATGAGCTGGACGAGGTCCCAGAGAAATTTAATTTTGTCATTCCATCTTTCCCACTCTTGCTTGGGTCCTGCTATCTTTATGTTCGCAGGTTTCCCGTTTTAGTTGCCAATGAGCTGTAAATAGAGTTGAATCTTCGACATTTCAGACTTCTTTCCCCCCACGACAGGAGCAAGGGAAGACTCGACTTTCCTTGGAAAACACTCCTTAAAGTCGAAAGATTGAGAATCGAAGATAATGAATTTTCTGATGCTCTTTCATCAGTTAGATTTTTAGGCATGCACTTATTTAAAATATTCAGGGAAACTTAAATTGTTAAAATCTCACTGTTAATGTCAGCATAAGTATTAGTGTTACCCTTCTTGATCGTCTGAAGATTTCCACCCGACATGCATATCGGTGCCTCTTTTCATTTGGCATCTGTCACAGGCAGGGACCACTGTGGATTTGGACTCAAAGCGTAGGCAAGATCATCCACTTCCATAGTTGACATCTGATTGCATTGGAATATCTGAGACTCCAACTCTTCTGCTCATTAAATGTGACTGAGATATTAGAGGCCGGAAGTGGTCTTCAATCAAATTGCACCTTCCTAGACACGTGAAGGCTAATTTTCAGGATCTTTGGGCAGTATTACTTTAAAAGTCTGCTGTTGAGTTCTATTTCATAATTAGCAACAGGACTTTAAAATTTCCCCCAAAATTGCCAGGTATAAAGTTTTAGTTCTTTAGATAGCTTCCCCAGTTATAAAAAGGAAAGGAAGAAAAAAAAAAAAAGAAAAGACAGTGTCCGTAGAAAATGCAGTTCCATTAGTATGCTGCCTCTTTGATAAATTATTGAAGTTGCTATCTTTCTGTCAGATGACAAAGGGGAAAATTAAGGAAATACATTTAAATATTTGTTTCTGGCAAACTGGAAGACTATAAATAGTGCGCTTTAGCAGAAGATTCCTTCCCCAATGCCCTTTCGGCCTTCCTCCCCGCCTTTGCAAAGAAAATAAATAAGAGTCGACAATCATGTTCCCAGAGTGGTGGCAGTTAGGTTAAGAAAATTCTCTGGATGCGACATGATTGCATCTTCAGGAAATGTATCTATAGTGCTCTGCCTCCATCTTTTTAGTCTGGTAATAGATAGAAGCATTTAAAATATATGCAGCAAATAGATTGAAATGCCTTCAGAGGAAAACAGTTGTGTTTCCTTTTACATATTTATTTGTTGTTGCTGTAAATTGTAAAGCCCTTGAGGCCGTAGGTGATGGCTCACTCATCTTTTTTCAGTCATCATGTAGCCGTGCCTGGCACATAGTAGGTGATTAATCCATATGTATTGAACAAATGAGAGTCTAGTTTAGGGTATCAAACAAATATCCATTGCCATTTGCGTCCAGCCATCCTGCAAAGAACTTTGACGGGAGAACCAGAGAATGGAGTAAACTTTGATGTAGTTCTGGTGGTCAAGGAGATTTCAAGGTAGTTTGGAAGAGGAGATGTGCACACATACATACATACATACATACATACATACATACATACAAAGTCAGCATATAACTAGGTGCTCCTAGTTTAGGCATATAGACTAAAAACGTCACAGGAATTGTACAGTCCTGGCAGCGCTAAGAAGTCTTGGCAGGATGATTACTACATGAAAGAGAGGTGGCTTAAAATGAAGTTTTGCAGATGGGCCAAAAAGAAGAAATGAATATTCTTAATGGGGGTTCAGGGAGAGGGGTGCTTCTGTCTGAACAAAGATATGGCATGAAGAATTACCCTGGGATGCAAATGGGGAAGAGATTAAACTACCTGGTGGTTTTTGGAAACAAGGCAGAATTTGAATCTGAAATGCTTCGCAATAGGAAGCCCTGCAGATTGTGAGAGGAGATGTGATGTCAGGGCGGTGTTTAAAAATTGTCGAGACATAGACTTCAGGATGGAGTATAACTGAGCAAAACCAGACTCGGGTTTAGGAGGTTGTTCTAGTAATCTAATTCTAAGGAAGGATTACAAGACTATCTCCTTGGTATTTTGGATTTGGAAGAAGGGGTATGAGGTTAGATGGGAGGTAAAAAATTGTTCTCATATTTCCTAGCACGCATGTATTAGCTATTGCTACAGTAATGCTGTGTAACAAATCATTCCCAAATTTAGTAGTTTATAACAATGAGCATTTTCTTTTCTTGCTCATAAGTCTTTGGGTTGGTAAAAGTAATTCTTTTTCAGGATGCAACTTGGTGGGGCTTGATTCCAGGTTTTGCAACCCATGGATCAATCAGGCTTCACATCTGCAGCATGGGTGTTATTGTGGGGCTCAGGCTGAAGCAACAGAGGCTACCTAGAATATGTTCTTCTTGTGGTCATCACATGAGAGCAACGTATACTTAAAGCTACTGTTAAGAGTTATATTCCTTTGGTCAAAGTCAGACACATGACAAAGCCCAAGTCAATGGGACAAGGTAGAAGGGAAGTTAAGTGAATATTTTCTTTTTTTTTTTTTAAGTGAATATTTTCTGAGCAATAACCCAAACTTTAAAAACTGGTGTAGTTTTTTTGAAAGGCATCTGGACATCATTCAAGTGGCTCCTTACTCGGGTAAATGTCCGGCTGCTCAGTGAATAGAGTTCTTCACAATCTGCTCACATTCCCATGCCTGTAGTGCTATGTTCTCACCTCTGTCTTTCCTGCTGATCACAGTGAGCTCTTTGTAGTTCACCATGAAATTCCATGCCTTCTTTTCATACATGGTTCCTTTCTGCCTGGAATTCTCCCCTTCTCCTTTGACTCTTAATTTTCGGGCTAAGTGTTGTCTTCTCTCAAAGGACTCTTTGACCTCCCCTCCAAAGGCTGTGACTGATGCCACTCTTCTTTATTCCCTGATACTTTATACATAACTCTGTCATAATACCTACCGCATTTTAATGCTGTGCCTTGGAGGTTGGGCATATGACTTTTTTTTATCTATATTTCCCTTCCATGTATTGACTGAATAAGGCTAGGGTAGTGGGGGAATCTTTAGAAGGAGTTGAGAACTTGGGAAGCAGAACCAAAGGTTTTCTTTGCTTTTGTTTTGTTTTGTTGTTGTTGTGTGGGTCGATGAAGGATAAGAAAATGAAGTTTTCCCTGTGGGCCTTTTAGGTGTGAGGTGAGGGCAGAACATCCAAATGGCTCTCCATAGCCGAAAGTCTGGGACTAGAGCAAAGGTGAAAGGTCTGGAATAGGAAATCCAATTTGGCAACCATCTGCAGTAAAACTTGTACTGAAATCTTGACTATGGTAGTATAGTCTTTTCTGCCTCATTGTCCTCTAAAATACTGGTTTTGACAGTTCTGCCATAAAGGAGGATTTTTTTTAAACCTTTATTTATTTATTTATTTTTACAGTCAACCCCTAAATCATGCCTAATAGGAAATGTGTGATTGTTCGTACTTGGAGGAAAAAGGGTTGTTTCAACTTGACATAGCCTACCTCCAAAACTTTTATTTCTAAACAGCTTACATCAGGAACAGCTGCATAGTCACTTAAAAGAACGATGACTAAGTGCTTTTCAGTTTGTATGGGATGATGTTTTTCCTTTGCTTAATAAAAAAAAAATCTGCTTTGGTTTTTTAAAGCAGGAGTAGCTCAGGGTTGCTATGTAAATGAGCTGTTAGTCTTTGCATCATTTTATAGGTCTATGGGACACACAGTAAATGACATTTGGGCATCTGACTGCTGGTGTATATGGATCTCATCTAGAAAGCCCTTCCATGTGTATTTCCCGGAGAGACCCCGTGAGACGGTCACCTGTGGAACTACCCCACCTACCTCCTCACTTTAGCCTGGGTGCCCACATCCTGCCTATACTCACATCCACAAGGCTCTCTTGACAGTCGCCATATTCGTCCATGACCTGCCACTCAATCCAGAAGCAATAAAGGCATCGCTAACTATCCCAGACCAAAATGGAAGAGTTCAACTTGCAAATTCTCAACGATAAACGTAAAGAAACTTGAGGAAGAAAGAGATCTGGAAATGGCCCAACCCTACAAATTAATGTCGAGTTTTAATAATGAAACACTAACATTAACAATTAAATCAGAAAACTTTCAAGTTGAATAAATTTTTTTTAGCAACTCTGACAAAAGTTGGTACGTTAAGACAAATAACATTGCGTATATTGCAGCGATTCCCTCAAGATGTCATTAAAACATGTTTAAACATTGATGGGGGAAGTTACAGAAGTTACTGACAAATTCCCCACGACAAGATGAGTTGGCTCATGCAAAGTGACGTGCACACCTGGAACAGTCGCTCGGGAACCAGGTCTGTATCTCCCACTGCTCATCACATTAGAGACTCTCAAAAGACAGACAGCAAGTCTGAATGGGAGATTACAGAGAAACAGGCAGAGGAAGCAATTAGCAAATGGAGTGCATCAGCTCCCCCAACTGAAAACCTCTTCTTAAAATGATTATGAGCATCTGTGCATGCCGTTGATGGCTCTGTCTGTCTTTGGAGCCCATCAGCGATATTCAAAAAGTGGTAAAGATGAGCCTTTCCTCGTCAACACACCAAGCACATCCTGAAAAGATGTTGTATGCTTTGAATTCTCTTCTACTCTTCGAGGAAAAGTCTGCAACTTACAAATATTTTAAAGGCCCATGTTTGAGAATTAAGCTTGAGGTGAAAAAATGGTAGACCTCAGATGTATTATTTTTTTTTTTTAATTACACGGAATCCCGTATTTCAATGCTAGTTTTAAAAACCCACTTTTCTGCATCTTACCCCCTTGGCTTCTTTTGCCCTCTCAGTTCCACCCTCTCTTTGCTCTTACCACATTATATCTTTTCTGAAGGTTTTGATACAAGCTTGGATTATTTTTGCCCAGTTAATTTGGCATAGAGTAGGGCTGTGAAAATATCTGTGAGGAGTTTGACTTACATGGAGGTAAGGTGCTCTGTAAGCCAAGGAAACGTATATGGATTTTGGCTCTTATTTATTTTTTAATTTCATTCAAGTCCAGGTTCGTTAACATATAGTATAACAATGATTTTCCTACTTGATACAATTTGTAACTCATTGGCTGCATTTTCAACACTGACTCAAGAATCTATTTTTAATCTTGATTTGTCTTGCCCAGTGTGAATATTCATGCGGTTAGCTGCCGGAATCTAAATGTGCCTGAGTGTTCGGTGCTATTCTGGACCCCCCTGATGGGTTATGTATTAAATGGTATATGCTTTGTGCACCTTTCTAAAGTCAGACGCAGGAGGATGACTTGAGGTGTGCATATGACCCAGGAAGTTTCAGCTGGAGGCCGGTGGGTCTCTCTGTGGACACACTGTTCCCTGGCACAGGACCTACACTTCGTGGGCATTTGCATTAGTTAAGGTTGGCTGTGCTACCTACTGTAATAAAGACCGCGAGACAACCGCATCCATCACACGATTCCTAATATTCTTTTAAGGTGGACCACATGGAATTGAACAGAGTTGAAAGTGCAAGGAGTTTCAGTTAGTTGCCTTTTCCGATGATTTACTTGACAGTCCCACAAGTGTAATTGAAAACAGGGGAAGGTGATAGGTGATAGATAGTTTACATTAAGAAAGAAGGGACTATATGAATGACCATCTATTTGTCAGATATTTTATGAGCGTGGACAAATATTGATTTAAGAGAACAATGTTGCCATACCATCTCCTCCAGCCCAGAGTGCTGGAAACACAAAGAAACTGACATTATTAAAAAACAAACAAAACAATCAAGCTATTGAAGAGGAGGGTGAAAGTCATCCGATCTAGTATGCTCACGACACCAATTTTCACTCTGGAATTTTTCCTCTGAGAGGCTTGCTGGAATGACTTGACCTGCAACTCTGATGTATCTTTATCCTTTAACGAAGCGAGACTTTTGGAATGTTTCCCTGTATGTGAATCCTTCAGAATTGCCATTGAATCAATCCTCTCCCCCTCACTTTTCTCCCAAAGATGATTGGTTTTGAATAAAGCTTGATGTCCCATAATTAACAGACTAGGACCAATGCTTAGGTTTTTAGAAAAAATGATCTAGAGTGGGCCATGAATGTATTGTCTGTGTCTGTAACCAGAATCTAGGAAGTAAATAATAATAACCATGGCTCTCACTCATCCCAGGGGCCAGCAGAGCATCTGTAGACCCACAAAGCTCTGTGTTAAACACAGGCTTAGGCAGCTCCTCGGAGGCTCATTCTCATAATGCTGGAAAGGAAGACTCAAAATGTGACCACAGAGCATTGGACTCTCTTCTCCGTGCATTCTGTAGAGCATTTATTACCTAAATTCTGGACCATGAAGGATGTGTTTTAATTAACTTTCTGTCTCTCTAGTGAGTTCTTGGACCCTTCACTCCCCTTTTATGTGCCTGGAATGATATACAGGAGTAATAGCCTGCCTGCTTGTGCTCATGTGGGTACAGGAATCCGTTAGTTTCCTAGGCCTATTCATAGGCAGGTGGCTTTGACTGTGTGTCAAGTCAGCGATTCGAAGAAACTCGATAGCAGAACTCCTAGATTTGTATTTCTAGTCACAGGACGATGCCATAGACTGATGTAAAGCGAGTATGCAACAGAAAAGCCAAGTGAAATTAAGTAATGGTAGCGATCAAAAGCAAGCCTACTCTATTCTTACTCCTCTCTACCTTATGCCTAATTTTTAAGCCTTTAATTTGAGTGCAGTAGTGTTGACAATTCAGAGCCTTTGTGATCGTTGCTATAGCTCTGCTTCCTGGAATTGCGCAGCAACTGTTTGTTGAAGGAATAAAAAATATCCCTTGGAAACTGGAAAAAGAATCCCCTGAGCGGTCATGTCTGCATTTGTTCATTTTCATTCATTCAAAAGACTATTATTAGGAAGTTACAGTGTATCTCGTAGTATTAGGTATTGGGGATGTAACGCTGGAGTTCCTTTGGCCTGGGGAGGTAGGATTTGGAACATGTAGACACGTGGGCATAATATATTTACCCAATTTGCCATGGTAGACACACGTTTCAGTGTTCCCGCTAAGAAAGAAAGGGATGACGATTTTTCAAAGACTCAGGCTCTGAGACACTAATGGGTGGAGTTTTAGTAACAGCAGGGACTGAGTAGGCATCTACCATGTATGCTAGAAGCTGCTCTCACATTAAGCTACTCTTATCGAGTCCCCGCCTGTTTAAGGAACTCAAACTCAAAAATGCAAACTGCAATGACCCAGGGACAGCGCTGCCCTGAGCCGGGTCTACCCCTGGCATTCCTGCCTGTTCTAGGCTGAGGTAGTAGAAGAGGGTCTGAGATCTGAGGGGATTGATTTGGAATGCTAGCTCTGCAAGTTGCTTTACACTTGCGTGAGCCTTGATTTCTTTATCTGTAAAATACGGATAAAATAGGGTAATGGAGTTACAGGACTAGGGAAAGTGATCTGTGGCACCTTACTAGAGCCTGGCGCATATACACCCATCAGTTGCATTTGGTTTGACAAGTACATACTGAGATTGCTGAGGAACTGTTAGTTCTCTTCCCCATTTGTCACCTGGTTCCTTCCGTTAGTTCCTCTCACTGTGCCTTTTTAGCTACCCATCATCACTCAAATGTGCATCATTAACATTCTGAAGTGCACAGGTTTTTTTTTTTATCACACTTTATCTCAGGTCGTTGACAACCGATTGAGGGTGGGTATTTCAGGCACATGGGCTCCCACCGTAATAGCTCGCTGTGGTTCGTCACAGATCGGTCCCTTCCCTCCCTCCCTCTACCGCCCCAAAGACAGGCTGAGCCGAGACTGGCTCGCAGTGGTTGGTTCTCACCCCTTGGTTCTCAATGCTGGCTGCCTACTAGAAAGATTCTGGTGAGCTTCCTAAAAATACTTCTGAGTCTCACCTTCAGCCGTGTAATTGATCTGGGCCTGAACAACATTATGAATTGCAAGTGCCAGAGGTTGAGAACCACTGCTCTAAAGCAGAGCTCCATTTAGGTCTTGGTAGGATGGAGAACATGTGCCTGGGCCAAGGTTTGCCAGCCTGATTCAGGTGAATACTGCTTCCAAGTTCAGGCAGTAGGATCCTGATTCCACTGGCTCTTGGGCTTCCTCAGTTGTTTTAGAATACATCAGTGGAGTTTCCTTGCTTTGGGCATGCCAGCGGTATACTGAATTATGAACATGGCCTCTGATTTGCATTATCACATTTGATTGCCACACAGCCCACACAGTACCTGTCTGGTTAGGTTCACCACGGAGCCTGGCCTGGCCCACACTGCACAACGAACCAGTACCTAATAAAGTTAGGTCCCTAAATCCTTATATTCTTTATCATGTTGGTGTCGAGCCACTTAGAAACAAACTGGAACAGGTTAGATTTTAAGCTTGTGATGTACTGTTCTGGCTTGCTGTCCGTGATCTACAGTTGTCCCCTTATATGTATGTGAACTGCCCAGCTTTGCTTCCTCTCACTGCCAGGGGCACATGTTCTGTCCAGCCCAACCTGGCCCCTTGGCCTCTGTGTGGGGGCTAGGTGCTTCTCCATCCCAGGAGCAAGGGAAGCAGGATCTTTCGGCCCGGCACTCTGCTTGACTTCTTCTCCATTGTTTAGATCCTTACACCCCACATAGGACCTTCATCATCATTTCCTGAAATGCGAAATACACCATCAGTAATTTGGGGACAATTATTTTAGCTGATCTATGAACTTATCAAGTTTCATTGATTAACATTTGTTCAGATTCTGCCAAACTCCAGGCGATCTTCTAAATACCTAAATGACACATGAATTATGCCTCATTTTATGATGCATTCTTCAGAATTAAGCCTGAGTAAACCAGTTATCTATTAGTTTTCCTCTAGCCACATTCTGAATTGGGGCTTCTCACACTATAGTGTGCTTAAGAACTTTCTGGAGAGCTAGTTACCACACAGCTTGCCGGACCTCACCCCTGGAGATTCCAACGGAGTCGGTCAGGGATGGGGCCCAAGAATTTGCATTTCCAACATGCCAGGTGATGCCGATGCTGATCCATGGACCATACTTTGAGTAGCACTGGCCTACGTCACAGACATCCTATCTCGGGTTGATAATTTAAATTTGAACTTCAGCTTCACGATTATTGAGGCTCCCCAGCATGAAGAAATTGTGACAAGATAATCATTTGCTTGGTTCTCTTTGTTTTGCCATTATGCATTTTTGTAGTCTAGACAGAGTCCATTTCGTTTCCAGTGTTTCCTTTAATTCCTACATACCTGGAGATGCAGAACCTTTCTGTAGAATTTTATTGTCCTAGTTTTTACCCTGATGAATCATCTTTTACCAGACATGTGAGCCTTCACTAAATGCATTATGTCATTCTTCGGAGCTCTACAGAGAGAATTGATATGCCTTTGGGTCTGATGTGAAATGATGCCCTCACTGGGTCCATCACGCAGCAACTCTGACGTGAGGGCGTGGCCCGGAAGTGTGACAGAAAACCCTGTGGCCAGTGCTGAGTGGGAAAGGCGTGGCTTGTGACCCTGTGGCTCAAGCCTCCTACCTCCATGCTTGTGCGAGGAGGTCTGTCTCCTCCCAGGCTGCCACATCCAAAAGTGGGATTTATTTTTAGAGAAGAAATCATTAGTCATTAGACTCTCTCCTGCTTCTTTTTTCCTGTTGGGTAAATTTTAAGAACCTGATCTTTTAAGAAAATGTTCAGGCTGTTAGAAGAAATGGTAAAATGATTATAGCCTTTGGAACGATGAACCTATTTGCCTCTTTTCCAGACAAAGGCAGTCTTCCCACAGGAGCCCCTGCTCCCTACATCTAAACTGGCTTTATTGTTTAGCTTGATTTGAGAATCCCCGACTCTTTTGATTTCCTGGCCCCCTTGAACCTGGGGTTTGAAAAACTAATTCTATCAGACACTTAACATTTGCTCTTTAAGCCCATTATAAAATCCATAATGGAAGTTGATTCTTAGCAAAATAGCCCTCTGGCGTAGGTATGTACAAATTTTCACTTAGGAACAGAAAGGTTTAATAGATATCTATATGGAAGCAGAAATAACTGAAAACAAGATTTCTCGAATATCTCTAAACTTGTAGTTATATTACAAGAACTTTTTGCATTCTCCCATTGCCTTGGGCTAAATAAATGTCATGTTAATGGATTTACAACTAGAAGGCTAGCTATTTTTTAAGTTTATTTATTTACTTTGAGAGAGGCTGAGAACATATGAGCTGGGGGTGGGGAGGCACAGAACTCCCCAAATGTGAGATGATGACCAGAACCAAAGTCAAGAGCCAGACACCCAACTGACTGAGCCACCCAGGCGCCTCGCCAATTTTTGTTTCTAAATGCCATGTTAATGGCTTTACTTCCAGAAAGCCACCAAAATAACTAATTTTTATTTTTAATCAACTTGTATCTGTAAATATGGAATTGGGCATGCCTTTATTTTGAAGCACCTCAAAAATTCATCATCACCTGGTGGCTGAGAAGCCAAAGATCCCCAGGGAGGGACACGGCACATACTGTTATATCCTTCCCTCCCTCCCCACAACTGTAACATTTTGTCTCTGCAGTTTAATCTTAGTGACACTGAGACCATCAATTTTAGGAAAGCAGAAGGTAGATTTTGCAGAGGGATATGAGGAACTCGGAAGAGATTCTGAAGTATGGCAACCCAAAGTCCAAAGGGTTTTTGTGGTCTTGAGTCTAGAGGAAGGACCGAGTCACTATGAGGCAGCCAATTGGAACTTCTCTGTTTTGCTGAGATGATGGGGTAAGAGGAGAGAGATGTTATTTAAGTATCAGTCTCCTCTTCTACTTTAAGGCAATTAAGTGTGGTGAGATAAGGGGTGTCTGGCTGGCTGAGCTGGCAGAACATATGGCTCTGGATCTCAGGGTTGTGAGTTCGAGCCCCATGTTGGGTGTGGAGATTACTTAAAAATAAAATCTTATTTATTTATTTAAAAAATTTTAATGCTTATTTATTTTTGATAAAGAGAGAGAGAATGAATGGAGGAGGGGCAGAGAGAGAGGAGACACAGAAATCAAAGCAGACTCCAAGCTCCCCTCCCAGCTGTCAGCACAGAGCCTGATGTGGGGCTCAAACTCACAAACTGAGATCATGACTGGAGCCAAAGTCGGATGCTCAACTGACTGAGCCGCCCAGGTGCCCCCAAAATAAAATCTTTTTTTTTTATAAAATTTTTTAATGTTTTATTTATTTCTAGGAGAGAGAGAGAGAGACAGCGTGAGCAGGGGAAGGTCAGAGAGAGAGGGAGATACAGCCTCTGAAACAGGCTCCAGGCTCTGAGCTGGCAGTCAGCACAGAGCCCGACGCGGGGCTCGAACGCACGAACTGCGAGATCATGACCTAAGCGAAAGTCGGACGCTCAACCGACTAAGCCACCCAGGCGCCCCCCCCCTTTTTTTTAATATATTTCTTTTAATGTTTTAAAAATAAAATCTTTTAAAAAACATGTGGCAAGTTGAGATGGCCACACATTTTTTGCCGTGCGTCTCATCGGAAGATTCTATGTCCCTTGTACTTGAACCTGGGTGGGCTTTGTGATGGCTTGAATAGTAGAATACAGTGAGGTATTGCTGTACCAGTTTTCTGGGCCGCAAACTTAAAAGACATGAAGTTTTTGCTTCCTGTCTCTTGAAACGCCCATTCTTGAACCCCAGCCTCCATATTGTGAGGAAGCCCAAGCAGCTCTATGGACAAGTCCACGTGGAGAGGGACTGAGGCCAGTTTAAGGCTATCCCCGGCTTGCTAGTCACGTGGATAAGCCAGGTTGGAATTTAATCCTCCAGCTTCAGTAGAGCTGCCCTCGCTGCCACCATGTGGTACAGGGACAAGCCTTCCTGCTAAGCCGTGCTCAGCTTGCAGACTCAGGAGCAACATAAACGATGGTCAGAATCTCAGACTGCTGCGTTTTAAAGTCATTCTCTGTATAGCAGTAGATCTCCAGGACAGAGAGCATCTCCTGTTCCTCCTCTTTTCCACACTGAGGCGTTGCCAAGACTGTGCAGTAGCTCTCCTGACAGAGCCTTTCAGGCAGGGTCCGGCTGGAATTTCCAGAGCCCATGATGCACATGAAACTGGTGTTAATACCCTCCTAAGCTCTTGTCCCTGACAGATGCTCTGGTCTAAACTGCTTCTCTGGACCAGCTCTGTCATCCGTGCACTGTTGCTTGCTTGCATTCAGAGCCCACTGGTTGACCGAGTAATGAGTTTGGGGTCAAAAGCAAGAAGTAGCCTGGGATTTCCAGCCTGCTGCTGGTTATCATACCAACAGAAAGCTGTCATGAAGGGTAAAACCTTCTCAGTCTTGTGTATCTGCCCCTCCCCTTCCTTAGGTGACATAAGCATGCCTTTCCGGGTGTAGCTAAAATCTGTGACATCAAATTCTGAGCAGGGGTTGGTGACAGTCCTCCAAGAGGAAAGTCGGGCCTGTTGGTGGCCACAGGATAGGACCCGCCCCTTGAAGAGTGCCTGGAGGGTGAGGACACTCACCGTTGAGAAGAGGAAGCAGAGACATACCGAAGAAAGAAACAGGAAATGGGGGAGGGCATCAAAAATACACTTAGGAGGTTGAACTTGCCTAAGGCGGACTGTACCCCAGAGTCGCTGCTTGTCAGGCTGCTGCTGAAACAATGCCCCGAGGAATACTAATCCTCCTTCTCTAGGATGTAGCGGGGCTTTCTTTGTGCCAGGTGATGTCCCGACTTCCTATAGGAAACAAGGTGGCTGTTACTAGTATCCCCGATTTATGCCTGAGGAAACCGAGGCAGTGGGAGGAGAGGCCATTTTGTCAGGGTCACGTGGCACGGCAGTGCATAATTGGGGCCAGAACTGTGCTTCCATCCCGGGGGACCTGGCTTTGTCATCTGTCACCACTGACATCAGGACCGTAGGTGCACAGACTGCAGGGAGCCCGGTGTGAGTTCGTGGCACACTCCCGTCACACAGGCGAAGAGACGCCTCGTTTTTCTTGTTTTCAACACACTTTAATCCCAGATAGATCATTAGTTCCTTTGTAGCTGTTTAACATGATCCTCAGAAGAAGGTAGAGTGAAAAGAAGCAAATACACAAACGTAGCAAAACTGATGTAAAAGGCAACAGAGTAGTTTTGTGTGATAAGAATGAAGATCTGGGGACCCAACCCACTGGCCAGTTAGCTTACCGACTTTTACTGTGATAAAGCAAGAAACCAGGTCACATTTGCATTAGGTAGGTACTCCTGAATTTACAGGCATTCTAATAACCCTTATTACAGTGACTCAAAACTATTAATTTTTGCTTTTAAATACATAGATGTAGATTTATTTTAGTCTACAAATACGTATTGGTTGCCCACAGGGAGCTGAATGCACATTTGATGATATGTATTTTGCCAATAGGGTAGCCTCCGGCTCAGAGAACCACCTGCTTATATTGAAACCTTTCATTTGCATTAAATTGCATGCATAATTTAAGCTGACTGGAACACCTCAAAGAGGCTCAAAAACAAATCCTTTCTTTCTCACTGCGCAGAAATAAGTAGACTCTCCGTAACTGTAAAGAACGTGGCCATTTCAGAGAAAGGGTTTTGTTTTGTTTTAAAATCCTGCTTGTGTATCAAAACAGAATGTAGTTATCTAATATAAGTGCAAAGGCATTACAAATATTTTTTTAAAAATTCATGAGTTTAGTGTTTAATATATTCAGAATAAAGGCAGAATGGTTTTACAGGAAGACAGAAAACGATTGTCCTATATTCTCCCTGCTCTGTTTTTTCCAGTGTTTCACATCAGCTGTGTAAACAGTCGATACTGAATAGCAAAGAGGTGTTGCTGAGCAGATAATGGACTTGAATTAGATAAAGTTGGCTTGGACAGACTGAACATACCACGGGGGCATATTATTCTTACTTATGGTTTAATCTGAGAGCTACTAACTCGAAGTCAATAGCTTTAAGATGTCGAATGGAAAAAAGAGAACAACTACCTTTGTAAGGAGGAAAATGGATCAGAGAGAAGCAGTGTGACCAGGGTGGGAAATGTACATTTTCCATATCTTTTGAAATTTTGGAGACAAAGTTTCCCTCACATTATTTTTAAGCAGGGGAGGGTTATTTTGTTTGTAAAGCTTTTTATATCTTAATTAACTTGTACATTTAATTTTAATTATTTTTTGAATTTAGAAACAGAAACATATTTAAAAAAATTTTTTAATGTTTTATTTCTGAGAGAGAGCGAGAGAGAGAGAGAGAGCGCGCGAGCATGAGCAGGGGAGGGTCAGAGAGAGAGAGAGAGGGAAACACAGAATCTGAAACAGGCTCCAGGCTCTGAGCTAGCTGTCAGCACAGAGCCTGATGAGGGGCTCAAACCCACGAACCGTGAGATCATGACCTGAGCTGAAGTCAGATGCTTAACCGACTGAGCCACCCAGGCGCCCCCAGAAACATATTTTAAACTTACTAGTTTTTACAAAAATGGTTCCATTTCTATGAAAAAGAACCACGGTTTACCTGAGCCTTGATTATTAATATACTAATAGATATAAATGCATCGTATCGTTATTTTGGGTTCCATCAGCATCTTGGTTCAATTGAAGGGAAAGCAGGTAAGCACAGAGAGGCAGAATGAGGTAACTCGAAGCCAGAAATGGGAAGATCTGGGTTTATGACCCAGTTTTGCAACTCCTTGCTCACTGTATGACCATGTGCCTTAATTTTTCACAGTGTAAAATGTAGATAATGAGACCTACTTTCTTTGTGTCAGGAAGTTATCTTGACTCGGAAATGGCAAAGTGGGTGGGATACTGTCTGCAAATGGAAAATTGATATACATAAGCAGACACTACTATTCCTTATCAACAAAAAATTCACATAATATACTCCTGATGATTCTGCCATATGTAGGGCAATACTGCAGGTTTTGTGAAGATTAAAAAAATAAGTCAGATAATTCCTATAGTCCACTCCAGAAACTTTAGTAATAGAGGACCGACAAGCAAACTTTCTGTGAGCCAGACAGGAAATCTATGAGGCTTTGCAGGCCACATTGTCTCCGTTGCAGTTACTCAGTTCTGCTGTTGGAGGGCAAAAGCAGCCATAGATAATATGTCACATAATGAGCATGGCTGCGCTCCAATAAAACTTTATTTACAAAAGCATGAAGTGGGCCAGATTTAGTCCACAGACTGTAGTTTGCTGACCTTGGGTCTAATCAGAGATGATGGGCACATATAACTGTAATATGCGGTCAGAATACTAAATGTTAGGAAATAAATGAAGAGTAAAGGACATTCGGCTGATGCAATAAAGTCTGGCCGGAGACTGCAGATTTGAATTAGGCCTTGAAGGATGTGGTCATATTTGATTTGTAAGGTGGAGGAAGGCATCCTCAGCAGAAAAGAGTCCAAGGAAAGGTATAAAGGTGGAAACAAGAAGGAGGTATTTAAAGAAGAGTAAGCAATTTGTTTGGGCAAACTATAGGAGTAAAGTTAGAAGCAAGAATTTACTGGAGCCGGTGTAAGAGAGGAGAAGCACATATAGTCACGTAAACATAAGCCTTATTCTTTCTGACCTCACCCTGCCCCCTAATGAATACTAGGCTGGAGGTGTTAGGAGAGGATTTCTTCTACTTTTGCTTGGTTAGAAGGCTTACATGTTTCTGTGTTGCAGAGTCATTTTAGGTATTTCTAAGGATATGCTGCAACTTGTAATCATTCCCAAGGGTGGTTTGTCTGTCTTCATGGTGTTACCCCCCATCAGCCACTGAGGAACTGCACATAGGGTGGCCACTCCAGGCACAGAACCGCAGAAAGTTTTATTGGACGACGCTGCTCTTAAGAGATAAGAAGTCAAGCATCCATCATGCGTTGACTTAGAGTCCTGGGGCTAGAGATCTGGATGACAGTGATGACGTTTAGTGACTGGCACTATTAACAAGTACAGGTTTCCCTGGCTCTCCAAAAGTAGAGCATGTTTATGAAACCTCTTGTAAGTCAAAATCGCATAAAGCAGAGAGTTTCCCCCAATTTCCAAAGCTTCACATTATGCCACTATGCTTTTATGAAAGACCTATTTTAGTACAGTAATGGCTTCTTTGGTGGAAGTTAAAATTCTCTTTGGATTTCTTTTGGTTAGCAAAAACAGGTACTAATGTAGGCCTTCAGTAAAAACGAAGTGGGTTAACATGAGCTTTTTGGAAAGCAACTGATACTTGTACATCAGTTTCTAAAGAGTTGACCCTTGGATAATGTGGGGATTAGGGGCATCAACCCTCTGCACAGTCAAAAATCCATGTATCACCCTTGACTTCCCCCCAAACTTAACCATTAGTAACCTGTTGTTGGCTGGAAGTCTTATAAACAGTTGATCAACACATATTCAGTATATATATTATATACTATATTCTTATAATGAAATAAGCTGGACAAAAGAAAATGTTATTAAAAAAAATCCTAAGTAAGAGAAAATACACTTATAGTGCTCTAATATGGAATATCGAGAAAACAAAACTTGACATATAAGTGGACCTGCACAGCTGAAACCCGTGTTGTTCAAGGTCAGTTGTATTATTTTGTCATCTGTGATTTGGGTATTGATAGTCCTTATCTTGCAGGTGGTTATGAATATAAAATGTATAGCTCTTTAGAAGCTGTGAAATACTTTATAAATATAAGACATTGCTGTTACTTAAGTGACAGTATATCTGTGTCTTCAGGCAATTTCCATTATTTCCTTGTTTACCTTTTTTTTTTTTAATTTTAACATTTATTTTTGAGAGACAGAGAGAGAAGGTGTGTGAGCCGGGGAGGGGCAGAGAGAGAGAGAGAGAGAGAGAGAAATACAGAATCCTAAGCACATTCCAGGCTCTGAGCTGTCAGTACAGAGCCTGATGCAAGGCTCGAACCCACAAATCGTGACATCATGACCTGAGCCGAAGTTGGTCACTTAACCAACTGAGCCACCCAGGTGCCCCTTCCCTGTTTACTTCTCTGGACAAAATTATGTCATTTGCAAATAGAGATAGTTTTGCTTTTTTCCCTTTTCATTTGGATGCCTTTTATTTCACTTTCTTGCCTAATTGCTCTGGCTAAAATTTCCAGTACAATGTTAAATAGAAGTGGTTAGAGCAGACATTCATTGAGTCTTATTCCTGATCTTACATGGAGAATTTTCAGTCTTCCACCTTTAAGTGTGATATTATCCGTGGATTATTTGTAGATGCCCTTTATCAGGTTGAGAGAGTTCTCTTCTTAGTCTGTTGAGTTTTACTTTTTAAAAAAATTTTTTAATGTTTATGTATTTTTTGAGAGAGCGAGAGAGAGAGAGAGAGACTGGAAGGGGTGCAGAGAGAGAGGGAGACACAGAATCCGAAGCAGGCTCCAGACTCCAAGCTGTCAGCAGAGAACCCAACGCAGGGCTTGAACTCATGAACTGTGAGATCATGACCTGAGCCAAGGTTGGACGGTTAATTGACTGAGCCACCCAGGTGCCCCGAGTTTTACTTTTTATCATAAAGATGTGTTAGTTCTTCTTCCCTTCTGCTCATTTAGTTTATTTTTTACCTTATATTAGTTCCTTCACTTCTGTGTTTTCTCTCTTAGCTCCTTATGGGAATGGAAACCAGCTGGGTGACTAGTTATACCTAGTATCCCCTAAAGAATTTTCTTTCCTTATATGGAGGAGTTAGACAAATCCCTGGCACCTATGTTAATAAGGCTACTGTAATGGATCAATGCAGAACTCACGTCCTACCACAGTGGGGGACAGATCTCTTAGCCGAAGAGCCATATACCATTAGTGTTGGAAATTTATTATTTTGACATGGAAAACAATGCAATTTGTTAATTGACGTGGTAATGTGGTAATATGGGGAGAAGAGAATAGAAGGTGGAGATTTGAAAAGGATAAGATAAAGCATGGGAAAGGAAGCGACTCTAAATTAGGGAAGCTGCATGAACAAAGACGAGGAAGTAGAAATGATCATGGAATGGTCAAGAATGAGTGAGTGATGACACAGAGCTGATGTATAGGAGTCGGGTGTTTTTGCTGCATAAATAGGTAGCATGTGAATCTGTCCCATAAAGGTCCACTCATAAAACTTTAATCTGTGGACAGAGCTGATGAACTCTGATCTGGATTCCCATTGTTCACGGCAGTCTCATGGTTATGTCTCTCCAGAGTGCAAACATTTAAAAACTACCAGGACAGCAAGGAGTGGTGTGATTCCCATCCCCTCCTGTGCGATTAGTTTAATGACTTCTAATGAATAGGATTCTGCAAAGTGACGGAATGTCACTGTTTTGGTTACATTACAAGTGATAGTGTCTCCAGCAAGACAGGAGTTACGATTGCTTTCTATCATTTTAAAAAATGTTTACTTATTTTGAGAGAGAGAGAGAGAGAGCCAGAGAGAATCGCAAACAGGCTGCACCCTGTCAACATACAGCCCAATGTGGGGGCTTGATCTTACGAACTATGAGATCATGACCTGAGCTGAAATCAAGGCTCGACGCCACCCCAGCACCCCCCTCTAACGCTTTCTGGTTAGAATGCTTTGGCGAAGCAGCCTGCGGTGCTGGGGAGACCCCCATGGCAAAAACTCATAGCCTCCTTTGACCAAGAGCCAATCGGTAACTGAGGCTCTCAATTGAACAGCATGCAAGGAACTGAATCCTATCAACACCCACATGAGCTTTGAAGTGGACCCTCCTCCAGTTGGACCTTCAGATGAATCCCCAGAGCCTGGGCTGACGCTTTTGTTTCAGTCTCCTGAGAGACGAGGAAGCAGAGGACTCAGCCAGCTCGCATCCAGATCCCTGACTCACAGAGGCTATGGCATAATAAGTGTGTTTTACTATTTTAAGTGTTACAGTGTTTAAGTCATTAAATTGGGAAGTAGTTTGTTATGTAGCAATAAGTCATCAATACAAGTGGACAATACCAAATCCTGAGTAGTGACCTCTAATCGGTGACCTTGCAGTTACCTAGAAGCAAGAAGGGCAATATTTCGGAGCAAGGGCTATCCCTGGCTCTGCCCCATGCAGGCTACTGCTTACTCTTCTTAAACATAAGGTTAGTTTTATTGGTAGCAGCTAACAACCTCACAGTGCCTGATAATCAACTCTTTAAGGTTTGTTTGGCTCAGTTTATGATTACCTTTAGTATATGAACCTGACATAGGCCAATTGCTGAGGTTATTAGTTTTTTCTTCCTTTATGATTTGACCTCATTTTCATGTCATTGACCTGCCCCAGGTTTGGACTAAGACACTTCTTCAACTTGTCAAGATTATTTCAACTGCTTCTCTTTAGCTGTCGGCCACATCCCCAACCCCCCACTTGCCATTATTAAGAAAATACCATGTGAGTTTTGTCTTTAAGCCCATTACCTAAGTCACAAAGAAGCCTTCGTGGTCTGAGAAGTACCCTTTATGGAACTGATTTCATACAAATCATGTATTAGTACTTCTTTGAAAATGATCCTTAAATCAGGTACATTATTTAAACTATGTTTTCGTAGCTTTTTTGCAAAGCAAGGATTGTGCTGAGCAAAAGCTTGAGTAGACTCAGATCTCATTTTTCTCCTATGTGTCCCCTAAGCCAAGAACGAAAAGGTGTCTGCTGAGGCTTCCTCCACTCCTTCACTCAGACGACACCAGACAGATTTGAAAGCCAAGTAATGGCTGTCAGCAGTGCCTCGGTGTATTCCTGATAGGAAGCAGCAAGAAAAAATGAGGGCGGGAGCTTCTGAAGGTCTGTCACGCACTCTGCTCAACCAGAAAGGGGACAGCGACTGCCATGAAGCCTCAACCCACTGTCCTTCTAACTCATGACATTCATCATTCTGTTCGATGAGTAGTAAAGTAATTGACCTGTTTTTGTACCATTTAGAATTTACAGTGTCAAGTGAATGCTGCCTGACTTAATAGTTACAAGTTATTATTTCGGATGCTATGTTCCTGTTGTTTGGGGCGTCTGGAAGCTTCTTTCTGCCAGCTCAGATGTTTGACTAGTTCTGACTCATGTGATAGGATGTGGGCCTGCCTGTCTGCTCCGTGCCTGTTTTGCAGAATATTAAGCCAGGTGTTGTGGAAAGTAAGAAAGAAAGCAAAAGATGGTGTGCCTCCATCAGAGTCTTTAGTGCTTTGAAAGGAAAGCACAGAATTAAAAAAAAAAAAAGTCTATCGATGCAAAAATAGGAATCTGTACATACTTGATTATGTGTGTGTAGAGTGTGGGTGTAGGAGGGTGTTTAAGGAATTCTAGAGAGACAGCTGTGCCCAAATAGCTGCTGCAAACGTATAGCATCAAGTGCTCCTTGATGTTCCCGAGTGTGAGCCCCCATGGAAGCGGTAAGTGTACAAGTACTGCAAGCTCCGCAGGGAAGTGGGATCCAAGGAGGTGCAGTTGTGATGATTAAATTGCAAATCTCCCTCCATTTCCCACCAGATAACAGTGTAGGATAATATTCCAGACCATAAAGGACAAATCCATTAGCCTGATGAGGACTCTGTGGTTGGACCCAAGGATATAGAAAGAAGGGCAAGAGTGGGTGAGTTTCCTTGCTGCATCTTTGTAGCTGGCAGCGCTAGGCTGGAGTTTGAAAAAAAGGGGAAAAAATCTTGGGTTGTTTTTTTTTTTTTTTTTAATTCCAAAAGTGTGGTTAGGCAAAGGGATTGATCTTGATGTAGACTAGCTCTGGCAAGATTGTCATCTCCCAGGTTAGGAATTTTAAAAAATCCACACCCGCCGTGTTCATTTCATAGTAAACTGTAAGAGCTTGTTTTCAAATGTGGCTGTTTGGCCAGCTCCCAGTTTGAGGGTAGCGAGGAGAAAACACATTGCCCCTAACCTAGTTTGTTCCTATTTATTCCTCCAGTGCCACATAGGAGTTTGTGATCTTCTCGTCTTCACCGCACTAGATCGCTTTGCCCCATTATATGCTCTCCTGTCCATCTGTACTTTTCCCATTTCCCATTTATCAATGCTTCTTACCTTATATTTTTGTCATTCCTTTCTTCTGTATCTCACCAGATAAGTGATATTTATTGCCCTCGCCCATTCTTTATGGAGATATAATTGACATATAACATTGTGTGAGTTTAAGGTGTGCAATGTGTTGATTTTAATACATTTATATATTGCACTGTGATTACCCCCATAGCCTTAGGGAACGTCTTCATCATGTCACATAATTGTCATTTCTTCTTTGCGGTGAGAACATTTAAAATCGAGTCTCATGGCAGCCTTGAAGTATATCAGACAGCGTTGTTGACCAGACTCACAACGCTCTGCGTTAGATCTCCAGAACATACACATCTTTGAACCTCAAGTTTGTACCCTTTGACCAACATCTACCCAATCCCCCCTCCCCTCGGCCCCTGACAACCACAATTCTACTGCTTCTACAAGTTCGGTTGTTTTAGATTCCACATACAAGTGAGATCCTACAGTATTCGTCTTTCTCTGACATCTCTCGTTCAGCAGAATGCCCTCCAGCTCCATCTGTGTTGTTGCAAATGGCAGCATTGCCTTCTTTCTCATGGCTGAATAATATTCCATCATGTATATATATACACACCTTTTATCCGTGTACCCATTGACAGCTTATTTCCATATCTTGGCTATTATGAATAATGCTGGAGTATGGCTTGTTTTTAATTCCTTTGGATAAATACTCAGAAGTGGGATCGCTGGATCATATGGTAGCTCAATTTTTAATTTTTTCAAGAACCTCCATACCGTTTTCAACAGTGGCTGCACCAAGTTACATTCCTATGAAGCGTGCATCAGGGCTCCCTTTGCTCCACATCCTCGCTGTATTTGTTGCCTTTCATCTTTTTTGATGATAGCCATCCTAACAGATGCAAGGTGATCTCTAATTGTGGTTTTGCATTTCCCTGGTGATTAGTGGTGTTGAGCACCTTTTCTTGTGCCTCTTGGCCATCTGGATGTCTTTTTTGGAAAAATGCCTACTGAGGTCCTCTGCCCATTTTTCCATCCGATCGGCTGTTGTTTTGCTATTGAGCTGTATGGGTTCTTTACACACTTTGGGTATTAATCCCCTATCAGACGTATGCTTCGCAAATATTTTCTGCCATTCTGTAGGTCACCTTTTCAATGTGTTAATTGCTTCTTTTGCTGTGCGGCAGCTTTTTGGTTTCATGTAGTCCCACTTGTTGATTTTTTTGCTTTAGCGCCTGTGTTGTTTCATTTTATTCCATCTAAAATGACTCTGTTTTGTTTGAGGTGGAAATTTTTCCGTGTAAAATCTACGTTTCCTAGGCTTCTGTGCATTTGTAGCTGGTCACAGGACGTACTTGAGACCGTTAAGATGCAGGGAAAATGATAGAGTGAGGCGTCGAGGAATGCTCTTTATTTACTTTTGAGAGAGAGCGTGGGAGACCGAGAATCCCAAGCAGCCTCTCCGCTGCCAGCGTGGAGCCCTACGCAGGGCTCGAACTCATAAACTGTGAGATCAGGACCTGAGCTGAAGTAGGACTCTCAACCGACTGAGCCACCCAGGCGCCCCAGGGGAGGGGGATGCTCCTTAAAAGGGCAACCGACACCGCTGACTTGGGTGGCTTTGGCCTGTCCTGCTCCCTCTCCTCCCTCGGGCACAGTCGCAACACTGGAAAAGGAGCTAGCACTTTGCAAGCATCGGGTGAACGTCACAGGCTCTGGTGAGGCCGAGTGGAGAGAGAAATGCAGCCTAGAGCCCCCCTCCCCCCCCAATGCCATTTCAGAGCCGCCATACTCCTCAGGGCATCATTTTAACACCAGAAAAAGAACCACTTCATGGGTTTTCATGGCTTTTGTTTTTTCCGGTTTCTTTTGTAGTGGTACAGAAAAAGGGATGCTCTCAACTGTTCTTCCTAGAGAACAGAGCTGGGTTTACCTAGACTGAGTAGGGATGTGAGGGAGTCCTAACCCTTTTGGCAACTCATGAGTGAAGGAGTCAGTAGAGAAGAAGGCCTGGAGGGAGGCCAGCACCCCACTCCAGAAGGGAAAAGCATGTGCAGGGAACGAGTTAAGTCAAAGGAAATGGAGGGGAAGTTATGAGGGTCTGTGGTAAATCTAATGTTCCTGCTATGAAGTGTGGTTGAGTCGGAGGAGAGAGGTTCCGTGCGGTTAATACACTTATTATGTGCATTAAGCAGACCAGAGTGCATTAAATGTGGAGTGAATTGATTTTACACAACTAGCCGCTGCCATCTTTTTAGAAAAATAATGACTAATGCAATCTTGCAGATGTGTTTCTCCGGAAAAGCTTTCGGGGAAGAGAGGCTTATTGTATCTAATCCCTCTCATCTGTGTTATAGATTACTTAGTGTGCTTATTTGACCTTGGGAACTGTACTTCTGGCCATTAGGCAAAGGAAAGGTAACCTAAAGAGAAAAATTACATTGCACACTCTCCACACAAAATCAGCCATTTAAGTCAACTCCCCCCACCCCACCCCCGAATTTAAATACAGAGAGTTCCCTGCCAATAGATGTAAAACTGCTTGTGGAAGGTGAGGTCTGCAGGCCAAAGCTCTGTCCATATCAGGGAGCTCAGAATGTGGCTTGCTCTCTACTTCTCTGCCCTCCCCCCACCACGCCCCCATTCCTTCCTCCAGACAGATTGTCCCAAATGACTCCAACCATGGGCATCAGATTGTCTACACCAGGGAAGGGCCCAGACTTCCCACGAAGCAGGCCAAAGCCTCTCATTAGAGGCAAACTCTGGTCTTCCTGCCTCTGAGCTTGTATCTGACCTCCTGAGTTTTGTACTCTCTATTTTCTCCCTTCACTGGGCTATTGTTCACCTTAGAATAGCGCTTGCCCCATATACCAGTACTATTTATATCCTGCCACTTGTGCTGGTTGACCTAGCTTTGGAATCCTTACTTGCCCTGATCTTGGACAGTTGTGCTTCCCTCCTGGCCCACCTTGTGGCTTCTGATCCATTTCCTGCTCTGACTTCCAGTATTTGTTCAATCAGTAACTAACACCCTGTCTCTGCCTCTCTGTTTCCTTGGCTGGGCCCTTGCAACTCATTGAATTCTTTTATAGGGTTAAATGCAGAGCAGCAGAAAGATGAACTGCTTGGCAGGAAATTCCCAAGAGCCCATAACCTGCACATGTCCCATATGGTGGAAGCCAGGCTTCCTGCCTTCGACTGTGTTTCTAGAATCCCTTCCTTGGCCAGTCAGGAACTTGTTAATTGCTGGAATCTGATTTTATAAACAGGCTTAATTTCAGATGTCCACATTTCCAGCACTTAGCTAATAATTCTCTTTTTCTTTCTTTCTGTCTGTCTGTCTTTCTGTCTTTCTGTCTTTTGTGTTGTTTTAAACACTTTTATCTCAAAGGAACATCAAAGTCAGCCCTTCATAAGAGAGTTTCTTCAGGCCACCTAAATGGTCAATGAAGAGTCAAGAGTCTGTTGTACAAAAATGAGGGAGAAATTTATGGTGTAAAACTATTATTTTCTCTTATTATTTTTTTACATTTTTAAAATTGAGACTTTGTTGTTTTATTTTTCTTAGAGCAATATTAGGCTCAGAGCAAAATGAGGGGAAAGTAGGAGATTTCCCATATACTTCCTGACCCCAACTACTCTGTTATCAATATCCTCCCCCAGAGTGGGACATTTGTTATAATTGATGAATCAACAATGACACATCATTGTCACCCAAAGTCCATACTTAACACTATGGTGTTCTCTTGGTGTTCTACATCCCGTAGATGTAGAAACAATGTATAACGACACTCCTCAATCATTGTAATCTCATACCGAGTATTTTCCCTACCCTGAAAATCCTCTGTGCCCCACTTATTCATTCCTTCCCTCGTAATCCCTGGAAACCACTGATCATTTTACTGTCTGCACAGTTTTACCTTTTCCAGAATGTGATTGAGTTGAAACAATACAGTACATAGGCCTTTCACATTGGCTCTTTTCACTTAGTGATATGCTCATGAGGTTCTTCCATGTCCTAACAGTTCACTCCCTTGTGGCACTGAATAATATTCCCTTGCCTAGATGGACCATAGTTTATCCATGAATGAAGCTGCTGTCAACATCTGTGTGTTTTTGTGTGGACAGAAGTTTTCACCTCCTTTGGGTAAATACCAAGGAGCACGATTATTGGATCAGATGGTAACTGTGTGTTTAGTTTGATTAGAAACTGCCAAACTGGGGCGCCTGGGTGGCTCAGTCGGTCGAGTGTCTGACTTCAGTTCAGGTCATGATCTCACGGTTCGTAGGTTCAAGCCCTGCATCGGGCTCTGTGCTGACAGCTAGCTCAGAGCCTGGAGCCTGCTTCAGATTCTGTATCTCCCTCTCTCTCTGACCCTCCCCTGCCCACACTGACTCTCTCTCTCAGAAATAAATTAAAAAACAATTAAAAAAAAAAAAGAAAGAAACTGCCAAACTGTCTTCCAAAGTGGTTGTGCTGTTTTTGCATTCTTACCACCAACGAAGGAGAGTTGCTCTGACTCAACATCCTCACCTGGATTTAGTGTTCTCACTCATCCCACATGTGGCTATTCTAATAGTTGGGTAGTGTCCTATACATTGTTTTGTTTTGCAATTTATTTCCTATTGACCATGCATCTGTGGCTCCTAGGGAATAGAAACTACAGATCACGTGATTCTCTGTTGCTAGTTCAAATTCAAATCTGCCGGTTCTAATCCTTTCTCAAGTGTTTAAATGAATAGAAATGGGTAAAGCAGCACATGCAAAGCATCAGAAAGTGTCTGGTACAATATCAGCACTGTACAATTGTTTGGTATTATTTTAACTAACAGTCCACGTATATTCATGAGAACTGCTGGCTGCCTACAGGCCATTAGCCCATCTGCTAGCACAGGAAAGTTGATGGGGTGAGCCTCTGTTGGCAGCTAGGCCTACTAATTCCTTGTTGAAAAGACACACATCAAAGATGTTCAATACTCTGAGTGCCTGACTGGCTCAGTTGGTAGAGCTTATGATTCTTGATCTTGGGCTTGTAGGTTCGACCCCCGTGTTGGGAGCAGAGATTACTTGAAAATAAAATCTTTTTTTCTCCTTCTCCCCCTGCCCTCACCAAAAATAAGACCTTAAAAAAAGATTTTTCAATACCAGACTTTCTCTCAGAAATGGACTGGAAGATGAAATACTCACAGATTCACTCAGCACCTTATCTGTCCCTTACCGGGGGACGCTCACTCTTGGGTCATTCTTGTTCAGTCACTGTGGAGCCGGGCTGGGACATGGCACACCAGGCCTTCTCAGTCATGCTCAAGACATCATCAGCATTGTTATGTCTCTGGAAGCCCAGATCTAGACGTCTCCAGCATCGTTATGTCTCCCCTTAGGACTCGGGCTCTCTCCCGTACTGATGCCTTTAATTATAGCGTTCTTTATAGTTTCTTCCAACCCAAGCAAGAGTTGAGCACCAACAAAGTCTTTCTTCTTCTGTCAGTTCAGTCTTTCAGTAGGTTATTCAGTTCAAACTACTTATAAGACCAAATCAAAGGTGAGAAGGAGCCCCTGGGCTCTGGCCAGTGTGCAGCCGACTGGATCACTCTGCCTCCCTCCCTGCCTCTCCACCCACACTCACTGCTTTGATGCCACTATTGATGTGCCTTGAAGCCATCAGAGCAAATTTCATCTTGTCGTTTATCCCTGTTTAAACTGGGAGTCACAAGAACTTCAGACTCCCCCAAGTCATCCCTCATCTCCTGGACTTTCCTCCTTACACGTGTCACATGATACCTTCTCAGTGACTGTGTTCCTGCTCACTGGATTTTTAATTTCCAGCCTTTCCCCCTGGTGCCCACCTGCATTAGTTTTTCTAAGTTACCATTGCCTGTCATTTCTTTCATTTTTTATTTTCTGCGTCTTCCTGCTAAAATATAACTGTCATGAAAACATTGACTTTGCCTTATTCACCGTGTCTTCCTAGTGGCAAAAACAGTGCCTGGCACTTGGTAGGAACTTGAAAGACAAATGCCAACCAGGTCTCTACTGGTAATGTGCATCATGGCACGTGGGAAGAGATGCTTATACTTCCTCATCCACCTCCAGGAATGCTCCATTTCTTCTTTACAGCATCAGCTCCCTTTAAATTTGTGCTCGGAGTCCCTGAGCTTAGCTTGCCTTTCCCATCCTAAATCGTAACTACAGTGACCATACTCTTGAAGCTCCAGCCTCAGCCCGTGTTTTCTTGGTCAAGCAGTTGCTGAAGAAATGCCCGCTCTCTTTTTTTCCTTTATGCTTTTTTGGGGAGGGCAGCGGTGAAAGGGGTAGGGCTGGACGACGGCTTTCTTTTGAAAGTCACGCAACTGCAGTCCAGCCACAAGCTTTGGCTGCCTTCTGAAGATCTTTCTTCTCCTTGTTCCTTTGTACTAACACAGACAGATCTGAACAGCACTTGGCAGTATTCCCTGCCATTTTCTTTCCCCTGCCATTTCTTTGATCCACGATCTATATTCTAGCTAAGCTCTGAAAGATTGTCTTTTCTTCAGCCCTCACTGTGAAGGTTGAATTATAGCTATCATTTATTTATTGCCTGCAATACATTTATCTTTGTGTGCATTTATATGTGTGTATTTGCATATATGAATGTGTGTATGTGCGTTTACATGCATACACACACACACACACACACATACATACGTACCACTCTATAGGTGAGGAAACTAAGGTTCAGAGAGGTTAGATAACATCTTCAAGATCACTCAGAAGGTGAAGTAAACTTCTTAAAAGAACCCAGCCTTTATCACCTCTTGTTCTTCTTAAATTTTTTTAAAAAATTCCAATATAATTAAAACGCAGTGTTATATTAGTTTCAGGTGTACACTATTCTGCTTCAACAATTCTGTACATTACTCAGTGCTTGTGATGAGTGTACTCTTCGTCCCCTTCACCTGTTTTGCCACACACCCCCACTTCCCCTCTGGTAACTGTTGGTTTCCTCTCTATAGTGAAGATAAAATCACTCTTAAAAGATTGCCATATCTTGTCAGTCTGTTAATTTAAAATTTTCACTATGAAACATTTCAGACATATAGGCAAAGAGACAAAATAATATCAGGAATACTCTTGTTTTATCCTATATTTAATTCAAGCTTTTAAAAGGAATAATACATTACAGATAAGGTGATGTCTGTTAGATACTTTTCCCTGATCACATTCCTCCCAGATGTAACTACTTTCATGGATTTTAAAAAATAATTCCTATCCTTGTTTTTACATTGTTCGTATATACAAATGGATCTATTAAAAATACTAAGCTTTTTTTAAACTTTCAAATGCTATCTGTCGTTGTAACAATTGCTTTTACTTAGCTCAACGTTATGTTTTTGGAATTTTTCCATGTCAATGGGAATGTCTTTCTCTTTCATACATTTTAACTGCTCACAGGATTCCATTGCATGGATATGACATAATTTATTTACCTGGCCTCCTGTTGATGTATAATTAGGTTGTTTCCATATGTTGACTTAAAAAATGATGTCACTTTTCAGTCTTCATCTTATTCTATGTCTCAGCAACGTGTACCATAGGTAGCCATCTTTATTCTTCTTCATTTTTCTCTCTCGGTTCTGCAACACCGAGAATCTTTGTTTTCCTCTGTTTCTGCTTGAGGCTGCTTCTCAGTTTGCCTTCCCTTCCTGCCCTCTTCCATTTAACCTGAAATTTGGGTGGAGTTCCCCAAAAGTTGGTATTGGACCCTTTACTCTTCTCGCACCCTCCCTCCTCCTTCCTAGATGATGTCATCTCTTTTTAGGACTTCAAATACTCACGGTGCTGCCCACATCTCTCTGAGCTCCAGGCATGAATCATGACAATTGTCTATTGGACACCTTTTCTTGGATATCTCAGAGGCCACTCAAGTTGAAACTTAAGACATCTTAAAGAGAGAGAGAGAGAGAAACTCTTTATTTTTTCTATCTAAACCTGTGGTAGAGAGTTTCTAATATGGTCCTCAGTGATCTACCTCCTGATATTCACATCATCATATAATCTCCTCCCCTGAGTATGGGCTGGACCTAGTGACTGCTTCTAATGAAAAGAGTAGAGCAGAAGCCATGGGCTGTCACTTCCAAGATTAGGTTACAAAAGACTGCTGTCTTGGGGTGTCTGGGTGGCTGCTCAGTTGGTTAAGCATCGACTCTTGGTTTTGGCTCAGGTCATGATCTCATGGTTTGCGAGTTTGAGCCCTGCTTTGGGCTCTGCACTGGCAGTGCGGAGCCTGCTTGGGATTCTCTCTCTCTGCCCCTCCCCTGCTCGTCCTCACGCTCTCTCACTCTCTCGCTCGCTTGCTCTCTCTCTCTCAAAATAAATAAACTTAAAAGACTGCTATCTTGCTTGCATTATCTCTAGCTCTCCTTATATTCTCCCTCTGATGAAGACATTTGTCATGTTGTGAGCTGCTCAGTGGAGAGGCCTATGTGACAGGAACCTGAGAGCTGTCTCTGCCTAACACCAATGAAGAATTGCATTCTATCAACAACTCCATGAGTGTGAACTTGGAGGATGTCCCTGCTACAGTTGTGCTTGTGATGGCTACAGCCACTGCTGACGTATTGGCTGCACTCTTATGAGACTGAGACAGAGGATAGAGCCAAGCCGCACTGGGATGCCAGACCATCAGAAACTATGAGATAATAAACACTCATTGCTCTGAGCTGCTAAGCACTGGAGTAACTTGTTACACGGTGTTAGATAATTAATACAAATCCTGTTCACCTCCCAGCGGCCCCCATATCAATAAACCGTCCACTTGGTAACGCAGATTGTAAACTAGCTTCTTCTTGGATTCATTCCTCTTCCTCATCCTCTATAGCAATCCATTTGTTAGTGCTGTAGAGTCTAGCTTCAAAATCTAACATGAATACCTCTACTTATTTCTCTACTGATAGACACTAGGCCAAGTCATCATCATTTCTTATTTTGAGGGACAAAGAAGAGGTCTTTGAACAAGCCCCTTAGGAGACATGAAGGTCATTTTATCCTCCTGCCCTTTTTTCTTACTAATTTATATGTTTGTCTATTAATTGATTTCTATTACTGAACTCCTCTTAAGTACTAGGGATGCTCATCAAGACCTAACATGGTCCCAGAAGCCATAGGGTTTGCAATAAAACAAGGGAGACGCATCTTATAAAATTAACAGAGAAATGTGAAAGTTCTCCAAAGAAGAGATATCTGGCTCTGTAAGAATAAGATCCCAATGTACTTAGGATTTCTCAAGAAATTGATACTGATGTTCACTCTTGATCAGAGTGTTTTCCACACTTGTTTGAGGCAGAATTTTCCAACATGGTGCAGGGTTTTGGTTGGTAAAGCTATGCATGTATCGTTATGTTCCATCATCTGATGAGTTACTCTCTTTCCTTCCTTAATTACCCTCTCGATAGATGAATCTCTAGGGATGGGGCCTTAAATACCAGAAACTATGGTTGGGTGCACTTCCCCACCTTTACCTTCAAAGAGTTTGGGCAAACTGTCACGGTTGCATGATACCTAAGGAAAAAAGGCCTAAAGTTGTTCCTATAATATATGATGAGTGAGCGGTCCAGTAGAAGCCTGTAATGGTATGGGATGTCTCTTTAAATAATTCTTTTTTTCTTCAGAATCATAAAAACTCTTAGAGTTGAAATGGGGACTTTACTGGTCATTGGATCAACTCTCCTATGTTCTCTAGGAATTTCCCTGCAGTCTTTGTAACCAGTGATCTTCCAACCGCTGCATAATCATTTCTAGTAATTGGCAACTCATTGTCACACAAAACATCTCATTTAATTGTTACAAAGATGAAATTGTATTTTGTCTTCTTATAGTAATTAAAATTTTCTTTGATTTATGTCTGCAGGGCCTGTTTGAGTGAAGCTGAGTGATTCTAACCTAGGGTCCATTGCTACTCTGTAAATTTATATCAAAAAGCTTCAACCCCTCATGACTAAGGCTTTTTAGGTGGCTTATTACTTCTAGGTCTCCAAAGTGAACTCCGCGTGTCCTCACATCAGCTCTATGGATTCTGTACATCAAGAGACAAGCTTAGAACTTGAATTGTGTGAAACTATAATTTCCGCAATCACATAGATGTTTGATGGAGTCATCTGATGAGAGCCAGCAATCTATGTGAGGAAAACTAGAATCAGCCTGCAACAATTCCTTCCTGTTACATGGAGGGTGAGTGACAGAATGATCCGCGGAAACTGTTCATGGAAGTCAACACTCATTCCTCAGTCCTTGCTTTCTGAAAACAAATTTGCCTGGGGCATAAATAAGATAAGAGTACATAAGTATGAAAGATAATCCTAATTTAAAAAAAAAAAAAGGTCAAACAGAAATATTTCAGCCCTTGCTTCCTATAAATTGGATTTTGTGATGCATTTAATGCAATATTTTTAACTAAACTGTACCTTCTTTTTCTAGTCAAAAGTAAAGCTAATATCTGGGATACATTACCAATGCAGATAAAGTCATTGCTGATAAATGGTCAGTGGAGTCTTAAATGCATGAGAATTATCTGCTTATAAACTATCACATCTTTTTCTATTGTTGGTGTTTAAATATTGCCCATGTCTTTGAGGCTTCCATAAGATGAAAGAGGCGAGTTAATTAAATATGTAACTGGTCTTCTGTTGCCAACTGTTGGATTTCATATTTCAACATTAAGGATGCATTAGTTTTCAATTACTGCATAACGAATTGCCGCAAACTTAGTGGCTTACAAAGCATATGGTTTCTATGAGTCAGGAGTCTGTGCTTAACTGGCTTCTGTGCTGAGTGTCTCACAAATCTGAAAGCAAAATGTTGAGTGGACCGTGTTCCTTTCTAGAGCTCAGGGTCTACTTTCAAGTTCACGTGGTTGTTGACGCAGTTCAGTTTCTTGCAGTTGTAAGACTGACATCCCCACTTTCTCTTGGCTACGGGCTGCAGCAGCTTCTAGAGACCCCTGCAGGTCCTTGCCACTTGACTTTCTCACAATATGTCAACTTAGATCTTCAGAGCCAGCGGGAGAATCTCTCTGATCTCTAAAACTTCTTTTAAAGGGCTCACTTCTTTAGGTCAGAACCACCCAGGACAATCTCTCTTTTGACTAATTCAGTGTCAGATGATCAGAGATTTAATTATGTCTCAAAACCCCTCTACCCTTGACATACAATGTAACCTAATCATAGGAGTGACTGTCCCATGATATTCACAGGTGATGTCTACATCTGAAGGGAGGAGACTACATGGGGCATGTACACTAGGACAGTGGGAGTCTTGGGAACCATGTTAGAATTCAGCCTACTACATTCCATTTGCACATTGCTGATCCTACTGTCTCTGAGCCTCACTTTTATATCTATCACGTGAGAATTACACATTAGGACCTCACTCCTAGCAGCAACTCTGTGTTTCTCTTTATGCTATTATGGTACAGATAGAAATTAGTCTGGTTTATAGAATCATAAGAAACTTAACAGACTCCTTGAAATTCACTGGCATTTTGGAAGGAGAAGGAGAATATTATGTCCTCTAGATCATCTCCAAAGAACAGGCTTTCCAGAAAAGTTAGTATCTCTATTGTTGCATCTTTCACAGTCCTCTTCCAGTTCAGTGCCACTGCCATTAGTACAATATGTCAAAGCGACACTCACAAACTGGATGGCAGAGTAAACCTCCAGATGAGACCTTCTCCCCCAATGGGATCTGTTGGTGTTTGGGCTCCTTTCTAGTTGTTTGAGGCCTCTTGACTATTGTCATCATCACAGAAAGTGTTACCTTGAGCTACTTGTGAGGACTTATTTCTTGGCAATTGAAATTTCTGCAAATCCAGCATCAATTGTTAAGACAGGCAATGAACATGGCATATATTCTCTATGGCAAACTGGGAAGGACAACGAACCACAAGCATCTGACCATTGCTTAGTTACATGAAGAATGCAGACCATTCGAAGACAAGTGGACGTGAAAGTTGTTAGAGAAGTCAATATCCTTTAGCACTAGAATGGAGAAAAAAATAAAGGAAACCAAAAATCAAGTTAGAGACAGACATTGACTTTCACTAGAGCTAAGGAAAGACAGAGTGTGAGTTGAAACAAAGCAAAAGGGTAAGAAATCCAGCTATGCTTTGACAGTAGACATTTTTCTCTTAAACTGAGTCCCCAGTGTTACCCCAAATTGAACTGAGCATTTCCTTTTTGAAGATTTCCTAACAGATGCCAGTAATATGTCTATAAATGAGTTTGGGTGAGGAGCACTGATAATGTTTGTACAATACCTACCACGATGACTGGCAGATAATGAATGCACACGGCAAAGGCTAACCTGTATTAGTTGTAGAAGAAATGGCATGAGGAGTTGACAGTGAAATCTCCGTGGAGGAAACAACTGTAAAGAAACACCACCAGTGTTCATAGTAATTCATGGGAAGACCGCAGAGAGGAGGAGTGAGAAGAGAAAAGCATGTTTCAACATGCCTGGTCAGTTTTCAGTAATGGGAGTGGTTGCACTTTCCCTCCTGGGAGGTCAGTCGTCTGGTAGAAAGTGTAGAGAATAGAAATCTTTGTCCTCTTTGTCCACATGATAACTGGTATTCAGAGGCAAGAATTCTTTATTAAAATCTTTTGCAATTAAGTCTGCAAGAGATACTTGGCAGGTTAAGAAGAAATGTGGAGGAATAGAGGAATGTCAAGAACCAAAGCTCAAAATGTTGAAGGATCGTGTCCATGGTGGTGAATTTCCCATGAGGTCAGTGCCAAGGTGGAAGCAATCGGTGCAAACGAGGAACTGGAAGGGTAGTGGCTGAGGAGTCATTTGCTTTCGATTACTGTAGGCCACTGGTCCTCAACCAGCGGTGAGTGTGCCCCTCAGGTGGCATTCAGCCATGTTTGGAGACCTTCAGTTGTCTGGAGACCTTCAGTTGTCACAGCCTGGGGAGGGGGAGGAAAGGTGGCACTAGCATCTGGTGGGCAGAGGCCAGGCATGCTGCTACAGTGCCCAGCACCCTAGAGCAGAGAACTATGTGGCCCTAAAGGTCAGTTGTGCCAATGCGTGAAACCCTGCTCTAGGGACTTTAATTCTGTTAATGGATCAAGTTGAACCAGCAAATGCTAACTCTTGGACTGTGTGAGTTTGGCACCCCATAGAATCATACAGTTCGATGTTTTACATTTTACCTTTGTCAAAAGCCACCACCAAAAATAAACATACAAAATTTAACACAACATGTATGATTTTATCATGTATGTATGTAATCTCTACACCCAATGTGGGGCTCAAACTCATGACCCCGGGATGAAGAGCCATATGTTCCTCTGACTGAGTCAGCCAGGTGCCCCTCCCCCCGACATTTATGATTTAAAAAAAATATATTGTTGGGGCACCTGGGTGGCTCAGCAAGTTAAGTGTCTAACATCAGCTCAGGTCACAATTTCATAGTTCATGAGTTCGAGCTCCGCATCGGGCTCTGTGCTGACAGCTCAGAGCCTGGAACTGCTTTAGATTCTGTGTCTCCCTCTTTCTCTGCCCCTCCCCTGCTCACTCACTCTCAAAAATAAACAAACATTAAAAAAATGAAAAAAGATTGTTTGTGCCTGACATGAGACATTTAATGTTAATTTCATTGCTGGTCAAAAAGAATACACTTGGCTGAGGAATTTTCATGCATTTCCTGTTTAATAAGATCCATGTAATAGATATTCATTCCCCTTTTGCCTTTAGTAGCTGGGAAGTACAGGGCAAAACTTGAAGCTCAATTGTGCTTTTTGTGCATTTGAACGTGATAGCTAGAATAGTTTGTATCTGTCTTTTCTTATGTTTCCATTGAATTACTATTCATATAATATGTGAATATTATACCGATATTATCTATTCACATATAATATCTATTGTATGATTTTCTCATAATCAGACAGAAAGAGTCTCTCTTGCTTTATAGAGTTTCTCATTCTTAACATGAACTACCTGGATTACTTATATGTAGGTCATTATTGTGGGTCCCTTCTAAGCAGGGTACATTCATGCAATTTTGTGCATTAAATACATTTTTGGAATGTCTTCGAATACATTCTTGCATGTGGCAAGTGCTGCTGGGGGAACTGCGAGAGAGGTATGACCAGAGAAACACAAAGGATTGCCAGCCAAAGGAATTCTGAAGCCCCATTCAGGCCAGCTGCCTTCAATGTGATTCCACCAATCCATTCTGTTTTAGATTCTCTACAGCACTCGTCAGCATCTTAGTGAAGGCGGTGTCCGTGTGGAGAGTTTTGTTTACTAGGGCCAAGGTTTGGCCAACTGGATCTGAGGAAAGGGGAGTTGAGGAAGGATTTTGTAGAATAAATGTCCATAAAACTAAATGGAGTGGAGAAGGAAGTAGAGACGGGTTGGGGAGTGGCAGATAAGGAGAAAACCATAGGATGACCAAGGAAACCAAGGTCCCCTCTAGGTGAAAGGGATAGCTACTTGAAAAAACTGGAGGCAAGGGAAGCTGGGGTATGGGGGCAGGGGAGCTATCCGAGTTTGAGATTTCTGACATGGAGGTGTTCTGAATGAAGACAAAATAAAAATAAAAATGGGAGAAGGCAGAGGTGAAGCAAAGATGAAGGTAGTTGCAGGTGAAGAAGTCAAGGACGTGAGAGACAAGGTTGTTGAGTGTGATACCCAAATTTACGTAGACTAGAGAGCTAGTGACTATCAATTTTGAAAGGAGAAACACCTTCATGGAATATGGAGAGAGATTTAGAGGTAATGGCAAGGAGGATGCGGGAGGAAGGTGGTGCTGAGTGTCCTCTACAGATGAGGTCCTTCAAACCAAGGATATGAGATCTGTGACTTACAGAAGTAGGCTTGCGGCGTGAGGAGGCCCTGGATCTATTTCTCTACCACCTTATGAGATGTGGAGACCATGTATATTTCACTTGTTGGACTTGGAGGGAACACATGGGAGAGAAGAAGAAAAAAGCAGCCATTATTTCATGGCCCTGAGCAATCAGTGTTAACACCTTCAAGGAGATTGCACTAGAAATGGTGTAAGAATTGATTGGTCAGAGTGTTTTGGGGCGCCTGGCTGGCTCAGTCAGTAGGGTGTGTAATTCTTGATCTCGGAGTCGTGAATTTGAGCCTCAGAGTAGGTGTAGGGATCACTTAAAAGTAAAATCTTAAAAAAAAAAAAAAAAAAAAAGAACCAGTCAGAGTGGGGAGATACAACGAAGAGGTAATGAAGTCTTTGATCTCAGGCCGTGGTTGTTGGGGGAGAGAGATGGATACAAGCAAGATCAGAAAACTTAATTTTTCTGCCCTTCGCCACCAATTACTGAACACTGTGTTCACAAGATCTGCAAGTTCTTTCAGTATTCCTCTTGCTTAGCCTTCATCCCGAGCTCCAGTCCATCTAGCTCTTACCTCCCGCTGCTGCTTCCCATTGAGAGCTGATGTAGCTGAAAACATTTTTCATCCAGTACATAATCCTCTTTTACATGAACCTTTACCAGAATTTATTTAGCACTTGATTATAGAGCACCGGTTTTAATACAGCTGGACCACTTGCCTCTACCCTTTCTGGTTCTTTCACTGGGAAAGTCTACTCTGTCGCCATCCCTGTAGTTTAACTATTCAAGAATTGGATTAGCTGTACTTATAAAACAGCATGGAGGCATTAACTTGAAGGGAATTCCACTTTGGTTAACTGATTTGTCGCTCTGCCAGAGCCATGGTGTGTAGGCACACGCGGGTATGCGCGCACACAACCGATAAATGTTTGCTCTAAGCGTGTGTTCCGGTAGCTTTGGCGTCACTGTAAAGGGGACGCGGTGGGGAGTCACCAAGCTGGCAGTGGTCCCTCTACTTCACTCTGTGAAGTCAGCATGGAGAGCAGTTGGTCTCTTGAGAGTTTATGCCTGGTTCTTGGGGTCATTAAAATTCTGCTGTATTCAGTGTTACTTCAGTTATACAGTCACAATGCTTCCTTTTCAGACAAAGCATTGAAAATGCTTTAATAAATAGATTTTTATTTGGCATCAAGTCTAAGTTGAAGGATTTTTCATGTGGGAAATAACAATGTAATTGTGTTTTGGAGGGCATTTCCTCCTCTTTGGCTAACATTTATAAGCACTTTATGGCTTCCAAAGCTCTTCGATACACAAGATGTTTTATTTCTTTATACAGCCCCACAGAGGTAGTCCTGTGTGCCCCGATTTAAAGATGAGTAACTGGATTTTCAGAAAGGAAAAGTGGATTACCAAAAGTGAGGTTTGAGTGATGGATTTAAGGTAAAAACACTGGTGGTTGTAAACTCTAGGGATGTCTGTCTTATAACATGCTAACCTTGAGCAAGTGGAGTTTCTAGTGTGCTACCAGTTTGTATTGTAATAAAGTGTCTTCACCTTGATTTCAAACTATATTTCAAGGTTAACACTTTATAAATGGAACTAAATCATTGGAGCTTAGGCTGGGCGCTGAAGGTTTATTTATTGATCTAGTCTGGCCTCTTGGGTTTCTTGATATTTGGTGAGATGGTACATTTGTCAGTACATTGGAAAAGCATTTTGTTTCCTCCAGAATGAAGAGCGTTGCTCTTGAATTTTAAACAGAAGAAATGACTATCCAACAGGGCTCATGGGTACGAAGCATGAACCACAAGCCTCACGTTGGTACGGGAAGAAACTAGGCAATTTCTGTAGAGCTCTTCTATCCACATCTACTTAAATCTATGCCTTAAAAATAATAGAAATGTTATGATAGTAAGTAAACAGATTTTTTGATCCTAACTACATCAAGTGAGGTTATTAGTGGTTCAGTGTGTTTATTTTCAAAGATATACTTTAGAATGTCATAACATTTTAATATTACCATATATATAGGGCTGCTTGGGTGCTCAGTCAGTTGAGTGTCCGACTTTGGCTCTGGTCATGATCTCGCGGTTCTGGGTTTGAGCCCCGCATCAGGCTCTGACTCTGACAGCTTGACACCTGGAGTCTGCTTCAGATTCCGTGTCTCCCTCTGTCTCTGCCGCTCCCCTGCTCACACTCTGTCTCTCTCAACAATAAACAAACATATAGGGGCACCTGGGTGGCTCAGTCGGTTAAGCATCTAACTTCAGCTCGTGTCATGATCTCACTGTTCATGAGTTAGAGCCCCGCATCGGGCTCTGTGCTGATAGCTCGGAGCCTGGAGCCTGCTCCAGATTCTGTGTTTCCACATCTCTCTGCCCCTCCCTTGCTTACGCTCTGTCTCTGTCTCTCTCGAAAATAAATAAACATTAAAAAATTAAAAAAATAAACATTAAAAAAATAAAAGTTAATATTACAATATATATAATAGAACTAAAATATGAATTATAGTATTTCTACATGGATTACTCATCAATTACAAAGCATGAAAGATCCCTTTAACATAGAGAAATCTGACAAATGCCACCTACCCAAATGATCTAGTATCTCCCAGTACAGGGACAAATGAACATTATGTGCGTCCTGATGTGATGTGTTGTGAAGGACACAATATCACACCTTTAGGTACCTTCCTTACCTTCCTAAAATGCTTAACTGTATTCTAATCTTGAGAAATACTGGACAAACCCAGACTGAGGGGCATTTTTCAAAAAAACTGGCCTATCCTTTTCAAAATGGAAATATGAACGATGAAGGCAGAGGAAGTGTTTCAGATTGCAGGAGTCTGAATAGGTATGACAACTAAATGCAAGGAGTTTCATCCAGCTCAGAAAAACAAAACTGCTATAAAGGATATTATTAGGAAAATTTGCAAAATAAAAAGTTGAGCAAGAAAAAATAGCAATATCTTTACAAATAATTGAGAACGTTTTGACACTTCCTTAGAAATAGTATGAATTGATTTGAACGTTATTTTGAAAGCAATCTAGAGCTAAGAAATGAACAGCTTGCAGAGAAGCCCAAGTTTGCTTCAGGATTTCAAAAGGCAATAAAATAAAAGATTTTGCCTATTTCAAGTGAAAGAAATTTATTACAGAATCTTGTTTCAGCTCAGGCATTATTTAGCTTAGATCAATTTTGCTTGAATAGAATTTTAAGATTTGGGTAGGGTTTCTTTAGTGTCATTTGTTTATCTGTTTTCATCTTTACATGAGTCATTTGATGGGGTGCCTGGGTGGCTTAGTCGGTTAAGCGTCTGACTTTCACTTAGGTCATGATCTCGCGGTTCGTGGGATCAGAGCCTGGAGCCTATTTCAGAGTCTGTATCTCCCTTTCTCTCTGACCCTCCACCACTCACGCTGTCTCTCTCTCTCCTAGAAATAAAATTAAAAAAAACAAAACAAAACAAAAACATTTACATGAGTCATTTGAGAGGCATTTTGATGTTTATATATGATCCCTTTTGAAAACTGTTGATCTGTTTACTGGTTTTGGCAGTATGGTTATTTGCAGAGGTTCTAGAACAGCCATGCAGGCACCACTGACACAGACAGCAGTGTGGGGAATTAGATTAATTAGTACACTCCTCTGTGTTCCTATTTCACCATTTAATATTCCATCTCCACACCTGGAAGAGTATCTGATTTTGGCAGAGTATCTCAGAAACCTTTATTTCTCTGTCCATTTGTTATGTAGATATTTATTAAGCCGCTATGAGATTATGGCCCTTTGCTGGAAAGTGGGATGCTACAGGTGAGTTAGAACATGTCTGGGGTACCTGGGTGGCTCAGGCAATTAAGCGTTCGACTCTTGGCTCTGCTTCAGGTCATGATCTCCTGGTTTCGAGTTCGAGCCCCATGTCGGGCTCCATGCTGATGGCACAGAGCCTGCTTGAGATTCTCTGTCTCCCTCTCTCTCTCTGCCCCTCTCCCATTCACGCTGTCTCTGTCTCTCTCCAAATAAATAAACTTTCAAAAAAACCATGTCTTTCTCCTCACATAGGCAGTGCGTTGACTTGTGGAACTTCTAGGTGGTTCTCCAGTGTTCTCAGCTGGATTATAGATAAATCTTTAGAGTTTTTAGTGTGAGGGGATGAGGACACCTACCTCTTTTGTTTTTTTAAGTTTTTATTTATTTGAGTAATCTCTGTACCCAACGTGGGGCTCGAACCCGTGACCCCAAGATCAAGAGTTGCATGCTTCTCTGACTGGGCCAGCCAGGCGCTCCAGAGGAGATGTACTTCTAAACCTATATTTTCTCATGATGATTATACTTAACAGTAATCTTTTCTTCCTTTTTGTACCTATTCACTTAAGACACATTTCAACAAATGTATACGTACACGTAGCCACCATCACAACCAAGATGTATTAGGACATTTCCATCACGCCCAGAAGTTCCCTTGTATCCCTCTTCCCCTTACCCCTGGGTCCCGATCGGATTTCTGCCCTTATTGTTTTGTACATTGTAGGGTGTGATATAAATGGAAATACACAGCGTGTAACCTTTTGGGGCAGGCTTGTCTAACTTAGGATAGGATTTTTAAGATTCATCCATGATTGTGTATAAATCAGTAGGTTGTTCCTTTTTATTGCTAAATAGTATCTCATTGCATGGGTATGCTATTTGTTTACCCATTCACAAATCGATGGTATGTGTGCTTTTCCGGGTTTTGAATTATGAATAGACTTTTTAGGAACATTTATATGCCAGTCTCTTTTGACATATGATTTCATCTCTCTTGGGTACTTACCTAGGAGTGGGACTTCTGGGATGTATATTAGCTCTATATTGAAGTTTTTAATACATGTGAAATTGTCGTCCAAGGGGGCTGCACCACCTCACATTCCCACTGACTATGCACGAGACTTCCAGTTATTCCGTATCCACCTTAGTACTTCATATTGTCAGTTCTTCTCATGCTAAGCATTCTGGGATGTGTGTGGTGGGATAACACTGTGATCTTCATTTTCCACCTTCATGTCCTTTTGTGAGCTCATTTATATGAGTTGTAATAGTTCTTCGTGTATTCAGCATCCAAGCCCTTTAAGAGACGGGTGTTTTGAAAACATTTGCTCCCATATCTGTGGGGTGTTTGTTCATTTTCTTAAGGTTGTCGGTAGAGCAGAAATTTGATGGAGTCCAATTTTCCAACTTTTGTTATAGTTTGTGCTTTTTAATGTCTCCGTCTAATAAATCATTGCCTAACCTGAGTTCACAAAGGGATTCTCCTAGGTTTTCTCCTAGGCAATGTCGTTTCCACTCTTACATTTGGGTCTGTCATCAAATGTCTTCTTAAGAATTTGTCTATTTCATTGAATTTGCATAATATGTTGGTATCAGTGTGTTCATAATGCTTTCGTATAATCCACTTAACTTCCCTAGAGTTGGTAGTGATATCTTTTCATTTGTGAGTTTGGTCGTTTATTTCTTTTTTGGCACAGGTTGAGCAGAAACTTGTCAGTTTTCGTGATTGATTTTCTTTATTGTTTTCCTGTTTTCCATTTGATTGATTTCTCCTATAATCTTTATGATTTTTTTCCTGCTGGCTTTGGATCTAATGTCTCTCTCTTTTTTTTTCTTCTGATTTCTCAAGGTGGAAACATTATTGCTTTGACATTTTTCTTTTTTTCTAATATAGGTCTTTAGAACTATAACTTATCCCTAATAGCTACACCTAATAAATTTTAATATATGTGATTTTTCTTAATTCAGTTCAAATACTTTATAATGTCCTGTGTGATTTTTTCTTTGCCTATACATATAGAAATTTTAAAAGCATCATAACATTTCCAAATAATTAGATTTCCTAAATTCTATTCGGTTTTTGTTTTCTAACTTCCATTGTGGTTGGAAAACATACTTGAAATCATTTGATACATCTAAATTCACTGAGGATTTTGTGTGTGTGGTCTAGGATAAGGTCTATTCTAAGGAATGTTTCATGCATACTTGGAAAATGTGTATTTTGCTTTTGAGTGGAGTGTTCTATAAATGCTAATTAGGTGTGTGTGGTCATTGTCATTGCTCTTCGTGGTTTTTTTTTTTTTCTCTAATTATAATTTTGATCCCTGGATATATCAATGCCCCAGCTCTGTCTGCATAGCTGAACAGTCAGGCAACGATTGGGCAAAGATTGTGTTCAGACACTTCAAGCTGCCTGTGAATTTGTGTGTGGGTTGGCAGCACGTTCAAAGCTCAGGCAGTTTGAAAGTCTGCCTTGGCTTTTAACTTTCCGCTGGGCCCTTTTGGCTCTCCCTGTCCATACACATCATTTTCCCAGTCAGTCAGGGATGTGTGGAGAGCCTTTCTTGTGCTTCTAAGGTGATCTCATTTCCAGGACTACCTCCTTGTTTACATTTCTGCCCGGCTTCCCATTTGCCCTAGAACCGGGACGCTGGCAGGGCTGTGGGATTTCTCCTTTTGTTTCCTAAAACGATGCTGCCACTCTTACTCATAACACTGCCAGGAGCAGATTTGCAGCTTGCCTCCAGATCACGTCCTGGCTCTCAGGCCGTGAGGCGGCTGCTTTTCAGTCCAGCTGCGCACCTGTACGATGACCATTGTTGTCTACTGAGCCAGGCAGGGGAGATGGGAGTGGCCTGGGCCAGCAGGCCACAGACTCCCACAGCCCCGGCCTGTGCCGGGAGCTTTTCATCAGTCAGGGCTTCTCTCTCTATCATTTGCCTTTGCTCAATTTTTGGAGCTCTGAAATGATTGTGACGATTAAAAAAATTTTTTTTAATACTTATTTACTTTTGAGAGAGAGAGACAACATGCCAGCAGAGGAGGATCAGAGAGAGAGGGAGACACAGAATCCAAAGCAGGTCCCAGGGTCTGAGCTGTCAGCACAGAGCCTGACACGGGGCTCGAACTCATGGACCGTTGAGATCAAGACCTGAGCTGAAGTCAGAGTCTTAACTGACTAAGCCACCCAGGTCTCCCTGTTCATGACCATTTTATACAGCTTTCTATGTGTTTGTGGAAGAGAGATTTTGTCAGAATCTCTACTCTGTCATAGATGGAAGTTCTGCCAATTTATGGGTTTTAAAAGAAAAATGTATGGCTTATTTGTGGTGAAGGAAATGATATATGGCCAATTTAGCGAGGTAATGATAAAAACCCATAAATCAGACAAGAAGAGAATTGAAATTGATAAAATGTAAATTAGAAAGTAAATTCAGTATCAAGTTCAAGAAAAGCGAAAAGCTTCTGAAAGAACTGTGACAATGGGTCGTGAGGCTCACTATCGGGGAGAGGCATTTAATAGAGATGCCAAGAGAGAATTTAATTACATTAAAAAATTCATGTTAAAGAGCCCTTGAATGCAGTAACCCCCACAACGATGGGCCATGGATTATTAGGGCCTTTGGAGCCTGTGAAATTGTTAAATCTGTAGCACAATTAAAACATATTAACAATTTAACATACTTTTCATAAAGCTAAGTCTATTTGATTTAAAGGACTCCGTTTTAACCAAAAGATAACATTGTTTTACCATGTTTGACATAAAATGTCCTTTCTCTTCTAGGAAATGGTGGTGAGAGAGGAATGTACATATCCTGTCCTTATTCAGCAATGTTAAAATTTTGTCTATTTCATGTCATCCCCTAACACTTTGAAACTTTATTCCGAGTCTGGAGATGTTAAATTCTTTTCTCAATTTCACTCAGACAGTTTTTTAAGAGGAGAAAATAATATCTTAGGATATTATAATGCAGTTTGTTCTTCATAAGAAAGGCTTTTATATAACTGACAGGAGATATGAATTACTGCTTTCCCTTCTGTGTAATTTAGCTATTTGAGTTAATTTTTACCAATTTTCCGAATGATAAAATCTTATTTGGGCTTGGGACAAAATTCACCCACAGTTCTTAAGTCTTTCTTTGCTAAATCAATTTAGCAATGATTAGATGACTTTATAATCAGCAATCCAGAATCCTACTCATAGAATTTCATTAGGCTCTCATCACAACACTTGTATTCTGAAGATCCTGAGCTTGGCATGGGGATGCAAGAGATTTATATAGCACATCATTCTTCTCGTATCGTACGATGAGTGACCAGCTTGTTCTTACTCTTGCCAGTTGGTCTGGTCCACTGGGAATACATTCATTTATTTAATAATCTTTAAATGAGCCACTCCCAGGTGTTGGCTTCATTGGTCTAGATACAAGCAATAGGAAGGTCAACAAGGACTCCTCAAGCAAGAGGAAAAAAGCAAGTTTGCAGTGCACTGCGAAGTGCGACAGGGATACGTCCAGAGGATAAAGTGCATGCAGATGAAGGAAGCATTGGTGCGTGGACAGTCGAGGGGAAGGGTCAGGGGGGAGGTGACCGACTTGAGCTGGATTTTGAATGATGGGGAGGGTTCTCTCTGCCCCTCTCCTGGTGTCCACTGTTGATCACTTAAGCACTTCAGGTCCCAGTTACCGAAGATCTAACTCTAAAGTTCTGCTTTCCCAGATCAGTGCAGACCTGACCATCTTCTTCGATCAGTAAGTAGGGGGCTGTGGCCTCCTGTACTGAGCTCTCTGACTTTGCTGTGAACACTACAGTAAGAGCTTCCCTGGGCCAGACTATCTGCTGGGAAACTTGATATGAAAAGTATCCTTTTTTTTTTTTAAATAAGTTTGTTTATTTATTTGTTTATTGTGGGAGGGGCATATGAGCACATGCAAGTGGGAGAAGGGCAGAGAGAGAGAGAGAGAGAATCTCAAGCAGGCTTCATGATCAGCATGGAGCCCAATGTGGGGCTCAAATCTCATGACTTAAGCTGAAATCAGGAGTCAGACACTTAACTGACTGAGTCACCCAGGTTCCCCCAAAAGTGGTCTTTTTAAATTAGCAATTATTGATGCCTCTTAGCTTAATAGTAATAGCAGAGACATACATTGTTTTCTATATTGTAGAAAATAGTCTACACCAGGGGTTGGCAAACTTTTGCCTGTGGGCTAAATCCAGTTGGCTGCCTGCTTTCAGACTGCCTAGAATTAACAGTGCCTTTTACATTTTTTAAATGTTGAGAAAGAAGTAAGAATATTTATTGACATTGGAAGTTATACAAAAGTCACATTTCGGTGTTCATTAATCACCTGTTGTGGGACACAACTGTACTCATTTGATTATGAGTCCGTGGTGCTTCTGTCCACGCTATAACGGCCAAGCCGAGTAGTTGCAACACAGACTCTATAGCCTGCGAAGCCTAAATATCTAATGCCTGGTCCTTTATAGAAACTTTTTGCCAACCTGTATTGTAAACACATAGTGAGGAATCTTTTGGAGGCCTAGGTTGAAGCTTACGTGTCTCCAAACATGTTTGGATTACTACCATTCACCAATTACATGTTTATTACTTCTTTCTTGGCTTGGGGTTTGCAAGAATGTCTTTTCTTCACTTCTAGGGGCACCATAAATATGGAACCATTTCTGATTACCCTCTCTCTGGCTTAGAGAGTGTTACATCACAGCAACATTGAACATATGAACCCTGAAGCTGTGTGAGGGCTGGTCTGTGATTTCAGATTCCAGAGGAAGCCTTCTCTTTTTTTTTCCCTACAAGAGCCCATGTTGAGATGAACACATTACCCTGTTTACTTTGGCCTGTGTGGGGATTTTTTGGCAGTCTTATCTTTATTGCTCAGGTCTATAACCCTTCCAGAGTCCTTGGCAAGAAGGAAATTAAACTCAGAATTGAGATTTAAGAAGTAAAAATACCACTAGAAAGCTGAGTAAACCTAAATATTATGACTGTATGAGACAATGTGTAAATTTTAAGGGCAAGTAAGCAAGGGGGAAATGATTGAATGGGTTATAGTGACATACAAAACGGATGGGGCATTTGCAGAGTCAAATTGCTCTAAGGTTCCTGTATTCTTGACAAAGACCTAGGAATGTTGAGTACTTTGTGACAAATATGCTTTAAATTAAAAAAAAAAAATCACTATTGGGGATAAATAAGGTCCTGACACAGAGAAATCTACACATCAACCTAAAGATATACACATGCTAAACTTTTTTTTTTTTTTTGGTAAATCAGCTCTATGCTCAATGTGGGGCTTGAACTCGCAACCCTGAGATAGAGTCACATGCTTTACTGACTGAGCCAGCCAGGCACCCCCTTTCTAAACTTTTATGATAATGTAAGAACATAATCTTAAATGTATCAAAAGCAACTATTTACAGAATTGCAAGGAGAAACTAACAGATCAATACTGGGAGATTTTAACACACTATTCTCAGTAAGTAGAATATTTACAAAACTTGACCAAGAAATCGGTCTCAGCAAATTTCCAAATATCAGTATCACACAGACCCAGTTCTTCAACTGTGATGCAGTAAAGTTAACAACACAAGAGGCATCTGGGTGGTTCAGTTGGTTAAGCTTCCAGCTTTGGCTCAGGTAATGATCTCATTGGTTTGTGAGTTTGAGCCCCACATGGGGCTCTGTGCTGACAGCTCAGAGCTTGGAGCCTGCTTCAGAGTCTGTGTCTCCCTCTCTCTCTGCCCTCTCCTGCTTATGCTCTGTCTCTCTCTCAAAAATAAACAAACATTAATTTTTTTAATTTATAGAAAAAAAATAACAAAAATACAACCAAAAAGTACCTGTACACTTGGAATTTTAAAAGCACATTTTAAATTAACCCATGGGGGCGTCTGGGTGGCTAGGTCAGGTTAGCAGCCTACTCTTAGTTTTGGTTCAGGTCATGATCTCACAGTTTGTGAGATCGAGTCCTGCATTGGGCTGTCCTCTGCACAGACAGCGTGGAGCCTGCTTGGGATTCTCTCTCTCCCTCTCTCTCTCTGTCCCTCCCCTACACTTACTCTCTCTCAAAATAAATAAATAAAAACAGTAAAAAGTAAATAAACCCATGGATCAAAGAAAGTACAGTGAAGCTAGAAAACATTTGTAAGTAAGCAAGGATAAAATAATACTATATTTCATAACTTATGAGATGTAGCTGAAGTGAATATTGAAAATTAATAATCCTAAATCCTAAATTCTTAATAAAAAGAAAAAAGCTAGGAATTAAAGAGGTAGGCATTTCTATTAAGATGTTAGAATAAACTTAAAGAAACGAGAAGGAACTGATAAAGAGTAGCAATGAAACAGGAGACAAAGACACAGTAGGAAAACAAATCAACTTAACCAGAATTTCATTCCTTGAACACTGTACACATACACAAATTTATGTGTATATATTTGTATATATGTGTGTACGTATATTTATGTATTATACATTATACACACACACATACTCATGCAAGATTGGTCACATGCAAGCAAACATTATTTAGAATTAAACAATTTTTATAATGCAAAAAACAAAACTTTGAAATTTGAAACTTCTCTAGGCACCTAGGTGGCTCAGTTGGTTAAACATCTGACTTTGGCTCAGGTCAGGATCTCATGGCTCGTGAGTTGCAGCCCTGCATTGGGCTCTGCGGTGAACAGCACAAAGCCTGCCTGGGATTCTCTCTGTCCCTCTCTCTGTCCCTCCCACCCCCCAAGCAAAGCAAAACAAAACAAAAAAACAAACCCTAGCAGATGAAAACTAAATAAATAAATAAAAATAAAATTTAAAACTTCTATATTTTAAAGAAAATACAGGAGCATAATTTGAGACTTTAGTGTGGGGAAAAATTTCTTAAATAAAACACAAAAAGCAAAAACCATAAAGGAATAAATACATTAGCTCCATTAAATGTTATAAGCTTCTATGCATTGTGGAGCGCCTGGCCGGCTCAGTCAGTAGAGTGTGCGACTCTTGATCTCAGGGTTGTAAGTTCAAGCCAGCCCCATGTTGGGTGTAGAGATTACTTTAAAAATCTATATATTTAAAAAATAAAAAAGCTTCTATGCATCAAAATACTGTGTACAAAAGCGAAAAGTTAAGCCATAAACTTGGAGAAGATGTTTATTATACGTAAAACTGACAACAAATTATTTAGAATGTAATAATATCAATAGGAGAAAACCACACAACCATGTAATTCAATTTTTTTTAATTTTTTAAAAATGTTTTTTATTTATTTCTAGGAGAGAGAGAGAGAGAGAGACAGCGTGAGCAGGGGAGGGACAGAGAGAGAGGGAGACACAGAATCTGAAACAGGCTCCAGGCTCTGAGTTGGCAGCACAGAGCCCGATGCGGGGCTCGAACCCACGAACCGCGAGATCATGACCTAAGCGAAAGTCGGACACTTAACCGACTAAGCCACCCAGGCGCCCCTCAATTTTAACCAAAGAATAGAAACAGGCAATTCACAAAAGGGGGAGACTAAATAGGCAATAGACGTGATTATCCTTATTAATAACGAGATAATTACAAATTAAAATGAGATACCAGTACATATCGTTGAGATGAAGAAAAAATAAAAGCTGGAGGTGCCTGGTGGCTCAGTCAGAGATCATGTGACTTTTAAAAAAAAATTTATAAAATGTTTTTTATTTCTTTTTTGAGAGAGAGAGAGTGAGTGGGTGAGGAGCAGAGAAAGAGGGAGACACAGAATCCCAAGCAGGCTCCAGGCTCCGAGATGTCAGTACAGAGCCTGATATAGGGCTTGAACTCACAAACCATGAGATCATGACCTGAGCCAAAGTCAGACACTCAACCGACTGAGCCACCCAGTCACCCTGTGATCATGTGACTCTTGATCTTGGGGGATGGTAGGTTTGAGGCCCATGTTGGGTGTAGAGATAACTTAAAAATAAAATATTTACAGGGTGTCTTGGTGGCTCAGTTGGTTAAGTGTCACTTCGGCTCAGGTCATGATCTCACCATCTGTGAATTCGAGCCCTGAGTCAGACAGGTGCTTTGGATTCTGTGTCTCCCTCTCTCTCTGCCCCTTCCCCACTCGTGCTCTATCTCTCTTTTCTCCCTCTCTCTCTCTCAAAATAAATAAACATAAAAAAACCCTACTTAAAAATACTTGAGGTGCTACCGGGTGGGTCAGTCAGTTAAGCCTCTTGATTTCAGCTCAGGTCATGATCTCACTGTTGGTGAGTTCGAGCCCCCCATCTAGCTCTGTGCTGACAGCTTGGAGCCTGCTTGGGATTCTGTCTCCCTCTCTCTCTTCCCCTCCCCCACTTGCTCTCTGTATCTTTCTCAAAATAAATTAAAATAAACTTAAAAAAAATAAAGTAAAAAAAAGTCTTTAAAAAAAGGAAAATGAAAAGGTGATGATACTAAGTCTTGGTGAGAGTTTGGAATGATCAGAACGTTCACATGTTGCTGGTGGGCATATAAATTGATTGGTACAGTCACTTTGGAGAACGGTGTAGCAATATCTAGTAAAGTCAAAGACATTCACATCCTGTGACTGAGTCATTTCTGTACTACCTAAACATGATTCACATTTGTGCACATGTACAAGAAGACTTGTACAAAATGTTTATATTGACATTGTTAGAGCTGAATACTGTAAGCAACATAAATATCCATCAAGAGGAGAATGGACGGGGCGCCTGGGTGGCTTAGTCGGTTGAGCGTCCGACTTTCGCTTAGGTCATGATCTCGCGGTTCGTGGCTTCGAGCCCCGTGTCAGGCTCTGTGCTGACTGCCAGCTCAGAGCCTGGAGCCTGTTTCAGTCTGTGACTCCCTCTCTCTCTGACCCTCCCCTGCTCACGCTGTCTCTCTCTGTCTCCTAGAAATAAATAAAACATTAAAAAAATTAAAAAAAAAAAGAGAATGGATAACCAAATTATGGCATATTACCACAAGGAAATACTATACAGCACAAAATATGAATGAGCTAGAGCTATATGGGAAAAATCCCATGTTGAAAGACAAAAACAAAGCGCATGCCATAATGATGTATATAGTGTAATACCAATTGCATGAAGTTTAAAATGCATGTGAAACAATAGTATTTATGGTTTCAGGAGACATGCCACATAGCAAAAAGTAAAATGGTGGGTGTGGAAGTGGATGCACAACTAATTCAGAATAATGCAAACTTTAAGGAGTCTAGGGAGAAGAGTACACAAACAACTTTAAATATATTTGTACTATTTTATTCAGATGGGTGATGGTACTCAAGTTTTTTTTTTATAATGTCATACACTTTTGGTTATGCTGGGTAACAAAGGAAACTATAGAAGGCATATACTAATTTAAAAGGAAAACTTGGATAAAATGTTACATGGTGGTGGTGGCTACATGTTATAGACATCACGATCATACAACCATCCATCCATCCATGAACTAAATAAATGCCCAATATTGTACTAATCACTGGGATGTTTGAAGTGATGAAAAAATAAATCATGTTCCCTTTTTTCCAAGTCTAGCAGAAGCCAACATAAGAAACTAAATAGTTACATCACTTTGTGAGTAGAGATCTATTTCAAATGCTCCAGAAGTACAGAAGAGGGAAGTAGTAACTTGGTCAGTGGAGCAGGTTTTCTGCTGCATTGAGTGTAGAATGTAAAACAATTCTTTTCATTAAATGGAGTCAGTGATTTTGTTCATTGAAAATTTAGACATATTTTATGGTGTACCTCAAAGATACTGGTCCAATGATATTCTGCCATTTTGATGTCTCGTGCTAAATAAGGATATCAGGATTTTACCGGGCTCCATTTTCTTGAGGTTATTTCTGCTAGTGGGAGGTAGATTCAAAAGATTCAGTGAGTCCTTTATAAATCACCTTTTCAGATTTATGGAGAAAGGAAGCTTGTAAAAGTGTTTCTCGTGGTCATTAAATGCCCTTTGTCTTCTGCCTAGCTTGCTATATTGATGGTCTAACAAACACATCAAAGAAATTTATAGGGTTGTATCCTTGATCTCACTCGGTAAGAAAATCAGTAGGGAGTTGGGGAGGAGAGAGCATCTGAGTACTCAACTAATATCTTTACAATATTTCTACAAATATAGTGTTTTGTGTTTGTTTTGGTGGGTAAAGGAATATATATTTTGACTCTCATCCAAAATGGGTGTAGTAGAAAAGCCCTGAATAGAAAACCAAGGAACGTGAATTCTGTTGTTTTGTTAGTTCTGTCACTTTGTGGCATTGGGGAAATCAGTCAGTCATTCCGAAGCCATCATAGAGTTTCCTAGGTCTCTCTCTGTCTGCTTTATCCACAGCCACCCAATAATCATGTAGATAGGATTTCCCCCAGTATTTGGAATCCTTTCCAAGTCTCTTGAAACATTCTGTCAATCACTTTACTGTAAACAACCAACAACAACAAAAAGGCACCTATAAGAATTCCATATTATGGACAATAATTCCATAATGTTAATATTAATAAAACCCTTAAATGCCAGTATTCAGGGCCAAGAACCAAGGCATCGAGGAAGGCAGAGCAGTGTTTCAGGGAAATAAAAAGATTAGTCTACAAGGGTAATCAACATAAAGGTATTCTAAGCTTGGACCATAATTACTCTGGTTAAATCTATGACCTATTGCAAGATTCAGGATTTTTGTACAACACTTTGAAGAATTGAACCAAAGGTACAGATTCAGGTGGGAAACAATCAAGGCCTACATATCACAAATGAAAAAGGTGAGAAAACAAATATTTTGGTAAACAGCCGAACCATGGCCAGTTCTTAATTGTAAGTGTCTGCAGACTCTCTGGATGATATTTGGGAAACAAAGATGAATTGGCATTCAGTTCCAATAATGGCCTCTGGGGTAAGAGGCCTGAGTGTCTATACTTGCAGAGCTACAGACAGTGGTTTAAAGGACAAGCAGATGGAAATGGATGACAGACAGACATCTCCCTTCCCACAGGCCAGTACCCTCCTTCTGCAACTTGGACTTGGGATCAGGAGTTGGGTTAGCCTTTGATTTGTCCTGGTTCCTCGTAAGTTTGTTTAGTTTCTTGACAGTCTAATTGACACATGCATCCCTTCCCTCCTCCCCCCACCAATTCTCATTATCCCTTTTTTCTCTTCCTATTCCCCACCATACAGTTTACTGATTTATGAGCGCATCCATCTTCATCTGGTCACCATCTTTATTTTGGTCACCAACTGGTCAAGAGATATTTATTGAATTAAGCTTAATTCAATCTGATCAAAAGAAAATGGAAAAGTTGTAACTGGAACAGATCTTACTACCAAGAAGCAGATGGGGGAAAAAAGTACATATCAAAAAGAAAAAAAAGTTAACCTAAATAAAACATGTTGATATTTTTAAAAATTATAAAAGTGTGATGTGACAAGTCCTAATTTATTAATGTATAGATGTATCCAGTCTCCCTACATGAGCTTACTCAAAGGAGAGAAGAGTTACATCTCTTAACAAAGAGTTTCTTAGGGGGTTTGGGGGTTAACGAGAGAATAGCTAGAGGAAAATGAGGTCTCCATGCTTAAGGTGTGGCAAAAAAAAAAAAAAAAAAAAAAAACCTGTATCTACTTCAACCTGGTTGCCGTCATAAAAGGCTACAGAGCAGAGAGCAGGGCAGTGGATGAGGAGAAAAGGGGAAGGAAATAGGACTCGTGTTTCTGGGGGGTTCACGCTTCAGTCCAATGTGATGTTTACAAGATGTGTAATTAGACATTTTAGAAATTAGATGGATTAGAAATGAGGCATTTTCAACAATGATTGTTCCGGGGCGCCTGGGTGGCTTAGTCGGTTAACTGTCCGACTTTTGCTTAGGTCATGATCTCGCAGTTCGTGGGTTCAAGCCCCGTGTCGGGCTCTGTGCTGACCGCCAGCTCAGAGCCTGGAGCCTATTTCAGAGTCTGTATCTCCCTCTCTCTCTGACCCTCCCCTGTTCACGCTGTCTCTCTCTCTCTCTCTCCTAGAAATTAAAAAAAAAAAAATCAACAGTGATTGTTCCATGTGTGTGGACCCCATGGGTTCAGGGTTCAGAGGGGGTGTACTGAACAAAAGAAAAGAAAATTCCCCAAGTCCCTCCTCCTACTTATTCCTTCTCCCCGAAGGTTATCTTCTCTTAGCAGTTTTTTTTTTATCTTTGTTGTTTTATTTTTATAACCCTTGTATTTTAAATTTTTTCTATACACAAAATATAAATATGTGCGTCATATTTTTGACACAAGTGCCATCAAAAAATAAAACAAGGGGCGCCTGGGTGGCTCAGTCAGTTGGGCGTCCAACTCTTGATCTCGGCTCAGGTCATGATCTCTCAGTTCTTGAGTTCAAGCCCCGTACCGGGTTCTGCACTGACAGCATAGAGCCTACTTGGGATTCTCTCTCCCCCTCCCTCTCTTCGCCCCTCCCCCATGTATACTTGTGCTCAAGTGCTCTCTCTTTCAAAATATACTTTAAAATAAAAGTCTCATCAAACTATATGTATTGTATTACACATTTTTCATTCAATGAAATATTATGCATATTCAGGTCAGTACATTCTGATACGCTTATTCTTTTTAATGGTCACATAATATTTTATGATATGAATATACCAAAATTTATTTAGCAATCCTTGTATTGATATAATGTGGAATGTTTCTATGTTTTATTAGAAGAAATAGTATTGTAATGATCATCCTTATATATTTTAGGGATTATGCATTTATGTCTATTCCAATGACTCTTTTTTTTTTTAATTTTTTTTTTTTAATGTTTTATTTATTTCTAGGAGAGAGAGAGAGACAGCGTGAGCGGGGGAGGGTCAGAGAGAGAGGGAGACACAGACTGAAACAGGCTCCAGGCTCCGAGCTGGCAGTCAGCACAGGGCCCGACGCGGGGCTCGAACCCACGAACCGCGAGATCATGACCTAAGCGAAAGTCGGACGCTTAACCGACTAAGCCACCCAGGCGCCCCCCAATGACTCTTAAAATAGGTAAAAACTGGGGCACTTGGGGGCTCACTCAGTTAAGTGTCCAACTTCAGTTCAGGTAATGATCTTGCGGTTTGTGAGTTCAAGCCCTGCATCGGTCTCTGTGCTGACAGCTCAGAGCCTGGAGCCTGCTTCAGATTCTGTGTCTCCCTCTCTCTCTCCCCCTCCCCCACTTGCACTCTGTCTCTCTCCCAAAAATAAATGAACATTAAAATTTTTTTCAAAGAGTAAAAAACTTATTTGACAGTAAATTATGTTTTCTTGTCTTTTTTTGGGGGGCCACTGTGTAAGTTTAATTTCTAGTACTTATTTTTATTTTTACTTTTATTTAGAAAAAACTTTAATAATTCTTTTTTTATAATGTTTTAAAATGTTTATTTATTTTGAGAAAAAGCATGAGCAGGGGAGGAGCAGGTAGAGAGGGAGAGCGAGAATCCCAAGCAGGCTCTGTGCTGCCAGCACAGAGCCCAACGTGGGGCTCAAACTGATGAACTGTGAGATCATGACCTGAGCTGATAGCCAGAATCAGATGCTTAACTGACTGAGCCACCCAGGCACCCCCTGTTTTTACTTTTCAAGCTTATTTAATTAAGCAATCTCTACATCCAACATGGGGGCTCGAACTCACAACCCCAAGATCAAGAGCTGCATGCTGTACCTATTGAAGCAGCTAGGTGCCCCGCTAGTACTTATTTTTAGAAAAGCTTTTTTGATACTATAAAATTCTTTGAAGCAAAGAATATAAGCACCATACACTAATTGTATGATAAATTTAATGTGTACATAATGAAGACAGGCATTTATTTTAATTACCCAAAGTTTGGCAGATGTCCCTTCTGCTTTCATTTGTCAATTAGTTACATTACTGATAATGGTATTTTTGCACAGAGCACAATTAGATTCATCATCAGCATCACTAAAAAGAATTAAAATCAAAATTGCTATTTTTAGTTATTTCTCGTGTCACCTCTTTTCTTTGTCATAAATGGAATATATTTAAATATCTCATGAATTTAGACTTGGGTATGTTGTCCGGTGTTATGTACTAATGATATATTTCAAGAGGTGGTGAAATACAGAAAACCGTCCCCTTGTCACTGAGCCTTGTTGGGGACTGAAGTTCAAATGGAGTGAAGTTTCAGATGAAATTCATTGAAGTTGACTTTTTCAAGGGCTCAAATAATCTAACCATTTTCACAAAAGTTATCCCAAATCAGTATTAGTTACCTCCTACAGTATTAGTTTCCCTTTCCAAGTAGCTTAAAACAACATACATTTCTTAACTCAAAATTTCTGTGCGTCAGGAGTCCGGGAGTGGGCTTGCAGGGTCCTCTGCTCGGGGGCCACCTCCAGGCTGCAATTGAGACCGTAGAGAGCATGGAGTCCACCTCAGAATACTATCTTTTTAAAAAATTTTTTAATGTTTGTTTATTTTTGAGAGAGAGAGAGAGAACACAAGCAAGCAAATAGGGAAGGGGCAGAGAAGGAAAGACACATAATCTGAAACAGGCTCCAGGCTCTGAGCTGTCAGCACAGAGCCCGACACGGGACTTGAACTCCTGAACCGTATCATGACCTGAGCTGAAGTGGAACGCTTAACCAACTGAGCCACACAGGCACCCCAAATACTATCTTTTCAAACAGACCATATTATACTTCATTTGATGTTTCTGAAAATGTACAAATAATATCATGAATATCCATTCATGTACCTTTTTGTTACACAGATAGTAGAATCGTGGGACAGTGCAATGAGATACTAGCTTTTGAGTTATAGTTACAATCAATTCTTCTGCCTTGCCTTTTTCTCTTTGCTTTAGGGTTAGTTTCCAGAGAACTGAGTTTACTAGACTATTACTAGGGAAGTAAGCAATTCTTGTTCTGGGCTGGTAGGAAAGAAAGCCCACTTCCTCTCACAGTGGATCTATAAACCCTTTACATTACTGTCCTCACACCATTTCACATCTTCCCAAGTGGTGGGGTCAGGGCTAATAAATTAAAAATATACAGGGAACACAGAGGGTATCATCTGTCATTCAAAATTAGAAATTACTTCAAGAAATATTGTCCTAAAACAGAAGGATTATATTTCATATAAGACTCAGTCATCAAATAAAATGACTTTAAGCTCATTGAAGGGTAAGTAGGAAAAGTAATGCTAATAAATAAAAATAGTTCACCGTGATTTTTCACACACTGGTGTCCTACATAATTTTTATCAAGTATAGTACCACAGGGTTGCTTAGTATTGGTGGCATAAAAACACATTTCCCCTGCAAACGAATGTGTCCTTTGAGTCCACATTTCTGGAGAGTGGACCACATATTCATTTAAAAAATGTTTATTATACCCTTTTACTGAATAATTCAGCCTAGGAGTTTATCCTAAGAAAATCATACGTTATCCAAACAAAGAATTTTGTGCATTTCTTATTTATCATGAAACAAAAGGTGATAAATGTAAAATATCTAACTATATATAAAGTAATATATATTGTGATATTTTCAAATCATTAAAAGATGCATTTAGAAAATATTTCATGACAAAGGAGAATGTTCATCAGTTCACGAACTCAGTGATTATTCAACCTGGGGCCATTTTGCATTCACTCCTCCGACTACCTGGAGGTATTTAGCAATGTCCAGAGACATTTTTGGTTATCATAAGTAGGAGACGGATGCTTCAGGCACTTAATGGGGAGAGATGAGAGATGCTGCTAACCATTCTGAAGTGCACAGGACAGCCCCCCATAACTAATAAGCATCCAACCCAGTAGTCCATGCCAGTCAGTAGAGAAACTCTTCACTAAGTGAAATTAGTTTACTAGATTATATGTGATTCCAGTAGAGTGAGAAGAGTCTATCTATGGATTTTCTAGGCTATGTCTATATCTTTAAAGAATGAAACTCCTTCCCCTTATCAGTTTAAGCAAAGAACATAAAAGTTGCTGGTAAGTGGATCATTGGCCAGGAATGACAGGGTAAATCTATGAAGTCTCTAACTGCTTTGTTCTCACCCCTTTTCACCTGCTGTGTATATTCCCTACTCCCCTTTCTCTGTTCATATAAAGTCTGTTTTAAAAAAATGTATTTTGGGGTCACCTGGGTGGCTCAGTTGGTTAAACCTCTGACTCTTGATTTCAGCTCAGGTCATGATCTCATGGCTCATGAGTTCCAGCCCCATGTTGGGCTCTGCATTGACAGCTGAGCCTACTTGGGATTCTCTATCTCCGTCTCTCTCCCTCCCCCCCTTGCTCTCTCTCAAAAATAAACATTAAAAAAAACTTTATAAGGGGTGCCTGGGTGGCTCAGTTGGTTAAAGGTCCTACTTTCGCTCAGGTCATGATCTCACCATTTGTGAGTTCCGGCCCTGCATCTGACAGCTGTGCTGACAGCTCAGAACCTGAAGCCTGTCTCAGATTCTGTGTCTCCCTCTCTCTCTGTCCTTCCCCCAGTTGCACTCTGTCTGTCTCTCTCAAAAATAAACATACATCAAAAAAACCCCAAAAAACTATATATTTTGTAGGCATATCATATGTGGTTTTAGTTTTGTATTTATGTATGATGAGTCATGATTATATTTGTAATTTAATGTGCTATATATCCAAATTGGCTGCTACACATTTTCCTGACTCCTTGCTGTTTAGGAATAATAATGATTCACATGTTTTAGTGCATGATATTTGCCATGTCCTCACTTATTCTTCATGTGTAATGGGGAAGATTATTATACCCATTTTTGAGATGAGGAAAGTAAGAAATGGAGATCAAGTTCACCAACTAGGAAGTAATGGAACTACAATAGCCAAATGGAGTCCTACAATTAGGAGAAAAGACACAAAGTAGCAAACAAACAGAAAAATAATTAAATCATGTTTAATTTTTGATCACCAAAAGCAAGTGATCGTGTTTTCGAAACCTGAAAATGAAGATTTTGCATTTTTATAGTAGCAATAAATGTAGTGGTATTGATGTTTGTGCTCAAAAATCTATTAGAATTTACTGGGGGTTCCTGGCTGGCTCAGTCAGTGGAGCATGTGACTTTTGATCTTAAGGTCATGAGTTCAAGCTTCGTGTTGGGGGTGGAGATTACATTAAAAAATAAAATCTTAAAATATCTTTTTGTACTTTTTTGTTCCACTGTATCAAGGAACATTTTTTGTTCCTCTCAAAACTCAAAGTCTAACATATATTTATTATATATCAAGGTGTGTTGAGCTGACAGATTAGGGAGATTTTGTTAAAATTTTGGGGGACACCAGGGTGGCTCAGTTATGAACTCACAATTTGTGGGTTCAAGCCTCGTCTCAGGCTCCACACTGTTAGCCCCTCCAGTTCTTTAAAAAAATGGAAAAAGGAGTGCCTGGCCGGCTCAGTCAGTAGAGCATGTGACTCTTAATCTCAGGGTTGTGAGTTCAAACCCCACGTTGGGTGTAGAGCTTACTTAAAAAAAAAAAGGGGGGGGAGGGACACCTAGGTGGCTCATTTGGTTGAGCGTCAGACTCTTGATTTGGACTCAGGTCATGATCTCTTGGTTCATGGGCTCGAGCCTCACATCAGGTTCGATACTGACAGTGCAGAACCTGTGTGAGATTCTCTTTCTCCTTCTCTCTCTGCCCCTTCCCAGCTTGGGATCGCTCTCGCTCGCTCGCTCTCTCAAAATAAATGAACAACTATTTTAAAAAAGGAAATAGATCATAGGAATCCCTGAAAATCTATACTAGAAGAAAATTTATTCTAGGGCTAGGTATAGTAGTTAGATGAGTCCTAAGAAAAACTGAAAAAAAAAAGTGCTTATTTCAGTGGATTAATATAACTTTTTAATAAAGATTACCCAAAATTTTCTGGTCTGGTTTAGCAAAAATGAGCTAATTTTTGGAGGAAGTTATATGATTTGTACCTTCAAGCTAGTAATAAGTACATAGAATTCATATGGTTTTTAAATGTCAGTGTGCATAATTAATAACCTGCATTTACTAAATGAAGAGGAGGCATTTAACATGAAAATAGAGTAATTAGGCTTCTGTAGTTTGTAAAAGGATGCAGAGATTCCTATTTGCAAATACTATTGACTTTTAAATCATTCTCAATTGGCAAATTGAGTGGGTGTTGTGACTTTTGAGAAGCCAGTGAATACTAGAAGGAAATAAATTGTTACACCCTCAAACAGATTTGCGTGAGCTCCAGGTATTCTGATTTATACCTTTCTAGCTTAGTTGTCCCTGGCGAGTCTCAGATACTGATCCACTGTGAGAAGCAGGTATCTGGAAACGCCGTGACTTAGAGTGGCAGAAGACTTGAAAAGGAGAGCATGTGTTCAACCGCTGCCAAACACTGGCTTGGTCATCAGGGGAACCAAGGTTTATTCAGGTGCCTATTTCAGCACAAAAGACAGTTCCATTCAAAAGAAGTAACAGGTGGTTTGGCTGTGTTGATGGTCCAGGCCTTGCTGCCTGATAGCTATATTCCTCCTTCCTCCCTCTCCACTTCCGTACCATCCCTTGAGGCTACATACTGAATGGGAGTGTCTCTTCTCCCTTGGTATATGTATTCCTGCAGCAATTTACCTACTGTGGCTGCTCTCATTTCTGCTTTTGGCTTTATGGTTCAAGGCTACCTTTGATGATTATTTTAAACAAAATATTCCTGGAGTATGAAGACCACAGCAAGAGTTGCAGACTCAGACACACTTTTTGGTTTGCCTTTGGTTCTTATACCTTGAGGGATGTCTCTCTTTGTATCAAAGTGATTGTAATATTTATATGTCTAGTAATCATACCTTGGACTATGTGGGAGATTATTAATTTTTTTCAGCCCGTTTATATCTCATTTATGGTATGTCTCTAGTCTTACCCCTTGTTAAGGTTCCGAAATCAACCAGAGTTGTTTCAACATCTCAATCTCACTGCATTCCTCCCCTGGGAGCTCTATTATGTCACAGCTCTTGGGTTAAACTATGAGATATTTCATATATTTTAGAAATTTAAATCATTTTGTTGGGACCCAAGATTAACCTGCTAGTTAACAACATCTTGCAGTGAATTAAGTTTTGGCAAGTTTCCAATTTTGTTTTTTTCTCCTGCCATTTTTGTTAGCTTAAATAAATTAAATTTCTTTCTGGAGAATAGCATCCACCCCAGATCCTTCTTTTGGGATGTCTGCTCATGTCATCTTCTGTACCTGAAATTTATACTAGGCAGTTTCAGGCTCTTTATCCATGTGTAGGAGCAAAATGATGAGGCACGGATACCAGATTTGAAGGGGTGTTACCTAGGAAACAAATCAAATTCTAAGACTGTGTTTTCTATAATTGTCCATGATTAGAGATGAACCCTTGAAATTGAACTTCCCAGGGATGTGCCTTTTTGTGAGCATGGTGTGCACAGAAACCAATGAAAGGATCAATTAAGCAAATATATTTGATGAGATATTCAGCATTTCTTTTCTGCCTTTTGCCCTTTAAACAGCTTAAGTTCTGTTTGCCCTTTAACAAATGTAACTACTTTGGGCTTGCTCATGGGGAAAAAAATATAATTATAGAACATTTAGGTTTGTGAGTATTTGGGATGCTTGAAGTGTAATAAAAGATACAGGATTCATATATTATAGGCCGCCTAAGTTCTTGAAATAATGTTTTTCTTTAAAATTTTCAATGTTTGTTTATTTTTGAGAGATAGAGAGAGACAGAGCACAAGTGAGGTGGGGGTGGAGGGTGGGGTGGGAGGGGTGGACAGAGAGAGAGGGAGACATAGAATCCGAAGCAGGCTTCAGGCTCTGAGCTGTCAGCACAGAGCCTGATGTGGGGCTTGAACTCATGAACCGCGAGATCATGACCTGAGCTGAAGTTGGCCGCTCAACCGACTAAGCCACCCAGGTGCCTCTTGAAATAATGTTTTACTATAACTTTAAAACAAATTGTGGATGATCTTGGTTTACAGAAACAGTATAAAGCAAACATTATTTTGGGGAGGGGGAAACACTATTGTAAAACTCAAACTCTAGTTCTTGTAGTTTATAACTCCAGATACCATAAAAACTGCAAAACAAAATACAGCAACCCCAAGATTTTAAAGAAACTTTGAGCTCCATGACTAGTCTCTTGCATGGTGAACTTCTTTCACATGAGGAGATGAGAAGATGGCCTTCACACCCTTGATCTCCCCTTCTCTACTGGCTAGCAGACAGTGTCCAGATCCCAGTAATGCCCATGGCCAATCAGGGCTGTCAGTACTCAGCTCTTCTGGCCTTGGTCACTCAAAGCCAAGCACTACGTGGAGTATGTTTGATGTAAATAATTTGTATAGTTTTGGGTTCTGCTGCAGTTTTGGTATGCCTAAGCTGCTGATCTGATGACTCGAAATAGTACGTGTTAGGAGCACGTGGGGGCTAGTCAGTTAAGCATCCAACTTTGGCTCAGGTCATGATCTCATTGGTTGTGAGTTTGACCCCTACAATGGGCTCTGTGCTGACAGCTTAGAGCCTGGAGCCTGCTTCGGATTCTGTGTCTCCCTCTCTCTCTGCCCCTCCCCTGCTGGTGCTCTGTCTCTCTCTCTCTCAAAAATAAATAAACATTGGGGCGCCTGGGTGGTTCAGTCTGTTGAGCCTTCGACTTCAGCTCAGGTCATGATCTCGCGGTTCGTGGGATCGAGCCCCGTGTCGGGCTCTGTGCTGGCGGCTAGGAGCCTGGAGCCTGTTTCAGATTCTGTGTCTCCCTCTCTCTCTGCCCCTCCCCCACTCATGCTCTGTCTCTCTCTGTCTCAAAAGTAAATAAACTATAAAAAAAATTTAAATAAATAAACATAAAAAAAAGAAAAAATAATATATCTTTTCCTTTTGGTCTCACAGGGAATAAATACCGCAGGCAGTATAATGCCCTCTTTCCAAAGATATCCATGTCCCAATCCCTGAATGATATCTCATGTTGGGGAGCAAGAATTCCTGTCCCCTCAAAGGTTCTTCTAGCTGGACTAAGAATCAAACTGACATGGAAAATCTAATCTAATAGGGCTACATACATACAGGAATCCACGTAGACATGGGAATTCCAAAGACAGGTGCGATGAGGTCTGTATGTCATTCTGAACTAAGGAGAGTGGGTAGGGGTCTGGGATTTTAGAAGAAAGAAATGATGTTCGCCCTACCATACAGATGGGCCACTCAGTTAAAATTTATTTCTGCTAACAGCCCTTATTCTTGTGAAGACCCCCAATTTAGACTCTTCTATGTAGTTAAGGGAGGGACAAATGTGTCTTTTGAGACTGCAGGGTATCAAGTGCCTCCAGCTCAAAATAATCCAGGCACCAAATTGGCACATTCACTCACATGCCAAGGGAACGCTGCAGGTGTGATTAAATTAAGGGTTTTGAGATGGGAAGATTCTCTCAGATTCTCTAGATAGTTCCAGGGTAATCACAAGGGTCCTTACAAGAGGGAGGCAGGAGGATGAGAGTCAGAGAAGGAGAGTAACAGAAGCAGGAGTTGGAGAGGGTGAGGGAGAAAGAGAGAGATTTGATGATGTGATTCTGCTGGTTTTGAAGATGGAGGAAAGGGCCCTAAGTGGAGAGATGCAGACAGCCTGTAGAGGCTGGAAGAGGCAAGGAAACAGAATCTTTCTAGAACCCCCAGAAGAAACAGGGCTGCCGACCTTCTATTTTAGCTCTGTGGGACCTGTTTTGGACATGTAGCCTCCAGAAATTTAAGATAATAGGTTTGTGTGGCTTTAAGCCACTGAGTTTGTTATAGGAGCAACAGGAAACTAATACAATGACAACTTTGTGTTTTTTAGAATAGACCACCTTTTTTCTGATTATAATAACAAGCTTTGATAATTTCAAAAATATTTACTCTTCAGAAAAGCATAAAAGGGGGCGCCTGGGTGGCTCAGTCAGTGAAGCACCTGACTCTTGACTCTGGCTCAGGTCATGATCTCTGGATTCGTGGCTTCGAGCCCTGTGTTGGGCTCCACACCGAGCATGGGACCTGCTTGGGATTCTCTCTCTCTTTCTCTGCCCCTCCCCCACTCTCTCTCCCTCAAAATAAATAAATATTTTTTAAAATTTCTCTTAAAAATGTATAAAAGGATGAAGGAAACCATCACTTAGAGAATATAGCAGTTCTGTTGAAGATTGATCTGTGTTAGGATCTTCTGACCCTCAACTCCTAACCCCTCCTTTCCTACTGTCAGAGTCTAATGAGCACCTTATGCCACAAACTATGGAACTGGAGTGCTTATTTTTCTAACTTTCCCCTAAAGTGTGAGATCTTAGAGCTCCATTTTCTTCCATTGCATTCCTGGCTTTTAGCAAAATTCTTAACACACAGTAGGTCCACAGTCAACAATTGCTGAACTCATTGATTAGTTGATTAACTGATAAAGTGCTATTAAAACATAGTCCTTGGGGCACCTAGGTGGCTCAGTCGGTTAAGCATCTGACTTCGACCTAGGTCATGATCTCGTGGTTTGTGAGTTCGAGCTCCACATCGGGCTCCTTGCTGTCAGCGCAGAACCCACCTCAGATCTTCTGTTCTCCTTTCTCTCTATCCCTCCTCTGCTCGCACTCATGCTCTCTCTCTCTCTCAAAAATAAATAAAAGCATTAAAAAACATAATCCTTTATCAATATTTATTAAGCCTCAAGTTAAATATTTAACATATGTTGAGTATCTATTGTGAGTGAGACTCCATCCTAGGCACTGTATAAAGAAGAGGTTCTTTCCCCTGAGGTGCTTATATTTGGAGGGGATGCACTGACCACAAAGAAACAAGAAAAACATGTGAATACACAGCTTTATCAGTGCTTGGAAGGAAAATAAATGCCATGTGGAAGGGAGGGGGTTGGGTTGCTGATTATATAGGGGAACAGGGAAGACCACTCCAAGGAGGTGACATTGGCATAGAACCTGAAAGATATGAGGAAGCGAGCAGTGTTACTAACTCAGCTAAGAGCAAGGGTCCTGTCCTGAGTCAGGAGGTTGCTTGGCATATTCAGTGAGCCACAAAGAGATGCCTGTGGATGGAGCCCAGTAAATGAACGGCAGACTGTTGGCAGAGAGATTGGAGAGTACATTGGGCCAGTCCTGAGGACCATGGTTAGGACATTGACTTTCACTCTGAGTAGCATGGAAGCTTCAGGAGGTGTGATCTCACGGTCTATAAATATCACTCCGAATGCTGTATGGAGATGAGGCTGTAGGCAGAGAGAATAGGAGTCCAGGCAAAGCAATAATGTTGGTTTAGATCCCGGTTGCTGTGGCAAAGGTGGTGGGAAGCCACCATATTTTGGATATATTCCTAAGAAAGTGCTAATAGGATTTTCTCATGAATTGGATGTGAGATAACGGGATATGAATATGGAGTTCTCAGAAGAGGTCCAGGCTGAAGACCTGAATTTTGGAAGCATCAGTTGATAGATGGAAGAGATCTGGGCCCAGAGCACCACAATGTTTGCAGGTAGAGGAAGTGAGTACACTGTGAGCAGGGAAGAAAATGGGGAGCGGGTGGAGTCCCCAACGTGTTCTGAGGAGCAGGGAGGAATTGCAGCTTGCACCCTTGATAACATGCAGATAACATGACAGTGATGGCAGGGGAGTGTGGATTAAGGGAATTGACCTCTGGGAAGTCATTGTTGACCTTGAATGAGCAGTTGAGATAGAATGATGGAGAAAAACACCTGATTGCAGTAGGTCCAGGGAGAATAGGAAGGCAGGAAGTGGAGAAAGTGTAGGCAAACCAATCTCGAAATTTAGCTACAAATGCAAACACTTAGGCAGGAGCTGGAAGACGATGTGGGACCACAGAAGGCCTTTTACTTTTAACACAGGAGATGTTACAGGATATTTGCATGCAGGTAGTGATGATCAAATGGAGAGCAGGGCCGAGGGAGGGCTTGAAGATGCAGGAGAGGTGGGTGTCCTTGCTAAAGTGATCTGCTTGAGTGATCAAAAAGGGGGCGGGGGCCCAAGGGTCCTGTGAAAAGCTCCACCTTAAAAGTGATGAAGGAACAAATCACAGATTTTCTGAGAAATTGATAGGGACATATATTTTAACAGAGGATTTTTCTGCTGCTGTTTAGTGTGAGAGGTATTTCAAAATTTGTAGCTTTGATACAAAAAAGAGAAAAACAGAAACTTCTGGAAATTCTCCTGATTTTGAGGAGACATAACATGTTTGACAAGCCTGGGCTTTCAGGGGCGCCTGGGTGGCTCCATCGGTTAAGCTTCCGACTTCAGCCCAGGTCATGATCTTGCAGTTCCTGAGTTAGAGCCCCGAGTCAGGCTTGGAGCTGTCAGCACAGAGCCTGGAGCCTGCTTCTGATTCTATGTCTCCAGCTCTCTCTTTGCCCCTCCCCCATTCACATTCTCTCTCTCTCTCTCTCTCTCTCTCTCTCTCTCTCTCAAAAATAAATATTTAAAAAGTTTTTTTTTTTTTTTTTTTTTTTTTTTTTTAAAAGCCTGGGCTTTCAAAGGAAACCTGTATGTACAGACAACTATCTGAGTGTCAGTTGTTATATCTGGGTTATCTCATTTTGTTAGAATCTTAAGTCCGGGCCTTGGTTCAAGGCTCCAACCCGATGTGGTTCTATGGGCTTTAAACAGATAAACAATTGTCCTATAGCTGTGGATTGCACCGCCAAAGCAGCCATATAAAAAAAGGTTGGGGGAGCTTGAGGACATGAGGCTGATTGATCTCAGGATCCTCCAAGCTACTGGAAAAAACCCAGCTCCAGTGACAGTGCGTTAGCATCATTATCTCAGAGGGAAGATGGCCCTTTGGGCCAAAAAATAGATATAGATTGTGGAACTGATATTGTCAGTGTAGTGAAACGGCCTTTTCACAGATGAGATACAATTGAGCTAAATCATTTAAAGTGTGAAACTTAGAGCTTCTTGGACTTTTGCAGGCCACTCTGTTTCCTCCTAGCACTGGGCTCTGTCGGTCATTAAGAACTTGCAGGGGAGTGTGTGCTCTGGATTTATTTGGGGGAGTCCATTTTTTGTCTAAGAAAATGACTTTGCAGTATTTTTGAGAGACTGGTTAAATTATCTACACACTGCAGGTGACAATAATAAGATGGTTGAGTTCCCTGCCCAGAGCCCATAAATAGTGCTGATAAGAATGGGTCTCTGAGAGTCAAGATTTACCTTTGGGGGCGGGAGACAGGCTTCACTTTTCCCTTCCTTCCCTCCCTCCCTCCCTCCCCCCTTCCTCCTTCCTTCACTTCTTGCTTCTCTCCCTTCCCCCTTTCTCTCCCTTCCCCCTACCTTTCCTGCATCCCTCCCTCTGGCCTCCCTCCCCTTTGTAAATCCCCTGAACCATGACTTACACCACACAGATCACTGGAAGTGTTCTCACTAAGTTGCACAGTGTGCAAAGCAGCTGGCACAACAGCTAATATTTTTACAGCACTTAACCCTTTACAAAGCATTTTTGCTGAAGTTTTCCTTTAAAACATTCCACAGTCCTGTGGGTTAGATATTTACCCTTATAGCTTACAGTTTCAGTCATTGGGCCTCTGAGAATTCGAGATGCTCACCCAGGGTTGCACAGACAGCGAGTGGCAACGCTGATAACAAAATCCAGGTTTCCTGGCTCCAAGAATCTTGCCCTAATGCTGCATAATCTCTGCTCGTTGTCGCCTCCTCCTTAGTGGAGGCAAACAGGCACAATTGCGAGGCTGCTAGAGCCTGACAAAAGTGCCGTGCCTGCTGCTTTCCCTTTCTCCATAAAATTTTCCCTTGAGCCAGTGAAAACTTTTCCAGGGTACCACCTCCACCCTGACCAGCAAAAGGAAGGACCCACCAGGCAGTCGTTTGACCCAGCAGTGTGTGATTATACAGGACCATGAGTTTCCACAAACACTCGCTGCCACCAGCAACCCTCAACCGCCCAACGTTAAAATAGATGATGTAAGTTTCCCACCACGTCCGCCATCATTCTCGTTAGTATTTAATCATGCTTCATAGCTCTGTCCTTCTCGACTTATGGCCGGGAAGAGCACATTTCTATTTCGTTTCCTGATACCGCTGTTGGAAACAGAGCTATTTTTCATTCACTGTGTCTGGGAAATGTACACTCTTTATGAACAGAGGGCTGATTGGGAAATGCGCGCTCCCCATGAAATATATTGCTACTGAATTCTGTCCCGTTTCCGTCTCTGTTCCAAAATTCATAAAACATTTGTCTAGGGTTACAGCAATTATTTTGTCACCCATACCCTATGGTGTCACAGTAATTAGGTGGATGGTGGGAGAACACAGCTTTATGGACTATGTAATTAATCACGCCTGCTGGTGTGCATTGCCCGGTATCCGACAATGCAGGGCTGACACTAACCAAACCTCCCACCTGACTGCCTTCCCCAAGTGTTATGTAACTCAAAGGGCACTTACAGAAAAGGCTGTGGTCAGCTGAAAATGTGGACAATAGAAATAATAGCTATTGGGGTAATTTTGTAATTCTGAGATCATATTTTAACTTGCGAAAATAGTTCATACATTTCAACAATATGGAGCCCACTGCAGTAAACACACGTACACCCATAATAAATGTGTTGTTTTTTTAAATTTGCTACCAGCACTTCTTTTTTTTTTTTTTTTTAAAGCAGTAGAGCATTATAGATGCAGCTGAAGGTCTCCATACCATTCCCCACTCCTCCTCTGCAGAAATAACTGACATCCTGACAGTGTATATTGTTCCTATCCATATTTTTATACTTTAAGTCTCTCTCTCTCTCTACATATATATACCATAATTATAATGATATGATTATATTATATATGATATATGTTAAATATATATAATTTAAATATATATAATTTAAATAATATATAAATATATGTTAAATATATATAATCCATATATTATATTGTATCATTTAAGCTTTTTCAGAATGTATATAAATGGTTTTATACTGTATTCTTTTGCAACATTTTCCCTGCATTCAGCGTTGACTTTTGAGGTTTGTCCAAGTCTATTATTTAAAACCTATTAAAGTTCATTGTATAAATAAACTAAGATTCATTTATGCAGTCACTTCTTAATGAACATTCATATTACTTCCAGTTGCTTTCTAATACAAACAACACCCCAGTGACCCCTCTTGCACACATGTATGAGAGTTTCTCTAGGACCAGAGCCTGCCATTTTTTTTCCCCCATAAAGGACCAGATAGTAAATATTTTCACCTTTGCAGTTTTATCTCATCTCTGTCACAGCTACTAAACTCTGCCCTGGTAGCATGAAAACAGCCATAAACATTATGTAAACAAATGGGCATGGCTGTGTGCCAATGAAAATGTATTCATGGATGCTAACATGTGAATTTCATATCATTTTCATGTGTCATTATTCATTTGATTTTTGTCTTTGGCTACTTATAAATGTTGAAAAATGTTTTGAGGGGCTCCTGGGTGGCTCAGTTGGTTAAGCATCCAGCTGCAGCTCAGTTCATGATCTCACAGCTCGTGAGTTTGAGCCCTCCATTGGCCTCTCTGCTGTTAGCACAGAGCCTGCTTTGGATCCTCTGTCTCTTTCTCTCTCTGTCTCTCTCTTTTTTAACATTTTTTATTTATTTCTGAGAGAGAGACAGAGATAGCGTGAGCAGGGGAGGGTCAGAGAGAGAGGGAGACACAGAAGCCGAAGCAGGCTTCAGGCTCTGAGCTAGCTGTCAGCACAGAGCCCGATGCGGGGCTCAAACCCACAAACTGTGAGATCATGACCTAAGCTGAAGTCGGAAGTCAGATGCTTAACCAACTAAGCCACCCAGGCGCCCCATCTCTCTTTCTCTTTCTCTCACTGCCCCTTCCCCACTAGCTCGCGCGCTCTCTCTCCCTCCCTCCCTCAAAAATAAACAACATTAAAAAATGTTTTGAGCTCATGGGCTATACACAAACAGGCATTGGGCTGGACTTGGCCCAAATTATGATTTGCTGCCCCTTGCTCTAAGGACTATGCCTAGAAGTGGCATTACAAATGGTAAGCGGGGCTCCTTCTTTACTAGATAGTGGCCAGATTACTCTAAAATGGGTGTATTCACTTATCGTTGTACTCCCGTCTACATTTTCCAATAGCCTCATCTACACTTGTTATCAGACTTTTTATGTATTGCTACTCTGATGTGTAGGAAATTGTGTTTCATTTTTGTTTTAATAGTTGTTTTCTACAAACTGTCATTTCCATCTTTTTATTCATTCAGGACTACTAGATAACACTTCATATGCTCACTAACTTAGTTTATTTTCTTTTTTATTGTTTTGCCTGTTTCCGTTTCAAGTGTTTCACTGGGTTGTTTGCCTTTTTAAAAAAACTAATTTGTAGGACTCTATATATTCTGCGTGCCAATTCTTTGACAGAAGTAAACGCTGTGTTGCGAATGTCTCAAGTTTGTGGTATGTCTTTGTTATACTGAGATAGTTCATCCGAAATTCATCAATATTTTATTCATAAGCTATGTTTTTGGTAAAAAGAAACTTCCATTTTTGGTAAAAAGAAACTTTAATTTACTTGCTTTTAAAAATCATTGCCCTCTGCAGCTCCCACCCCAAAATCTCTTAGCCAAGCCCATCTTCCTGACTTTTCCTTTCTCCCTGTGTCTTCCCTCCAGCCGCCATGTCCAGGTCCCCACTTAGATACAAATCCCTCATGCCTGCTTAGAGATTTTTCCTAAGAGATCAGTGTCTTCACCCAAAGAGATAATTGACTGATGCAAAATTTCAAGGATTAGCCAACTTTAAAAAAAAATATTTTCTTGACTCCCTGAAATCAAGCCAGTTAGAGTACAGTAGACCTGCCTTACTGCTGCAAGATAGGGGAGATTATTCCTTCAACACAGCATATCATTGATTTAACATATGGTTCTTATATTCTATTAATGAAATTTGAGATCTAAAAAGATGTAAGTGTTGCAAAAACATATTACATGTTTTGCTAGCTTTTCTCTACTGACAAGAGATTGAAACCACTTTTACTCTGCATGGATTTGCACTATGTCAAGTGCCAGAATTAAGATAGTCTCTCTCTTTTTTGTAAGTTTATTTATTTTGAGAGAGAGAGGGAGAGAGAGATGAGCAGAGGGGTCAAAGAGAGGGAGAGAGAGAATCCCAAGCAGGCTCCACGCTGTCAGCGCAGACCCCGGCGTGGGGATGGAACCTACGGACTGTGAGATTATAACGAGAGCCGAAACCAAAGTTGGATGTTCAGCTGACTGAGCCCCCTGGGCGCCCATACGATCATCTCCTTTATCCTATAACTTGTGCAACAGTGCTCAGAAACATTCTTCTCTGAATGTTTTTTTTCCCCCAAATGTTTTAAATTATGGTCTTTCTACAGAGAAGTGCAGTGTTTGTGAAGGGAAGAGGGATCTTGCAGCCTCTGTATCATGGTAACCAATGATAAAGAGATTGAGAGAAAAAAAAATTTAAAGGGACACCTGGGTGGCTTGATCAGTTAAGCACTGGATTTCAGCTCAGGTCATGATCCCAGGGTTGTGGTATCGAGTCCCGTGTTGGGCTCTGCACTGAGCATGAAGCCTGCTCGAGATTCTCTGTCTCCATCAGTGTCTCTGTCTCCCTCCTTCCCTCCCACTGCCCCTTCCCCCATGCTCTCTCTTTCTATCTCTAAAATAAAATTTAAAAAAGAATTTAAATAAATTGAGGAGTAATAAGCTTACAGATGGAGGAAGGCAATTTACTTGGCCAGATCATGTCAGACACTGAGGTGTGAATGGGTCTGAAGGCTATGAACGCTATAATTTGAATCCACCCTTGAGGTTGGTGACTGAGCATGTCTGCTACCCGGAGATATTCCATGGCTTTGCCTGGTAAAGGCAAACCAGGTAATGCTTCATTTTGCTCTTTCATGTTTTAGAGCAGAAATGATTATTTGTATATGCCTGTGTTCAATGAGCATGAGAGGTGGCCAGAGACCAGAAACTTTGGACCAAATTTAGTGTCAGTGCTATTCAAGTTTGGGAAGGCACGGGCTGCAGTGGAGCATCTCAGGCTGCTTCCTGGAGGTTTCTGGAAAGACCGCAGGAATGGTGATGGGGACACTTGGGAAGAACCCAAAGGCCCCTTTCAGAGAACCCTGGAAGTCATTTTCTTCCTACCTACAAGGAAAGAATAAAGATACAACTCAGGACCACAGAGTAGGGGGGGAGAATGAGTGGAAGCCTGAAAAAAACCAAACAAACCAGATCTGAACAGATTTTCTCCTCCTGGGTCAAGGATGTTCTAGACGCCACCAGGCAACATCAGGGAATGAATGTACCAAGACTCTGCAGCCTGAATCCTAGAAGGAAAGGGGAGGAGACAGTCAGCTCAGCAGCCTGGATTGACGGTTGTGTGCAAGATGCAAACTTTCATGGTAAAAATTCTGTAGGAGGACCCAGGGAGGAAGGAGAGTCCCTTGCAGTGTATGTTACAAGACAGAGAGATGGAAGTGGAAGCTTTTAGCCTTCTCTGGATTTAATGTCTATATCCATTTCGTAGTGGTGGTGGTGCTCGTGGGGATGTTGATGGTAATGATGGTAGTTAATGATGGCTGCCAAGGGAGGAGGGACAAGACTTTACCGCTACACACAAAATACAGTACTGGTGGTGCTGAGAGCTGAATAAAGAGTGCCGCGTCTCAAAAGATAAGACCTGTATTCATGACCCGGAGATTTCCTAAAAGGGATGGTCAACGCAAGAGCTACTATTAGATGTGACTTTGAAATGGAGACTTGACACTCCTTCACTAAAACTGAGCTTGCTTCCCATTCAGTCCATCTAACTAGCCTTGGGTCAGAAACTAGGAGAGGAAGATAAGCACCTGCTCTCGATGAACTCACAGTCTAGAAGAGAAAAGAGACACGTAATGGCAGTCCAGTGGACGGCGCCGTGAGAGGAGCTTGCTGTCGAGGTGTAACGCCTACAATTTCGCCCGCCCCTCTATTCCAAACCACTTCTACCCTCACCCTGCGCACCCATATATGAAGTGGCTCTTTTCCTCCTGGGCCCTGCCATTGACCACAATAGCCAGGTCAAGAAGATAGATTGAAAGTTCCGGTGATCTTTTTAAAAAGTCAATTGTGGGGCATCTGGCTGGCTCATTTGGAAGCGCATGGAACTCTTGATCTTGGAGTCCTGAGTTTGAGGCCCACGCTGGGTGTAGAGATTACTTAAATACATAAACTTAAAAAAAAAAGTCAATCTTGCTCTCAACATAAGCAATTAAGTCTGTAAGGAAATGACAATGATAACTTATATAAAAGGGTACTTATACTCGGGCGAACACTACGTTAAGTACCATACTTAGAGTATGTAATTTATTCCTCACAATGTAGGGTTTTTTAAAAAATTTTTTGAGACAGTGAGTGAAAGTAGGGGGGAGAGGGGTCGGGGGAGAGGGAGGGAGAGAATCCCAAGCCGGCTCCACACTCCGCCCCCTCACAACCAACTGTGAGACCATGACCTGAGCTGAAGCCAAGAGTCGGACGCCCGACCGACCGAGCCACCTGGGCTCCTCTTCTTAACAATCTTTTAAAACAGATGCAGCTGTGCCTCCTTCACTTGATCTTTCCTTCATGATCCTCTTTGTTTTTGAAAGGCAAGGAAAAGAGGCTTCCTTTGAGACCTGCTGAAGGAAACACAGCTAGTGCTGGTCATAGCCTTGCATGGACCCAGCTCTGTCTCTGAGAGCAAAGCTCTTATCTGTCTGCACGGAGATGCCGAGGCGCCTGGGCTGCAGTTAGTACGGGGGCGATGCCGCAGGTGCCCTGGCTCCCCCCACCTCCCAGCCTCCCTGCACTGTGGGAAAGTCCGTGTTCTCGGCCACATCTAATGATAGATACCTGCAGAGCAGCGAGTCTCTCTCCAGACTTTATTTAAAATAGAAACTTAGCAAAATAGCCAGTGACCATGGTGGTTGCTGGGTTAGTTTGCCCAGACTCAGCTGAGCTCTCCATGAGTCTGGACTCAAAGAGCCCTGGGAAAATGAATCTGGAAATGCAAATGAAGACCTTTCTCACTTGGCAAGTCCTTTCCTTCCCCTACCCTGTTGTTAGCAGTGCCTTAACCCCAAATTCTGGCCTCTGCTTCATAATAAATATTTCACAAAATTGTTCCATGAGTCCCTTCTGAAATTGTTGCCTGCATTTTGTTTTGTTCTTTTGAAACAGCTGTAAGGAAAGATTTGCACTGCCTTCTTCCCTGTGCTGTATTCGGAGTAGAAATTTGGGTAGACAATTAAGAACATCTCTCCGTTCTATAGGAGGTTGGCTGGAGCATATTAATGCACGAATAAAGCATTTGGCCCCTCTCACTGACTGGTAGCCTCTACAAAGTAGCCCCAACTAGTGTTTTCCATTGGCAAGTTAGTAGTCCTTAGACGACACAATACTGGGGAAAGCATCAACTTTAGCTTCAACTGTTTCCTGAGAGAGACAGACAGACAGACAGACAGAGGGGGGGGGGGGGGGGGGGGACGGTGCAGGGAGAGGGAGAGGTATCCTGACCTATTGCCCGGATTCATAAGCCTGCCTGTAGTCTTGAGACAGAAATCTTTTCTCAAAGAGTAAAAATTCCCTTCACATCTCGAAGTTCCTTTGTCAGAAGCAAGGGTCGTTGAGAAACCACTCTCTTAGCAGCTTAAGTGCCCTGTTCGAAAACTACAGGTGATCAGACATCTGCTTTTCCCCACTTTGATCTGGAAAGTTCAGATTTTCCCTTAGCAGCCCAGAGAGATCAAAGTCCCTGAGGGCAGCGCCGCTGAAGGCCCTCCGATTTTCATTCCTCTGTAGAGAGAAAGTTTGCCCCACTTAGTCTACTTATTGATGACCTTTCCTTAGCACTTAACCCTGACTGTTCATGTGGCTAGAAACTCCTTGCTCAAATTCCATAAAATGGCTCTATATTTGTTCTCTCGCTGCTTCTCTGAATAGACCTTTCTTCTTACATCCTCTCTCCCCACATCTGTGTTCCTCCTCTTCTTCCTCTTCCTCCTCCTCCCCCTCACTGCCTCCAGCCTTAGATAGGTTCATATCATCTCGAGTTTATGTTACCTCAGTAAACCGGCCTCTACTTCTCTCTTTTAGTCACACGATGCATCATTTTGTTCCTTAGTTTGTTTCCTCAGCTCTACGAGCGCCCTTCTCATTCTGTTTCGTTTTTATTATTATTAATTTTTCTTATGGTTTTAGAGAGCCTGTCTTTTCTTTCATTTCTCTCAGCATTTGAGTCACTGAAAATGTTCTGTTCTTTCCTGGAATAAATCTTCCCCTGATTATTCACATCATCTGCCTTCTCCTCCCAAAATGCACTCATCCCGTTACAAGCACTTTTGTTTTGACCCCACACGTGCTTTTTATTGCTCTGTGTGCTTCGGGCTGGGCCGGTTCTGCCTCCATGCACCCCTTTTGCCTCCGGAAGCAGCACCGAGTTTCCCGGATTCACTTGTGTTGTTGTGTGAACGCTATTTGAATCTTCCTCTTGGAGCCCCGTGCGGAGGACTGGGCCCCGCTGTTCCTCTGTGTTCAGTCCCTCGCTGTCCTATAGGAATGAGGAGAGGGTGTGGGGCCTTTCGGCTGGAAAATGGGTGAGTGAAATCTAGAGGTTTTTCCATAGTTTTGTTTGGTGAAACCATGGAAGCTTCTCTGTGAAGCCTCCTTTATCCGCTGCTGCCCATTGGCCTCCAGGCGCCATTTTATAGTGATCCAAAGCCCATGCAACACCCCCGAACCTTCTTGCTCTCCGTCAGAAAGTCCTACCAATAAAGAAGGGTGGCGGATGGCTCCACACATTTCGTTTAGCACCAGAGACACCGCTCTTCCGTGGTGAGTTCGTCCTGCTGCTGTGTCGCCAGTGACCAGCATAAAACAACACATACGTCCCAGTTTCTGTGGGTCCTGTTTGAGCACAGCTTCACTTCGTCTTCTCCCCGGGGCCTCCTGGCCTGTGATTCTCGAGTCAGCCAGGGCTGCCACGTCACCTGCGGCCTGACTGGGGAAAGACCCTCTCCGAAATTTCCTAGGCGATTTGGCAGGTCATCTCCTGAGCTTCTAGGGACTGAGGTTCCTGGCTTTTTAGGGGCCATCAGCTGAAGGCTGCCCTCAGGCCCTAGAAGTCTCCCGGAGCTCCTAGACGCGTGGCCCGGTTCACAGCATGACAGCTCACTTGTGCAAGGCCAGCAGAGAATTTCTCATCTCAGTCTTCTGAGACTGGGTCTTCTATAACGAAATATAATCATGAGAGTGACATCCCGTTAGCTTTTCCAGATTCTGTCGGGTAGAAGCAAGCTACAGGTGCCCACCACACTTAAGAGGTTGGAACTCTGCAAGGTTGTGGCTCACTGGAGGTCGTGTTAGGGTGTGAAGAATAAGAGGCTGGCCCTTTCTTCTTAGTGCCCCTCAATTTCCTTCCTCCCGGCGCCTGAGTGGCTCAGGTGGTTAAGTGTCCAACTCTTGATTTCAGCTCGTCATGATCTTCCAGTTGGTGAGATGAAGCCCCGTGTGGCTGCACTGTCAGTGCAGAGTCTGCTTGGGATTCTCGCTCTGCCTGCCCCCCATGCATGCGTGCGGGTGCACTCATGCTTTCTCAATAAATAAATGTTTAAAAAACCCCAATGGAGATCTGTTGGCATAATGAGAATTTCTTAAAACCCCCTCTAAAACTGTTGTCTACAGTGGTTAGAGTGGGGGTCCGTTGAACTTTTTCTTCATGTTAGTTGATTCTGAAAATCTGAATTAATTATAATTTATTGATGACTTAATCCTGCTCAAGTCCCCCTCATACTGTTTTAATTAATATCCTTACCTAAATTTATGCTGTTTTTTCCTCTTTTGTATTCTTCTATTTTACCGTCCAGCTTTAAAATTAGAAGCCTTCTATTTTAATTTCCCACCTATTCTAATTTGCCCACTTATTGAGTGTTTTAAATTTTTAATTCAGCTTTATGTTTATTTTTTTAAATTTATTTATTTTGAGGGAGACAGACACAGTGTGAGTGGGGGGAGGGGCAGAGAGAGAGAGGGAGAGAGAGAGAGTTCTAACCAGGCTCCACACTGCCAGCACAGAGCCCAATGTGGGGCTCGAACCCATGAAGCCATGAGATCATGACCTGAGCCGAAACCAAGTTAGACGCTTAACCAACTGAGCCACCCAGGTGCCCCAATCAACCTATTTCTTTAAATTTTAGTTTATTAAAAAAAATTCTTCTTGGGGCACCTGGATGTCTCTGTCAGTTAAACGTCCAACTTTGGCTCAGGTTCGTGGGTTCGAGCCCCACGTCGGGCTCTGTGCTGACAGCTAGCTTAGAGCCTGGAGCCTGTTTCAGATTTTGTATCTCCCTCTCTCTCTGACCCTCCCCTGCTCATGCTGTATCTCTCTCTCTCTCAGAGATAAATTTAAAAAAGCATTTAAAAGATCTTCTTGACATGAATAGACACTTTTTCAAAGAAGACTTTCACAGAAGACATCCAAATGGCAAATAGGCACATGAAAAGATGCTCAGCATCGCTCATCATCAGGGAAATACAAATCAAAACCACAGTGAGATACCACCTCACACCAGTCAGAATGGCTAAAATTAACAACACAGGCAACAACAGATGTTGGTGAGGATGCGGAGAAAGGGAAACCCTCTTGCTCTGTTGGTGGGAATGCAAACTGGTACAGCCACTCTGGAAAACAGTGTGGGGATTCCTCAAAAAATTAAAAATAGAATTACCCTACGACCTAGCAGTTGCACTACTAGGAATTTATCCAACGTATACAGGGGTGCTGATTTGAAGGGGTACATGCACCCCAATATTTATAGCAGTGGAAAGAGCCTAAATGTCCATCAACTAATGAATGGATTAATAAGATGTGGTGTATGTACATATATGTATATATGTGTGTATATATATATAATGGAATACTACTTGGTCATGAAAAAAGAATGAAATCTTGCCATTTGCAACAACGTGGATAGAACTAGAGGGCATTACGCTAAGGGAAATAAGTCAGAGAAAGACAGATATCCTATGGTTTCACTCATATGTGGAATTTGAGAAACTTAACAGATGATCACAGGGGAAGAAGGGTAGGAAAAATAAGATAAAAACTGAGAGGGAGGCAAACCATAGGAGACTTTTAAATACAGAGAACAAACTGAGGGTTGATAGGGGGTGGGGGGATGAGTGATGGGCATTGAGGAAGGGCACTCATTGGGATGAACACTGGGTGTTACACTTAAGTGATGAATCACTGGAATCTACTCCTGAAGCCAAGACTATGCTGTATGTTAGCTAAATTGAGAATTTAAAAAAAAGTAACTAATTAAAAAGAAAAGAATTCCCTCCCTCCCTTCCTCTGCCAGAAACACCTTCTGAAGATCCTGCAATACTTTGAATGGGGAGCATCAAGCTTCAGATGCAGTACATTCCCACAGTCAGGAAACTAGTTATAAAGGTATCTGATTTTGCAGCCCATAGGCATCAACATAAACCAGGTTGTACGAGTTGTCAAATGGTAGGTTCTGTCCCCCTCAAATCACTCGGAAGTAACAGTGCTGGTGTCTAGGACAGGATTTCTGAACTGCAACACCAGTGACGTTTGAGGCTGGATAATTCTGTTGCTGGAGACTGTTCTGTGAATTGTAGGACCTTTAACAACAGGCCTGGCCCCTCCTCACCCTCCCAGGGATGGATCAACAAAAAATGTCTCCAGACATTGCCAAGTGTCCCTTGTAGGGAGGGGAGCCTAATCAATCCCAGTTGAGATCCATTAGGCTAGGGTCTTTCCCCAGGTTTCCATTAAGAAGACAGTGGACGTCTCCTGATTGCAGTAACATCCATGCAGTGTAATTTCACGGGACCATAATTAGGGTGGGATGGGTATGAATACAGCTGTGAGTCAACCCCACTGCATCACTGCTGATGATGTAAGGTAGTGGGAAGCTTAGAGCCATGCTTTGGGCAGCCTGGTGGCAGCGCGGGGCGGGGAAGGGGGGGGCTCTAAAGAGTTTTATTTCTCCTTTGGACTGTGACTTCTCTATGCCCAGGTCACTTCATCTATAAAATAAGGTATATTTTCTACACCTCCATAAAATAAGGGCATTATAATCACAGAAATGGTACTTTCTATTGGAAAGGGCTGCTGCACCTACTGACAATCTGCTCCCATCCCCTACCAAGATGCCTGGCAGTTGGAGTATCTGAAGTTACCATTTACCATCTCAGGACGTTTCTTTTAATTGAGGAAAGAATGAAATTTCACAACTTACATAATTAATGATAAAAACTCTTGTGAAGCCTCCAGTTTGCCTACTGAACCTCTGCACACGATCCATTTTCCAGACATTTGCTTATGTCCCCGTTTTTGCACTTTAAGACTCCAATTTTCTAGCCCTTCAAATGATAATAAAATGTACAAAACAGGAAATGAAAGTCCTCAGACACATGTTTGGCAATCCATTAGGAACTGCAGTTTGTGTAGATGACCCCATAAATCTAAATTATTGGCACTCATGAAGAATTATTTCCATTTATTTTGTTTTATTGTGTAATTTTTTTCATTCAAGCTGAGGGTTAGTATTAAGTCCTGCCAGTTCTGTAGTCATAACCTGATGATTTCATTTATTTTGTAAATATCTGCAGTCTTGACCCACCTCTTCGGGTCACTCTGCTATTGGCAGCATGAGTTGAAATTTATTCTGCAACCAAGGTCTTAAAATAGAGAAAGCCCGTTAATAATCTATAATACAAATTGGCTAGAGACATGGATATCTCTTTGTATGCCAGAGTTTAAATAAAAAGTAGAATCAAAGATATAACTCAGTGTACCATTTGGATCATTTACACATTTGTGTAGAAATGAAGTTCTTCCATTTTGAAAATTGTTGCTGAACCAATAACTTTTGGAAACTTGCGGAAATCAGTCAGTAATGTGCTCTTTTTCTCTGACTACAAGTACAATGAGGACATCCTCCCCAATGAAGAGAGAATGGTAGTGTTACCAACGCCAGGACTTTGTTCTCATCTCCACAAGTTAACAAGTTCTATTTCTTGCTTCACTTCAGTTACCCAGGGACAAATTCACAATTTCTAACATTAATATTTAGAATGACCATACATCCCGGTGTGCCCAGAACAGTCCTGGCTTCCATCTGTTTTCTGGGTGTCCTTATTTTCCAAGCTTCCAGGTGCTCTCACAGACATTTTGGTTTAGACCGTGACATGCATGGTCCTGTTCCTAACCATCGCTTCTCGAGGGAGCCTGGAGAAGAAGCAGTTCGTGTTTCCAGTTAGGTGGTATTGCCATAGATGCCTCCAGGAGTGTGCTTGGTTTCTGGCTTACATCCCTCAGCCAGACAAGGGTTTTTCTCCCGGCAGATCTTAAGAGAGAAGCTAACCCACGGGTACCTGTGAGAAGACATGAGCCGGGCGCACAGCTCTCAGTAAACTTATAAAATTTGGAGGCAGAGGGGCGCCTGGCTGGCTCAGTTGGAAGAGTATGCGATTCTTGATCTCGGGGTTGTGAGTTTGAGCCCCACGTTGGGTGTGGAAATTACTAGAAAAATAAATAAACTTTAAAGGATCCTCTTCTCCAAGACATTTAAAAAAAATCAGAAGCAGAAAACAAAAGTAATGTCTAAACTAAAAACACCAGAAAATATCAGAGCCTGAAGAAGGAATAGAAGACCACTGTTGAGAAGAAACAATTAAGAGGAATCATCTAGAGGTTGCCTGGGGAGCTCTGTCGGTTAAGCGTCCAACTTCAGCTCAGGTCATGATCTCACGGTTTGTGGGTTTGAGCCCTGCATTGGGCTCTGTGCTGACAGCTCAGAGCCTGGAGCCTGGCTCGGATTCTGTCTCCCTCTCACTCTGCCCTTCCCCCGCTTATGCTCTGTCTTTCAAAAATAAATTAAAAAAAAAAAAGAAAAAAGAGGAAGCCTCTAGAATTCTAGAAATTATTTATGTTGTGATTATTTGGGAATTATAATTCACAGAGAATTTATGGCCATGCCCCTTTCAGTAGTGATTACAGCTGCTTTTGTAGGTGACTACAGAAGGTCAATACAATGTCATCATAGGATTTTTTTTTTTTTTTAGCAACTCAGCTGAACAATGCAAAGCTGAATTATTTCTTTATTTCTTTATCAAGGCATCAATATCACACTTTATTATCTTCTGAAAAATGTGTCAGACTCCACTCCTGTGAATTATTTATCTAATTGTCTTTCCCCCTATTTAAAAGGCTGCCTATTCAAAGCTACCCACTGGAAACTTGATCATGGCAAATCTTCCCCGACTTTCTCACTTTGGTTCCTTTCATGAGCTGTGTCACCTTAGAGTAGTTTGCACATGACCAAAAACTACGTTGTCCTGTTCTACCATGGCTTGCTGCTCAGCACAGAACCCTGGTCCTCCCATGGACTAAGACCACCGAGAGTGACACTAAGCTTTCCTGTGTTGCCTTGATTTTTATTTGGCTTGTAGATAACAAACTAGGCATTACGACTTGGTTGAGGTTAATGCCAACAACATTTTCCTCCTGCCTTGGATCATGGTATCTTTCTTTTTTCAACTAAGATTTGCCCAGAAGCTACACCTGTTTTTGCTTACAGTTGAATACGAACGGAGTAGTCTCTGTCAGGCAGCCTTGAGGTCAGGGTTTCGTAAGTCGTGAGCTTGTCATCACTTGTGATTTCTCTTTTGCCAGGCTGCTTTCTCAGCTGTGAACCTGACCATGGTCTTATATACTCCAAGTACTTAACTGGGAGGAAGGAAGCTCATAGATCTAGTAACGGGATGAAAAGGAACAGCAAAGCTGCCCAACCTTTCCCATGCCTGATGACACTTGAGTTGCTGTTTTTAGATTCCCAGTTTCTTCTATTTAATTCTTTGAGTATAATTTTAGATTCTAATGGGGAAGGAGAAATATATGACCATGGACTCTTGTAGGAGTTGTGCTTTTCATTTTTTACTCCATTTGAAATCCCCTAATGTCACCAGAATTGACAGCCTCTACCTTCGAAAATTTCATCAGTATTCTCTGCTGTGTATGAAACAAATTTCCTCATTCCTGTGAAATTTATGATGCAAGGAAGGAGCCACCATAAATATTCTTCCTTCTCACAATGACATTATTCAGACAGTTGGTGAGTTATACTTTCAAAATTACCCGATATAGCCCGACTCATGATATTTTTAGTTTGTTTCTTCCAGGAATCAAGTGCAAGTCATTTGCTTTAGGAGACTAATTAATTTTTAAAGAAAATAAGATTTTAACCAAATGGGATGATAATATAAGATGCAGTTAATTCCTTATTTATTATTTATGGTTTCTTTGAGAACCTCTAATTATATTTATAGGTGCCTGTGTGTGTGTGTGTGTGTGTGCATTCTAAAACACCCTTCTTTTTGCAAAAAGCTTATATTTCGCAATGAGTAAAGGTATGAAGTTATCTAGATCATTTCGGTGCTCTGAAGGAGTGATGGGGAATTTCTGATGTTAATATGGAGTCTGATTTGTGGTCCTCAAAAGAAAGCTAGACATTGTGGTGGTTTCATTATCTAAAATAATGCATAATGTCCAACAGATCAGCAAAACCCAGAAGCGATAGATTTTAAAATGTCTTGCCTTTCCACATGAATGAAAGCAGTAGGGCATAATCACTACTTAAAATGATCTTCTGGTAGGAAAATGCCAGAAGAGAGAGGCCATATTGGGTGGAAACTTTGGCAAGGCCAGTGACTTAGGCATGAGATCCCCTTGTATGTGGGGGACTCAGTGGCACACAGATTTGATTAGGAGAATAAACAGAACTGCAACATAAAGCCTTATGGCAAACTCACATATGACATCTTGATTTTGGTAGAGCCAGGAAAGTGTTGAGGAAAAAATGTTGATGTTTGGATACCATCAGGGGACTACACATAATGGAAGAATAAATTAAATGCTTTTAGTCTGAACCTTCCTTATTTACAACTCAGTGCTTGGGATAAAAGAAATCATGAAACACTAATCTCAAATAATGAACTTTGATAATGCTATTTACTAATGCCCCATAATAGCAAATATATGCTATTACCATATTAGCAGATGGTTAATTTTACCCAGTAAATGTGGCTTCAAAGAATTCAATTAAATGAAGTCTTTTTGTGAATCGACCATACAGCAATTATTGCACTAAATGTGTCTATTTCAAATTTTAAAAATTGAAACATAATTTAAATGTATGAGGAGGTTAATCTTTTATAGAAACCTGTGGACATCTTTTGAATACTGATAAGAATTAATTGATTGTATTGTCTTGAGAAGAATCATCCCTTAATTAAATTAAAAAAATAATTTCTGGGGGCACCTGGGTGGCTCTCTTGGTTAAGTGACCAACTCTTGATTTCAGATCAGGTCATGATCTCACGGTTCGTGAGTTCAAGCCCCACGTCGAGCTCTGTGCTGATTCTCTCCATCACTGTCCTTCCCCTGTTTGTTCTCTCTTTTAAAATAAATAAATAGGGACACCTGGGTGGCTCAGTCAGTTAAGCGTCTGACTTCCCATTTATTTGTGTCTTCAGATTTTAAATCAAAGTCTTAAAGTTTGCAGTGTGCAGATATTTTATCTCCTTGGTTAAATTTATTCCTAAGTATTTTATTGTTTTCGATGCTCTATAGTGAATGGGATTGATTTTGTAAAATTTCTTTCCCAGATGTTTTGTTGTTAGTTATAGAAATGCAACTATTTTCCCCATGTTGATTTCATATCCTGCAACTTTACTGAGTTTGTTGATTATTTCTGGCAGCGTTTTGGTGGAATCTTTAGAAATTTCTCTATATGAAGCCATATCATCTGCCATCAAAAACAATTCCACTTGTTCCTTTCCTGTTTGGATACCTTTTACTTCTTTTCCTCACCTGATTGCTCTGGCTGGGATTTCTAGTACTATGTAGAATAAGAACGGTGAGAGTGGCCAGCCTTGTCTTGTTCCTGCTCTTGGGGGGAAAGTTTTCAGCCTTTCACCACTGAACATGATGTCAGCTGTGGGCTGGTCAAATATGGCCTTTATTATGTGCCTTCTATACCCAGTTGGTTGAGAGTTGTTTTTCATCGTGAAAAATGTTGAATTTTATCAAATTTCTTTTCTGCTTCTGCGGAGATGGTAATGCGATTTTTATCTTTCATTCCATTGATGCGACATCTCACATTTATTGATTTGCATATGTTGAAGCACCGTTGCCTCCCAGGGGGGTAAATTGCACTTGATCATGAGGTATGATCCTTTCAGTGTGCTTTTGAATTTCAGTCTGCTAATATTTTGTTGAGAGTTTTTGCGTCTATATTCGTCAGGGATATTTGTCTGTAGTTTTCTTGCAGCGTCCTTTTCTGTGGTATCAAGGTGAATGTTGGTCTTGTAAAATTAGTTTGAGAGTATTCCTTCCTCTTCAGTGTTTGTTTGTTTGTTGTTTTTGAAGAATTTGAGAAAGATTGGCCTTAATTCTTTAACTGTTTGGTAGAATTCATCAGTGAAACCATCTTGTCCTGGGCTTTTCTATAGTGGGAGGATTTTGATTACTGAATCATTTACTTACTCAGTATTGGTTTGTTGAGATTTTCTATGTCTTCTATCTACTCTGATTCAGTCTTGGTAGGTTGTATGTTTCCAGGGGTTTATACATTTCTTCTGGCTTATCTAGTTTGTTGGCATGTCATTATTCATACTAGTCTCTCATGAGCCTTTTTATTTCTGTGCTGTCAGTCGTAATGGCTCCTTTGCCACTCCTGATCTTATTTGAGTTCTCTCTTTTTTGAGTTGTTCCAGCTAAAAGTTTGTCCATCTTTTTTATCTTTTCAAAAAATTAGCTCTTAGTTCCATTGATCTATTCTATTGTGCTTCTGGTCTCTATTTCATTTATTTCTGCCCTGAAGTTCGTTATTTCATTCCTTCTGTTACCTTTGGGCATAGTTTGTTTCTCTTTTCGAGTTCCTTGAGGTGTAAACGTAGGTTGTTTATTTGAGATTTCTTTCTTTCTCTCGTCCTCTCTCTCATCCTTAAGTTTGCTTTATTTTGTATTCTAGCCTCTCACTACTCCCTCTCTCCTCAATAGAGATATATTTTGGTTTTTTGAGATATATTTCTTAATGCAGTCGTTTACCACTATAAACTTCTCTTCTAGGACCGCTTTTGAGCACCTCATAGGTTTTAATATGGTATGCTTCCGTTTTCTATTTGTTTCAAGATATTTCTTTATTTCCCTTTTGACTTCTTCTCTGACCCACTGGTTGGCCAGGACCATGTTGTTTAATCTCCAGATATTTACGAAATTTCTAGCTTTCCTCCTGTTATCATGTATTTGTTTTCCGTGGCTGTGTCATAAGTTACCACAAACTTAGCCGCTTAAAACGACACACGCTTAGTGTCTTACGTTTTCTGTGGGTCAGGAGTGCAGGCGTAGCCGAGCTGGGTCCTCTGCTCATCATCTCACGTGGCTGCTATCGCGGCATCACTGGCCTGCCTTACTTTCCTGGGTCCCCTTCCGAGCTCACTGCTTGTCGGCAGGATTGTGGCTTGGCCTTGTGGGACTGAGGTCCCCCCATTTCTTGCTGGCTGTCAGCTGGAGCCGCTCTCACTCCTAGAGGATGCCTGCCTGCCTTGCCGTGAGGCCCTCCCACAACACGGCAGGTTCAGGGTCAGTCAGGGAGTCTCTCCCTCCAGCCTCCTAAGACAGAGTCTTATGTAACATCCCACTGCCTTTGCCATTAATATCACTTTATCAGTGGAGTGACAGCCACCATCTCTGCCATATTCTGTTGGTTAGACGCAGATTATAAATCCTCAAGAGGAAGGGATTATATGGGGTGTGACTCTTTGGGGGTCACCTTAGGGTATGTCCATTAAAAGCACCAAGGGCCTGGGGCACCTGCGCGGCTCAGTTGCTTAAGTGGCTGGCTTTTGATTTCAGCTCAGATCACAATATCACAGTTCGTGGGTTTGAGCCTGCATTGGGCTCTGTGCTGAGGATTCTCTCTCTCCCTCACTCTCTGCCTGTCCCCCACTCAGCTCTCTCTGTCTCAAAAATAAATAAATAAATAAACACAAAATAATAATAATAAAAGCACGAGGGACCTCAGGATGGGAGACAGGGAGGAGAGGTGGCAGTTGAGAGGTTAGGGGGAAATCAAAGAGAAGAGAGAAGTTCCAAATACGACAGCAACAGGCTCTCTGAGCCAGCTCCCCCTCTTTCATAATCGGATTCCGTTCCATCCTGCTCAGCAGCCTGTATTTGATGTACAGGTTTATACACTCAGTGCTCTCCTCTCAGAATTCCTTGCTCATTGTTGATCTCACCCAGGGTCAGCACCGAGATGCGAGAAGCCTCCCCGGTGGCTGAGTTTGTTTCCCCGGGTAGGTTATGTAATACTCCGGCCTCTTTTGTAACCTCACCTCCTTCTTGGCATCAGCATGCGTTAAGTAGAGAAGGGATACAAAAGCCTTGTTCAAGGAGGAATAAAAAATACACTCACATCGTTAATTTAAACATGTTTTTCTTGAGTACAAAGCATAGATTTTTTTTTTTTTGCCTTCAGAATGACAAGGGAAATAACTGCCGCTTGTAAGACTTTCCTCTTCCTTCCCCCCCAAAGCATGTAACAGCCCTACAACACAATGTACCCTATAATTATCAGCCAAGTACTAGGTTGTCATTCTGCTGTTTGTCTACAGAAATTAGCACATACACAGAGTGTGCAAGAAACAGTTGGCCCCAAAGAAAATTAATAAATGTATCCTCTTTGATTAAATTCCCGGCAAGTTTTCACAGAAAAGCGTGGTGACGGAGAATTCTTGGTACCTTTGCGGTGGGCACAGTCCGTGGTTTGTGCTCCACAGATAATCAGCTTCTCCAGGAGGGTGTAAAATGTGGACCTTGCCTGTGGGACTTTGGTAATTCCTGGCAAACAGGAGGCGAGAGTGTAACCGGAGGCGGGGTTCTGGGGCCCCACTCTTAGCTGTGAATTCACTGCTTGGTCTCAGACCAAGAGCTCGGCTCTTAGAGTCCGTTTCCTGGTTTATAAAATGAAGTTCTTTCCATTTCCCGGCACTGAGTTCTGTGGAAAGAATGACAAGTTGCAGTGTATTTAGCAAAAGCCTGGAGGTGCTGAATTGGTACTGGCGAATGGAAGCGTGAACGTGTGAGCGCCGCATGAGAGTTGGTTCTGCAGGGAATGGGGACTCTGGCACCCACGTGCTATGTCCAAAACAGAAAGTGCCTGGGAGTCAAGGTGAATATTGCTAATTTACCCCTCGTGAAATCAAACAGAATAATTTAACTTTATATTGAAGGACAGTCTACATCTATAAGACAGTACGTGTTTTGGGGCACCTGGGTGGCTTAGTCAAGCATCTGACTCTTGATTTTGGCTCAGGACATGATCTCATGGTTTGTGGGTTTGAGCCCTGTGTCAGGCTCTGTGCTGACCATGTGGAGCCTGCTTGGGATTCTCCCTCTCTCTCTCTTTCCCTCTCTCTCTCCCTCTCTCAAAACAAACAGTAAAATAATTTTAAAAAGAGTGCATATTTAACTTCATAGCTCAATAAATTTTCACAAATTGAACACACCCACATGACCAACACTCCGATAAAAAACAAAACAGAACATTAGCACCCATCTCTGAGGAGATCTCTCATACCCCCTCTGTTAAGAATCACCATTTTCTTAACTTTTAACACCATAGGTTTGTTCACTAGATTTTGTACTCAATACAAACTGGATCAGACACTATGTGCCCTTTTCTCTCTGACTTCTTTCACCCAATACTAGGTTTGTGAAATTCATGCATTTCAATGGGAATGTTGGGTATTGTTCCTTTTCTTTGATGTATCATATTCAATTAGAAGAGTATAGATGTTTCTTTACTCATTCTACTACTAATCAGCATTCAGGTGGTTTTTACCTTTTGGCTATTACGAATGGTATTACTATGAAAGTTCTAGTATTTAACTGTTAACAAACATATATATGCATTTTTGTGGAGAATAAACCAAGGAGTGGAATTGTACATCACATAAGCACATCACACGATGTGCTCGTGTTGAGAGTTTATAGATACTGCCAGTTTTCCAAAATAGTTGTATCATTCTGTGGCCCCATCAGCTGTGTGTAGAGTTCCAGTTGTTCTATTCCTTGTTCTACATCTTTTGCATTTTAAACATTCTGGCAGGAGTGTAACAATAGCAACACAAGATTTTAATTTGCACTCACCTAGTCACTACTATAGCTGAGTATCTTTTCATTATGTACATTGGCCATTTGGATCAACTCTTCTGTGGAGTGTCAGTTCAAGTCTTTCACCCATTTAACCAAGATATTATTCGCTTTCTCCTTGATTTGTAGGACTATACATATCGATATTTATACATTTGAGTCCTTTATTGGATATAGGTGTATGTTACCCAATATGACTTTTAGTTAATTTATGTGTTTGGGGCCTACTAAGAGCTCCCCCTCTAAGCACAGTGTGGTGGGGGATTCACAGAAAACACAAGTTAAGATCCTTGCTGCGAGTCATTGAAAAGTCTGGCTGGGTGACAAGGCAGCCACACGAGCCGCAGTTGAATCACAACTGCAGTGAGTGTGGGGCGAAGCATCTTGTTGAGAGATGAAGTCCTCTGAGTACTTTTGGAATTTGAGCAAATAGTTTACAGAGCGTGCCAAAGGCCAGAGGAAGAAACGTAGCCGTGCTGACACGTGGAGAATAGACGGGAATTAGACAAGCAGACACAACCCAAGCAAGTGCTAAGGGGACAGGCAAGAATCTAATCTGACCAACAATGAGGCTCCGGGTCGAGGCAGGCTGGGCAGATTGTGGTGAGGATATACGACTGACCTTCAAATGATGTGGGGTTTTGGGGGCACTGACCCTCCACATAGTCAAAGCCCCACTGTATAACTGTTGACTCCCCAAAAGCTTAACTACTAATCGTCTCCCGTTGACCAGAAGCCTTTTTCAATAGCATAAACAATTGATTAACACATATTTTGTATGGTATGTGTATTATATCCTGCATTGTTAGGATAAAGTAAGCTGGAGAAAAGATGTGATTCTTGAGGGAGAGAAAATACATTCACAGTACTGTAGTGTATGTATCAAAAAAAAAAAAACACACATAAGTGGACCCACACAGTTCAAACCTATGTTGTTTGAGGGTCAACTGTACACACATGTAGGCCTACATGTATGTTATTACCTGAAAGCCTTTCCTTTATAGGAGCTTTCAAAGGAGACAGAAAATAAAGAAAGCATAGACTTTCTGGATCTGAAATGGCCAGAAAGTACATAAGGCCCATATTAGTTTCACTATAAATTTGTATTTCTCCTCTTGGGTTTTCCATCAGATAGTGTAAACTCTTATTTCTCAAAGGCTTTTGATTCTCCCCTTCTTTCTTTGAAATTAGCACATCAAATATTAGAAACGATTGAAGGGGAGAGATTAGGAAGTTGATTCGATGCGAAAAATTTTATTCTTTTCTGGACAGATTTTATAGTTATATAAATCAGTCCCTTAAGTGGTAATATCAACACGTTTTCTTTGTTTCCCCTTGAAAAATATAATGCACGGGGTGCTTGGGTGGCTCAGTCAGTTCAGCATTCGACTCTTGATGTCTGCTCAGGTCATGGTCTCACAGTTCATGAAATCAAGCCTCGGGCGAGGCTTTGTGCTGACAGGGCAGAGCCTGCTTGACATTCTCTCCCTCTCTCTCTGCCCCTCCCGGGCTCCTGTTCATTCTCTCTCTCTTTCTCTCTCTCTCTCTCAAAATAAATAAATACACATTAAGAAAAGTATCATAATGCAAACATGTATCAAGGGCCTCCACATTCCAGGGACTGTTCTGAACACATATGTCTTTATTCACTGAATCCTCACAGTAGTCTTGTGAGTTTGGCACCATTATCATCAGCCCCATTGGCAGATTAGTAAGCTGAAGCACCAGGAGGTTTAAGGACCCTGAAGCAAAACGTTAGTGACGATCAGCTAGACTAGGATTTAAAGACAAGCAGCCTACCTCCAGATCCTATATGTGTGCTATGAACCAAGGATCGACAGCTTTGGCTGAGAAGGGCCAGGTAGTAAATGTTTAAGGCTTGGTGGGTTATGCTAGTTCAGTCTCATCTATTCAAGTCTGCCTCTGTAGTGTGAAAGCGGCCGTAGACAGTAATGCAAATGATAAGCCCGTCTGTGTTTCAATTAAACTTTAGTTACAAAAACAAGTGATGAGGTGGGTTTGACCTGTGGGCCATCTGCTGTAAATCATAAAGACAGACCGCCCCTTAAGTATGCAAAAGATTTAAGTCACGGTTGTCTTCTACAGCCTTCGATTTCTTGTTTTCTGGTTGGACATCAGTGGTTCTCAACCTGGAATGATTGAGCCTCCCTGGGGACATTTGGCAATGTCCAGGGACATTTTTGCGTATCACTACCCGGGGGGCGGGGGGGCAGTTGCTACTGTAGTGTGTACAGGTCATAGATAATATTAACCATTTTACAGTGTGCAGGGTAGGACCCCTAGAGCAAAGAATTACATGGCCCTGGATGGCAACTGTGCCCCTTTTGAGTAATCCTCGACTAGTTGAACTACATTCATCTTTTCAGCCTATAGAGTATCCCCTCTTCTCTCTTTCCCTCAGTGTGATGGCACTCTTCTCTCTTAGTGCCTCTGAGGCGGATCAACCCTTCCAGATACCAATGATGATGGTGGTGGTGGTAGTGGCGGCTGACGTCCATTGAGTGTCCATTATAGACTAGATAGTTGTGCATGATAGCATCCTCCTCTTAAAATATCCTGTTTCGTTCTAAAACAGGTTCATAAGGTAGGGATTATGATTTTGTTTCTTCGTATGAAGAAGTGAAAGTGCCTGTATCCAAAGTCTGGGTCTTTTCATTCTACCCTGCTGCCTCTTTCTTCTTATTATAACGAATTCTATCATTGGACATAGGAATTCAAAGTTTGGACAACCCCCCTGAACACCGTCTATGCCTAGGAAACCGTGCCCGATTTGTGTATTCGAGTTTTATTTGTAAGGTTGCATCTCTGACCACCATTAGCTCAAAAAGAGCTTTTATGAGCGTCTGGGATTGAGAATTTGATGTTTGCCTCCTTTTTCCACATCAAGAAATAAGGTCAGTGGTCAACCCCATGCCTTCCTTGTTGGTAATAGCTTTTGCCTTCTATTAGCACATGCAGGCATTTTCCCTTTCTGTTGCTTTCCCTCCTGCGTAATTTGCCTTGGGATGGAGCTCCCACAGTCCTGAAAGAGAGAACACAGTTTACAAAAGGAAAAATCACAGGAAGAACAGAGTGACTGTGGACTCTGGAGGAGGCCATGAACATGAGATTAGAGCAACAGCCCAAAGGCCAACCAGGAAAAGCAGTGGGGCTGGAGGCTCATGAACCGAGCCTCACTCCCACCTCACTGTGCTGCCTTAGCTGTGTTCATTCATCCAACAAACCTTCACTGAGCCCCATGCTGTAAGCCCGGCAGCCTGGTAGGTGCAACGACACAGCAGTGATCAGGACTGGACAAAAGCGCCAGCTGCAAGAGCCTATAAAGTCAAAGGAACCTGTATAGTATAACGGAAGGTAACAAGCACCCTGGAGAACAGTAAGTCAGCCAACAGGACGGGGCGTGCCGGAAGGGAGACTGCTGACTGTCGATGAGATGTTAGAATAGGTCTGCTTGTGAAGGTGATTTGGAGGAGGTGAGGAAGCGAGCCACCGGGATAGCTGGGGGCGGGGGGGGGGGTGGCGTTCTAGGAGGAGGGAACCAGAGGGGTACAGACCCCAAGGACGAAAGGTATAGGGTAAATTGGAGGAGGAAGAAGTAGACTCTTGTGGCTGGACAGCAGTGAGCCACAGACAGAGGTCAGAGAGATGAGTGGACAAAAGGCCAGATGGTACTGTGTCTGTAGGTCACGGGGAGGATTGTGGCTTTTGCTCTAGGCAAGATGGGGAATCATCCGGAAGGCTATGAACAGGGGAGCAGCAAGAGCTTTGCTGTTTGAAAATGGAGCTCTCTGGATGCCAACTTGAAAAGAGAATGTATGTTCTATAAGAAGAGGGATGTCGTCATGTAAATTTCTTTGTCCTCTGAGACCCCCTCTCTTTCCCCCCCGCCAAACTAAGGAGCAGTCACCTGTATTAGAGTCTAGTTGGGAATTAGAACACTGGTCTTTGTCTAAATCTCAAGGCCAGAAGAAATGTCAGTGACCATCCCTTCCTGTTCTCTCACTATCCTGATAAGCAAACCAAGGACACCTTACTGTTTATTGGTATTGCCCACTTACTGGAAGCCCACACTTTGCCCAGCTTTATAGTCATTATAGACAAGACCATGACAAAAAGTCTTGCCCTCAAGAAATGTCCTGTTTGCCAGACAGGCAAATCAACGATTCCAGCGGGGCCTGTGTGGTATGATAGAGGTGTGCGTGGCGCTATTGAGGTACAGAAGAGAGACCTCCAACTCTGCCTGCAAATCAGGGAAGGCCTCATAGATGAGGTGACCAAAAATCAGTGTCCCGCTTACATACTGGGCCGGGCCTCGGCTCTTCTGCCTTATCCATCCAGTTCCGGCCTTTCTCCACCCTGCTGCCTTCTAGCAGGCAGAAGACAGCCTTTGTGCAAAAGAACTCCTAAATGCGGGGAGTTCCTGCTCTAATCACATAGAAAAAGACAACCCAAGGACCCAAACTGGCCCTGTCATTGCAGAGTTGCAGTTTGACAGAAATAGGAAAGAGATTTCAAAGATTGCAGTTTTGTGGCTTTCCAAATCTTTTCGGTCACAGTGGCCATCGTGGCTTGGCCTTTAGACTTGATTTTCTCAGGGTGGTAGGAACACTTCTGAGAATCATGAAGACTCAGTTCGTAAGCCTGCCCAAAGACCAGTAGAGTGGACAGTTGAATAAATGCAACAGTAAATACAAATCAGCTGCCCTGTTGTACTTCGTGGGTCTTTTCGTTTTGTCTAAAGTCCTCAAGCCGCTTATGGCAGTAGCTAATGAACTCTGCAGCCTCCAGGGGTGACTTTACTATGTGGCTCATGGGTCTCACAGCTCTGCCCTGAGCGCTTGCCCTCTTGTGCGTGTGGCTAGGTTACTGACAGCTCTGTGCCTCCGCTTGCGTGGTGCATGCCTGCCTTCTAGGTTTGTTGATGAACCGAAAGGATATACAGAAAAATTATTCTGGAGCCTGGCTGTCTGTGTTCGAATCCCAGTTCATCACTTTGTTGCTGTGAAACGTTCTCTATGCTTTGGCCTTGATTGATGTTAGCCATAGTTAGAATCATTGGCAAAGAACAGATGAGTTTGAAAGGACATGCCTTGGGGCGCCTGGCTGGCTCAGTCGGTGGAGCATGCAGCTCTTGATCTCGGGGTCATGAGTTCAAGCCCCACCCTGGGTGTGGAGATTACCTAAAAATTAAACAAAACAAAATACCCCCACAAACCTTTAAAAGGGTGCTCAGTCCTTTAAAGTGTGTGGCTCAATCGCTTGAGCACCCAACTTTGGCTCAGGTCATGATCTCATGGTTGGTGGTTCGAGCCCCGCTTTGGGCTCTGTGCTGACAGCTCAGAGCCTAGAGCCTGCTTTGGGTTCTGTGTCTCCCTCTCACTCTGCCCCTCCCCTGCTCGCACTCTGTCTCTCAAAAATAAATAAAACCTTAAAAAATTTTTTAAAGAGCGCTCCTTGTCTCTCAGGTTTTCCTGAAGCTCGGAGTCATAAAACACGAAGCAAACTCTGTCATCTCCTCCAGGCACTGGGAAACGATATCGTGTCGGCTGATTCTGGCCCACTGCCATATGTTCACAGTCCACAAGCTAAGACTTGTTGGAGACAAAAATCGAAAGAATAATATTTCATGACACGTGAAGATTATATTAAGTTCAAATTTCAGCGTCAATAAATGAAGTTTTATTGGAACACCGTCATATTCATTTATTTCTGTATCATCTGTAGTTCTTTCTTGATACAGTGGCACAGTTGAGTAGTTGCAACAGACAATGTAGACTGAAAAGCCTAAAATATTTCCCTTTGGCCCCTACAGGGCCTGATACCTGATCTAGTCAAACACAAAGATGATCAGCTCAGATGCTTTTGGTGTTGGCCAATTACTTTATTTAGACACCACCTCTGTTGTCCAGGGAAATTGTCACAGATGTTCATACAGAAAGTCTGCCTCCTGGGGCGCCTGGGGGGACTCAGTAGGGTAAGCATCTGACTCTTGATTTCAGCTCAGGTCATGATGCCACAGTTCCTGAGTTCCAACCCCCAAGTCGGGCTCTGTGCTGACAGTGCACAGCCTGCTTGGGACCCTTTCTCTCCCTCTCTCTCCTCCCCTCCTCTGCTTGCTCTCTCTCTCTCTCTCTCAAAATAAATAAAACACACATTTAAAAAGAACAAAGGAAAGTCCGCCTCCTTGGAAGTTCTCCTTTGTTGGTCCTAACTCTTTACTTTGAAATAACAGATATAAAGGTCATTCTTTATCCACGTAACAACACTTCAGCCACACCCCATCAATCCTCTCTTGTCTAAATTGTCCATCCCTACATCTCTCAACTCTGCCTACTGTTTGCAGATCCCTAACCGCTGAGATCACCTTCCACCCAGGAACATTAAGGCTATGTCCACCCTTATCTGCTCTCATTAGCTCTTCCCTTTTCCTTTGAATGCTGGTTTGACTGACTCAAAACCTGCCTGCACAAGGACAATGACTTTGTTTCCTTGTGTTGTCTTGTATTCCCAGTACCCAGCATGGTGTCTGACACTGACTCCTCAATTATTTGCTGAAGGCTGTTGAATGGCTACTCTGTAACACACCTCTTAAAAATATTATGTTCAAACATGGGTGTAATTTTCCAAATGTCATATGAATTTTGTACTTCTGTTACTGCTGCTCGTGACCATAATATTCTTTTTGTAAAGAAATGATATATCCAATTTACATGGAAATTGTTGGCATGTACAGCCCACTGACTTTTTTTTTTTTAAAAGTGAATGTGTGTGAATCTGGGTCGTCTCCATTCTGTTCATGTGAAATGGATTTATTGAACGTTTATATCTATTTTTACTTTTGTTTATTTCAGCACCTTGTTCCAGCTTATTGAGATACTTTTTAATCTTTGCTCTATTAGCTAATGTATTTTCTGCTCCACCTATTTTTGAGTAACAAATTGAATGAGGACCCTGTCTTCAACAATGTTGATAACAAACGTCCTGTGGCAAGCTACTGGAATCTTCCCTCCAGCTTAATCAAAATCCATTAATCAAAACACTTTGTTTGGTATACATTTGACAGAAACTGTTAGAATCAATGCCTAAGCCAAAAAGAAGGGAGTTGGGGGCAGAACAGAAAGGGGGAACTCTTTTGGGGTATGAGGACTTCAAATGCTCCCGAATCCTCCAGAAAGTAGCTACCACCTACTCTACCAAAATGAAGGAGTGCCTTTTGATTGATACACTTACATATGAATAAGTAAATTGATTTGTGATTCCATTATAATGTCACTGCAGCAATGGAATCAGAACCTGTAAAACTTGGAATCTTCTCTGTCTCATTAATTTTGAGGATGCAGAGGGATGCCGGGGTCAGTGGTTAAGTGTCTGACTCTTGGTTTCAGCTTAGGTCATGATCTCGCAGTTAGTGAGTTCTAGCCCTGCCCATGCAGATCCTGCTTGGGGTTCTCTCTCTCTCTTTCTCTCTCTCTCCCATCCAGGTACTAACCAGGCCCGACCCTGCTTAGCTTTTGAGATCAGACGAGATCGGGCGCATTCAGGGTGGTATGGCTGTAGACTCTTTCTCTCTCTCTCAATAAATAAACTTTAAAAAATTTTTTTGAGGATGCAGAGACGATTAGAATGGCAGGTGACACAGAGACATGGGCAAATCTCTTATTGGTGAGGCTTATAGTTAGGCCTATGAATAGGACAGTGGAAGCTTACAGACTGCATTTATAGCCTGGTAGGTGAACCTCTATTTTCATTCAGGACAAGTTTTTTCTAGCCCTGGGCAATAAACACTTTTTAACAAGTTTAGTGAGATAGAAATTATAAATCATAGCTGGTGAGGATGTGGAGAAACAGGAACCCTCTGGCACTGTTGGTGGGGATGCAAACTGGCTCAGCTGCTCTAGAAAACAGTGTGGAGGTTCTTCAAAAAATTAAAAATAGAACTACCTACGACCCAGCAGTAGCACTGCTAGGAATTTACCCAAGGGATACAGGAGTGCTGATGCATAGAGGCACGTGCACCCCAGTGTTCATAGCAGCGCCTTCAACAATAGCCAAATTATGGAAACAGCCTAAATATCCATCAAATGACGAATGGATCAAGAAGATGTGGTTTATATATATGATGGGATACTACTTGGCAATGAGAAAGAATGAAATCCTGCCATTTGCAGCAACGTGGATGGAACTGGAGAGTATTATACTGAATGAAATAAGTTGGTCAGAGAAAGACAGATATCATGTGTTTTCACTCATATGTGGATCTTGAGACCACAGAAGACCGTGGGGGAAGGGAAGGGGGAAAAATAGTTAACAAACAGAGAGGGAGGAAGGAAACCACGAGACTCTTAAATACAGAGAACAAACTGAAGGTGGATGGAAGGGGTGGGGGAGAAGGGGAAATGGGTGATGGGCATGGAGGAGGGCACTTGCTGGGATGAGCACTGGCTGTCGTATGGAAGCCAATTTGACAATAATTATATTAAAAAATAAAAATATAAATCATAAAATTCACTCATTTAAAGTGTATAGTTTAATAATTTTTAGTTTATAAGGAATTGTGCGATCATCACTGTGTTCTAACTTGAGAACATTTTTATCACCCTAAAAAGCTTAATACATATTAGGACCTGCTCCCCATCCCTACCCCCCATATGCATACCCCGCCCTGGCTAACCTAGTGTCTGTCTCCAGAGATTTGTCTATTCCAGACATTTCCAATACATGGTATCATGCAGTTTGTGGCCTTTGTGTTTGGCTTCCTTCACTTGGCTTTGGGTTTTCCAGGTTCATCCACGGTGTACAGGCATCAGGACTTCATTCCTTTTTATTGCTGAAGAATATTCCATTGTATGGATGCATCGCATTTGGATTCTGTTTGGTTTTTAGCTATTATGAATAATGCTGTTCTTTGAGCATAAGGCTTTGTGTCAGCATACGTTTTCCCTCTTCCTAGGTAGATAAATAAGAGCAGAATTGCTGGGTCTTGTGATAAGTGTTTTAACTTTTTAAGAAGCTGCCAACCTATTTTCAAAGTAGCTGCACTGTTTTGCCATCCCGCTAACAATACATGACAGTTTGAATGTTTCTACATCTTGGCCGATGCTTGTTCTTCTCTAGACCTAGGTAGTATTTTAAATGACACCAGAATGACATTTTATCTGAGGACTGGTTACTTTTTATTATGTATTTCAGGTAATTGATTTTAGTTAGGGAAGACTGGAGGTAGAAGTTTTAAAAGACGGTTATTATGGGGGCGCCTGGGTGGCTCAGTTGGTTGAGGTCACGATCTCACAGTTTGTGGGTTCACCCCGTGTCGGGCTCTGTGCTGACAGCTCAGAGCCTGGAGCCTGCTTCCGATTCTGTGTCTCCTTCTCTCTCTGCCCCTCCTCCACTCACACCCTGTTTCTCTCTTTCTCTGTCAAAAATAAACACCAAAGGGGCGCCTGGGTGGCATAGTCGGTTAAGCATCCGACTTTCGCTTAGATCATGATCTCGCAGTTCGTGGGTTCGAGCCCCGCGTCGGGCTCTGTGCTGACTGCCAGCTCAGAGCCTGGAGCCTGTTTCAGAGTCTGTGACTCCCTCTCTCTCTGACCCTCCCCTGCTCACGTTGTGTGTGTGTGTCTCTCTCTCTCACTCCTAGAAATAAATTTAAAAAAACATTAAAAAAAATAAACACCAAAAAATGGTTATTATGAATTCCAAAATAATTTAAAATGTATAAAAAACAGAATGAAAAAGAAAAAAAATCAGGGAAAAATTGTTAATCCATAGACCATTAATATTGACATGAAATGTATTATAAATAATGACAAGTGGTATTTGATACTATAAAAAATATCAAGAAAGCATGTTAGTATATACGTAAGATTTGCAATGAGTTCAGAGCTACAAAATAATGGCTACGCTTGAGTAAAAAGGTGGGGCTATGAGTGGGCCCATGGTCCTTAAATAAAGCAGAACAAAAGTGCTCTAACTAGAGCTTACGTGGACGTCACCATTTTTCAGGACTGAGTGTTAAGGTAAAGCCAATGTCAGATGAGTTAGGTTCTGACCCGGGCAACTTCGTCCGCCCGGGGAATAGTTGGCAGTGTCTGCAGACACTTTTTATCGTCATGATTGGGGGCAGGATATTACTGACATCTAGTGGGTAGAGGCCAGGCCTGCTGCTCATGTCCCGCAATGCACAGGGTACCTCCCACAACAAAGGTTTATCCGGCTTAGGAGTGTCAGTTGTGGCCACAGGGGAGAATCCCAGTTTTAAGCATTGGTTCCAAAGGTGGAATACTTAGAATCACGTCTTAAGTATTTTTTCCCCTTACTTTGCTTCCTAAGTGCAAGAGCCAGGTCACTTCCTGACCCTCCCCAGGGGTTTGAAGCTTGAGCTGGGGGAGGTGAAGGCTGGACAGTATATTTGTGGTAGAGATTTCCAGTTAATTCTGCCAGTATCTCTGTCTCCATTACTTCTCTTTGCAACCCAGTGGAAAACTAAGTATTTTGTAAATGCCTGTGGCCCATCTTTAAGGAAATTATTAGCATAAATAATTGGAATAAAGGACTATTTATTTATTTAATTTGAGAGAGAGACAGAAAGCACAACCAGGGGAGGGGCAGAGAGAGAGTAAGAGAGAGAATCCCAAGCAGGTTCCGTGCTGTCAGCACAGAGTCCGACTTGGGGCTCGATCTTACAAACTGTGAGATCATGCCCTGAGCCGAAGTCGAGAGTTGGACACTTAACCTACTGGACGACCCAGGCGCCCCAAGAATGGACACTTTCTCATTCCTGTTTCTTATTCCATGAAGAAGCAATCATTCAGTTCCATTCTTTGTGACAGTACATTGGATATTTGGGACAAATGTCTGGGTTATTGAAACCCAAATAAGAAAATGTTTGTATTTTCAATGAAATTCAGGTTGAAATTAATTTTTGACATTCATATAATAACTCTTCACTTGATTTTGGCAAGACCAAGTTCTCCCTAAAATAATACCAGCAAGCCCTTCCGAGACTGTAAATTTTACAGGGAGCATGAGTCCTAGTGGCATCTTGATCTGTTCCACTTGAATTCTTTGGGCATCATTTGTGTTATGCAGCAATTGTGTATTTGGGTGAGTGGAATTTCTTCTCTGAACCACAAATCCTGTATTTATTTATTTATTTATTTATTTTTTTTTTTATTTATTTCTAGGAGAAAGAGAGAGACAGCGTGAGCAGGGGAGGGTCAGAGAGAGAGGGAGTCACAGACTGAAACAGGCTCCAGGCTCTGAGCTGGCAGTCAGCACAGAGCCCGACGCGGGGCTCGAACCCACAAACCGCGAGATCATGACCTAAGTGAAAGTCGGACACTTAACTGACTAAGCCACCCAGGCGCCCCCACAAATCCTGTATTTAAATGGCTACAAAAGGTAGAAGGCCAATTAACACAACTCAGCGTGGAGGGGAGTACATGAGCTCTGGGTCATACAGTTCTCAAACCCCAGGTCTGCTACTTCTGAGCCGAGTGACTCTGCGATGGTTGCTTGCAATAGGTACTCGAGCGCTTTGAGCAATAGTTTCTTCAGTTGTAATTTGGGAATAGTCTCCAGCTCAGAGGTCAGCACATCCCTGCCCACAAACCAAAGCTGGCTACTATCATAAGTCAGGTTGCGTTGGGACACAACCATACCCATTCATGTACATGCTGTCTATAGTTGCTTTTGCACTACTGAGGCAGAATTAAGTAGTTTCAATAGAGATTGCATATCTGCAAAGCCTAAACTATTTACTGTTTGGCCATTTCCAGAACAAGCATCAACTGCAGCTCTAGCTCAAAGATTTGATAGACGTGGGACATCTGGGTGGCTCAGCTGATTAAGTGTCCACCTCTTGATATCAGTTCAGGTCATGATCTTGTACTTCGTGGGTTCAAGCCCTACACAGCCCTCTGTATCAACCAGTGGGGGCCTGCTTGGGATTCTCTCTCTCCTCTTTTTCTCCCTCTGCCTCTCTCTTTCTCTCAAAATAAATACGTTTAAAAAAGGATTGGATGGACTTAAGTACAGTTAGTATATGTACATCATGGACAGGATCGCGAAAAAAAAGATTAGTCCCTGTTCCTTATTAGAGCCAATAACCTATTTTTTTTAATGTTTTATTTATTTCTAGGAGAGAGAGAGAGAGAGAGACGGCGTGAGCAGGGGAGGGTCAGAGAGAGAGGGAGTCACAGACTGAAACAGGCTCCAGGCTCTGAGCTGGCAGTCAGCACAGAGCCTGACGCAGGGCTCGAACCCATGAACCGCGAGATCATGACCTAAGCAAAAGTCAGACGCTTAACCGACTAAGCCACCCAGGTGCCCCCCAATAACCTATTTTTAACAACAGCCATAATACTAAAGCTAGAATGTATTCAACACCTGTGACTATGTACCTATATGTGACAATATATTTAATTCTTACAACAGCCTAGATAAGTATAATCTTCATGTTGTATATGAAAAAGTGGAGTTTCAGAGAGATTAGGTAACTTCTTCCACGTCATACAGCTAATTAGGAGACTTGGTGGTAAAGATATGAATATCACAGCTGTTTTGGTTTTTCTTTTTCTTCTATTTAAATGATCCATTTATAGCATGTAAGACCTTTTGCAGAGCAGGTTTTTCTTATGTTTATTTATTTTGAGAGTGAGAGAGAGGGGGTGTGTGTCCACATTTTAGCAGGGGAAGGCAGAGAGTGAGAGAATCCCGAGCAGGCTCCCTGCTCTCAGTGCAGAGCCTAATGTGGAGCTCAATCCCACAAACCATGAGATCATGACCTGAGCCGAAATCAAGAGTCGGATGCTTAACCGACTGAGCCACCCCGATGCTCCTGCAGGACAGTTTTTGAAGCATCTAAAAAAATCCAGCTGACTGTTTAGGCAAGTGGCTGAACCTGAAAGGCCAGAGTATAAATTTATTTTGAATGTGTGCCATCAGTCGTTTCCTAAAAGCTTTTATATGTGTTTTACTTTGTTGCTATGTTTTTTGTTCTCCATGCTTTATCATCCCATGTTTCTCCTCTTTTCCTTGACCTTGTGTTTTCTTCTTTCTTGAAAGTCTCCCCTTTCTTTCTTAATTGAAAGCATTTTTTAAATGAAGGGCCATGCGCATCTCCTTCACCTGTGAAGCCATAGAGCAGGTGCTTGAAAGGAACATGCGGCTCTTCTGAACCCAATTGTCGGCAGTGCTGTCGGATCTGAGGCATTCTTCATATTCATGAAGCACTGTTGCCCCGAAAGACAGGCTATTGGTTTTGTGGCCTATTATTTTAGGACATACCTCAGAGCTCCGAGGAATGGCTCTGAGGATGGAAAACCAACTTTATGGTCACTTCTTATGATGAGTTGTGGGCAGGAGGGACGTTCAGCATTGGCGGGGTCTTTTTATATAGCCATTGGCATCTAGCTGTGTATTTGCATGTATGGTCATGCAGCTTCCGGAAGTTTGTTTCCATCACTGGCCGTCTCACATCTGGGGGTGTGTTTCTATAGGTGGTCATCTGAGAGAGGGAGCCCTGTCCCACTTTTTAGAACCCTCTCAGCTTGGGAAAGTATTTCTTTCTCTAGATGAGCTTCAGTGAACCTCCCTTGACTTTTCTACCTAACGTTCCTTGGGCGACTCTCCGAAGCTACCCCCAGACTAAAGTTTCATCCCTCCCCTACATAGGTGTTCATCAGTGCATTTGGTGAGTCTTACCTCATTCTCCAGAGCCTTCAGTTTTTCCATGACCAAAATCATACAGTCCTTCTAGTGTTTCCCCATAAGACAAAATTCTGACCTTTTCTTATCCAGGGGATGCTTCTGTTGATCCATTCTAGTACATCGATATTTTTCTTTTCCCAATATAACTTTTTTTCTGATTTCAAAGAAAATGAGTATTCATTATAAAGCACCTAGACAATATATAACTCAAAAAGGAAGGAAGGAAGGAAGAAGAGGAGGGAAGGGAGAAAGGAAGAAAGTCGCCCATTATCCCACTACCCAAAAACCACTCAAACATTTTAGTCCTCATTTTCTAGTCTGTGCGCGTATGAGTGAATAGTGTGTTTACCACATTATTCACGAACATTGTCCTCAATGACTACCTTTCACTCTTTTGTATAGATACACGAGAATTGTTCTGTGCCCTTTTTGAAGTGTGACTGACAGAGGCCATCACAGTGTTCCAAGCTTAACTGGCCTTGGCAGAGAGGCAGTGGGGCTGGCCCTTGCCCTGCATCGACTTCTATTCTCATACGCATAAATGGGGATCTTGAAAGTAACTTAGTTTTCTTCGTCTTGAAGTCAAGCCTGTCTTTAGCATCAGAGCATGTTTAACCATCGATCTATAGGGGAGAGGCACATTTCCAACTGTGATGGCTTATATATATATATAAGCTAAAAAACATCCCGGAGACAGTAAAAGCATTTAAAATGAAAGCTATCACTGTGCTTGATGCAAGTTGTCCTGTGATGTGGGTATGTGCATATGTGTGTGCGTCTTTGTACAAATGATAAAAAGGAATTTCAATAGGTCTTACTTACCACCCCATTTTCAATCCTTTTATTCTCTGTTCCTCCTCAGTATCTGTTCCTTTCAAGGTAATAACCCATATATTTAGATGTTGGTTTTTTTCTGTTTTGTGCACATAAATGTGAGCTTTTTAGAAAACTTAGTAGTACAGTTTATCTGCTGCGTTATAACACATTTTGGACTCCTGGTTATTCTGCGTGCTTGAAATAAGTAGGAAATACAGTGTGTGTGTGTGTGTGTGTGTGTGTGAATGCTCTAAAGCAAGAGTTCTTAACCAAGGGTTTATAGATGCCTTAGAATCAATGGGTATTTGGGGAGCAGTGGTTTATGAATCTCTGGAATTTTTACGCAAATTTGTATACCAACATTTGTCCCTTGAAACAGGGCCCTTCCCAGATATTCTTATGGCCCATGATGATGATCCAAAGAGTAACTCAGTGAAACCTCCCTGAAAGGCTTAGTTGGTGTTCTCAGAGTGTCGCTGTCGCCTCGGGGAAAACAATGGCTAAGACGAGGGTGTAATTTGAGAATGCATTAAACTTTCAAAGCGGTGGCCTTTTTGTTTAAGTCACTTGTCTCATGGCATATCAGGTACCAGTGTGTATCTGACAGTGTGCCATCCGCACCCAGCAAAGCCTTTTCTCCCAATTATTTCTGAGATTTTTCCGGGAGGTATCTTGAGAGTATTGAGATGACCCCCACCACACCTCACCACCTGGCACCTGTTGTGATGTCTTCTGTCTTTCCCTTTTCTCTCTCGCAGGAGTCTCTCAGTTTGCCCTGAGGACTAAACTTAGAGGCAAGCATTTTCGCTTCTCCCCCAACTTCCCCACAATGGCAGCATATAATGCAAGCACTCATCTAACCCCGCCTTCTTCTACCAAAGTCTTGGGTGGGGGGGTCTCACATGCCTTCCTGGGCCCGGCGGAGAGGTGAAGGTGAGGGGCAGCTAGATGTGCTGGGGCGGGAAGGGCACGCGCATTCACAGAAACTGAAATTCTAGTATTTCGCAAGCACTGTGCCATCCAAAACCATAGCCACGGCAAGACGTCACAGGTGGGCCAAGAGTCTGTGACTTCTGTCTCAAGGAAAACCAAGGCTCGGCATCTTCTTCAAGACAGAATGCCGCAACATAAAACCTGAGGTTTAAGAAGACTAAGGTGTCTCAGAGGTCATGCCGTGGGGACACTTTTCCATTCAAGAGTTGAGCTGCTTGGTTAAGAGCACAGGCCTGGAGCTCAGGTTTCCCGCGTCTAATCTTGTCAAATTCAACAAATGACATTGGACAAGTCACACTGCCTCCTCATCTATACTATGGCAATGATAATAGAATTCCTGCCTCAGGGCTGTCATGGCAACTCCGTTCCTTAATATGTGGAAAGCACTTAGAAGAGCGCCTGGTGCATAGTAAACACTCAGTAAAAATAAACCAGCCTGCCTTCCTTCTCTGTCTCTTTCTTTATATGACTCGTCCAAGCTATCACATAGAGAGTGGCCCATTTGTAGTATTTCATGATGGGCAGACCAGGCTTGAGAATTTGCTTCAGACTAACTTGGGGTCCACAAATTCTAAAGAGATAAATAGTCAATATTTTAGGCTCTGTGGACCGTGAAGTCTCTTGTAACTACTCAGTTCTGCCCCTGTAGTGCCAGAGCAACCCAGGACAATATGTATACCAAGGGGTGTGACTGTGTTACAATAAAGTTTTATTTACAAAACCAAGGAATGGCCAGACTAGTTTGCAGGCCCTTTCTTTCCTCTTGTGCTTAGATAAAATAAGAAGATACTGTTTAAGTATCTTCTGTTCCATAATGTAAAAGGTGTGTGTGTGTGTGTGTGTGTGTGTGTATACTTACTATATGCATATAGTAAGAATATATATAAAAGTTGTATATATGAAAGTGGGGGGCGCCTGGGTGGCTTAGTCGGTTAAGTGTCCGACTTCGGCTCAGGTCATGATCTTGTGGTTCATGGGTCTGAACCCTGTGTCGGGCTCTTTGCTGACAGCTCAGAGCCTGGGTCTTGCTTCAGATTCTGTGTCTCCCTCTTTCTCTGCCCCTCCCCCACTTGTGCTCTGTCTCTCTCTCTCAGAAATAAACAAGCATTAAAAATTTTTAAGGTATATATAGAAATTAAAATTTATAAATTAGCTACTAAAAATGTTGAAAAGTAAAAATCACCTATATTCTGCCACCCAGAGGTAAGTAGAGTTTACATTTTGGTGGATATTCAATGAGTATTCTTTTAAGTTTTTATTTTTAAGTAATTTCTATACCCAACATGAGGCTCAACTCACAACCCCGAGATCAAGAGTCACATGCTCCACTGACTAGGCCAGCCAGGGGCCCCAAAGAATATTTTTCTAGTAGAAAGAGACTATTCTCAGGGCCCCTGGGTGGCTCAGTGGGGTTGAGCATCCAACTCTTGATTTCAGCTCAGGTCATGATCTCATGGTCATGAGATCGAGCCCCCTGTCTGGCTCCACACTGGGCATGGAGCCTGCTTGGGATTCTCTCTCTCTCTCTCTCTCTCTCTCTCTCTCTCTCTCCTTCTGCCCCTGCCCCCCCCTCAAAAACAAAAACAAATACAAAAACAAGAAAGATGTTCTCAGACTCTTCCCTCTGTAGGTCTCTGAGAACTTGGCTTATTTGTGACTGGCTTAACCTTAAGGTTTAATGCTGACAATTAGGGGGCAGGGCCACTGTCTGTGTCCAGTACCTGTGGCACTAAAGGCCAGGGGACAGGTGGACGGGTGGAGAACTAAAAGCTAACAGATTTACTCTTTTCAGAGTTGCCTTCTCTCTTTGGTGAATAGCAGATTTCTTTAGATGATTGTCATGCTAGTTGCTTCAGAACTATTTAATATCGATGGGACCTCAACTTGTATCAGTGTGCTATGTATCAGCTAAAACCTTTTAATCCATATCCCATAAGTTTTATACATGCACACGATAGTTAAATTTCTTAGTGCTACTAAAAGTTAATGTGGGGGCACACATATATACTCATCTTTGTTTTTGTCATACTTCCATTTCTGAGACTCATTCATTATTGAATGCTTGCTGTATACCAGATACCATACTGAATAGTTTGCACGTGTCCTTTCGGTGCATCCTTCCCCAAACGCTATGATGTGTACATACTGTTCTCATTATACAGACCAGAAAACTAAGGCTTCTAGAGGTTGAGTTACTTGTCCAAGACAAGGCAGAGAGTTCATGGCAACCTGGGATTTGCACCTGAGTCCGTGGCCTCCTCTTCGGTCTGCATACTGGCTATAGCTTTGTCCGGTGCTAATTATCCCCTTCGTTTTTGCTTCAGATGGTGGTCTTCTTTGGAGGAGGGCGAGTTAAAATTCCAGCTGTGAATTACTTCCGTCACTTGACAAGCAGAGATGCACTTAAGACAGAGTTCAGTTATTTGCATAGTCATTAGTATGCGGCTGAAGTCCCCTCCTTACACTTGTGATCCCTTCCATCACATTTGCCATTCCGTTTTGCACAGGAGAAAAGCTGTCTCTCTGTTCTGGACGAGGCGGACTTCTCTCTGCTTTTGTTGATTGAGACATCCCAGCCCTGCTCTCCTTGCGACTTTGTTCTGGCACAAACCGTAACTGCAGTATCTTGTTACTCTCCTGTGCTAAAAATAACCACGATCCTGGGTGAGACTTCATATATAATTCATGGTTTTGATTTATTAATCTCTCCATTAAGTCAGAAAATGACATTTTTGCTGGCTGCATTCCAATCTGCATTCTCTTAGACATTTAGAATTTGCATTAACTTGAATACCCTCGATGTGTGTATTTACATGCGTGTGTGTGTGCGTGTGTGCGTGTGTGTGTTTGTGGTTTGAGTAACATCAGAATCATTGCTGCGTATAATTCCTTTAATCTTTCACTTAACCCCTGACTTCAGATTCATAACACGAATCTAATATTAGAGAGAAGCAAGCATCAAATGAATGTTGATGATAATATAAATGCGGAAGCAGAACAAAAAAGGATAGTTTTGCCTTTTTGTGTAGGCTTAGAGTTAAATGTATATTTGGCGAGCGAGAAAGGGCAACACTTTGAAGCCCATGTGCTCATTCAGTGTGTGTTTATTAAGCTCCTCCTAAGCTGGGCCCCATGGGTGAAGGTACTGTAGATGAGAGATCAACTTTTCTACTACCCTCTAAGTTTTTCAGGTAGATTAAAATCCTTTCCTACTCCCTACTGATGCACTGGAGTTGGTTTCATTCACCTGAGATTTTAAAAGATGCCTCGAGAGTTGCATGGGTGACTCCATCCATTGAACGTCTCGCTCTTGATTTCGGCTCAGGTCATGATCTCCTGGTTCGTGAGTTCAAGCCCCGCATCGGGCTCTGCGCTGACAGCTTGGAGCCTGCTTGCAATTCTCTCTCCACCCCCACCCCCCCGCCCTTCCCCACTCACTTGCTGGATCCCTCTCTCTCATAACACGTTTTAAAACATTTAAAAATAAGTTTTAAAAAGACACCTAGAAAAAAGTGAACACATTTTAGTTGCCTTATGACACACCTGTGAGAGCTAGACCCTGACGGCCACTCTTCCGCACCTTCCATCAAACCTTTAGCACCAGCACCACTTTTCTTTGGGCATGGCCAGGCTCCACAGAGCAGGAAGGGAGGACATAGTGATAACAGATCAGTACATGAATGAAGAGACCCACTCATTGGAGAGTGCTGATGCTCTCCCCTCTGATTCTACAACCATCAACTCTTTGGAATTCTGACACCCTGCTAGCCCAAGAGCCCTTTGAATAGTGACCATGTCCCTACAGGGGCGGTCCCACCTTGGATTGAAAACTATGCCACTTAGACGTAGCATTTCAGTATGGCTTTACCTGTGATTTATGTAAGCATTGTCCTTTTTCCTGCTGAGTTACCAAATTCATTTATTAACTTAGACCAGGCTCATTTTTTTAGGACCTTGTATCCATCATGGAAATGTGATGGGTGGGGGTGGATCAAGGGCATTAATGAAACCACACACAAAATCAAATCCTGGAATGTTGTTTTCATACTGTAATAATGTTTTTAAAAATGTATCATCAGAGCACCTGGCTGGCTCAGTGGATAGAGCATGCCGTTTTTGAATCTCAGAGTCATAAGTTCAAACCCCACGTTAGGAATAGAGTTTACTTAAAAAATATGTGTGTGTGTGTGTGTGTACACATACGTACATATAATCAATAGCGAAGAGAAGTGCATTAATAATGAATTTTTTGATCAAATATTGAGTATGTACTTTTGAAATAGTATGTTTATTCCCAGTGGTGGCTATGATTCTCATTTCCTCCATATCCTTTCCTTTCCCCTCTCCTGATAATGGCACCTGTCTTTCTTATGGGGACCCGAGTCTGTATGGCTTCTATGGGGCTGCCCCTTCCCTATCCCCCTTGCTCCAAACAAAGAGTGACCAAGGACCTGGCCAATTAAAGTATCGCATACCCTCAGCTGAAGAATTGGCTCAAGGAAAAGATGTGCCATCTTCCAAGCCAGTGAGATCCCCCCTTGGGCTTTTCTTGACTATGAGGGGGTGGGGGGAAGCTCTGGGGTTTCTTCTGGGGTTGCTAGGTTTAAGCAGGGCCACCACTCAATATAGCTCAAGGGACCTCCATTCATTAAGGACAAGGCAAGCCTTGAAGCACCTGTGTTTATCACTTCTGTGACACGGGGAGGACCTGCCTGGAAATGAGTTTGGCACAGAGGAAAGCGCCATTTAGATATCACTGTAATGGACAGGTTCATGTCGGTTGAACCCCTGGATTCAAATGGGCTGGAAGTTAGCTGTACTCTTTGAACTTCCTGGTTACATGAGTGTATGAGTTTGCTACTGCTGCTATAACAAACAATCATACACTTCGTGGTTTTAGACAACACGTATTTGTTAGCTCATAATTTGGAGGCCAGAAGTCTCAGGTAGGTCTGCAGGACTATGTTCTTGGGATTTTAGAGGAGAATCCATTTCCTTACCTTTTCCACCTTCTAGGGACTGCTCATATGCCTTGGCTCCTTGTCACTTTGACCTCTGCTTCTTCCATCACGTCTTTCTCTTTCTCTGCTTCTCACTTTCCTGCTCACCTCCCTATTTTCCCTTATAAGGCCCCTACCGATTATACTGAACCTGCCCAGATAATCCAAGATAATCATCTCCTCTCAAAACCCTTAACTTAGTCACAGCAGCACAAGTCCCTTTGGACTTGTATATATGGAAGCATATTTTCAGATTCTGAGGATTAGGACATGGACACCTTTGGGGGCTTCACCATAATGAACAAATCCATTCCTTTTTAGTTAAATTTGTTCTGAGTTAGAATACTGTCATTGACAGTCAAGAGTCTTAAGAAGTACTATATTAAAGAAAATGAAATACTGGGGCAATTTAAGGACACTTATATAGATATTTGGAGTTATGAAGCATTTTTTCCCCCAGAAAGATGAAAGAATTGTACAGAGAACATTAAATTATACGTATAACTTAAATGGCTCCACTATTTTCCTGTCCTTTAATCTCTTTATATCTTTTTTGACCATCTTTTTCACTTCTCTTATGCTACCAACTAGGACTTTTCTGTCATATGTTCTTGTCCTCACTCAAGTTCACCTTTAAAATATCTTGCTTCCGATAGCCTGTTACATGCTCCAGAGCCTTTCTGCAATATTTGTTCCTCCCGTTATCCATTTTTCTTCTTCTCAACTATCACTTCTCTCATTTTTCAGAATATTCAACTTTTCTTAAATTTAAATGCTTTTCCCTTGTTCATGTTTCTGTGAACATTTGTTTTCTCTATGTCTTTGAGGGGGACATCGGCTCACAGGTTTTGGTTTGTTTGTTTTTTTTAAGGAAAATATATGCTTCTGCTGTTCTAGAAAACACTTTATGATAATTCTCTTGGCTGGTATCACATCAACATGAATTCCCATTTCACAATAAATGACGAAATAAATCTTTCTCTTCCAAAATTGTTCTTATTCTTTGCCATTTCTGTGTAAATAATATAGCCCCAATTACTTTCCCGAAGAGCTTATAAAATCATATTTTTGTCTTTACTCATGCACATTTCAATTGCATCTAATTTTAATTGAAATATTATTTTGCCAGGCCATTTTGACTTTTTGCTCTTTCGAATATGAGCAAAAGGGGAGGGAAGCGTTTTCCATGAGCCTGTTACGGTCCGTGACTAAGTCTGCAAAGTAAATTGCCAAAGGTTATCAGGAGAAAGCATACACATCAATTTAATATAAGTTTTACATGACCTGGAAGACTTGATGAGGAAATGAAACCTCAAAGAAACAGCTCTGTGTATTGTTAGGCCGAGTTTGAGAAAGGGTGGGCAGTTGTGGACGGATAGGCTACATTGGGGGTAGAAGGCAGGTGTAGAAACTGGGGGAAAGAGCGAGCCTGTTTGTCAGGTATCTTCTTCATATCCCTTTCTCTTTAGAGGTCTGGACGCTCCTTCCCTCTGGGTATACGATGGGCCCTCTCGCCTGAGGGTCTCAGGGCCTGTTTCCGTGGAGAAGGGCAAGGAGGGGAGGAGGTCAGAGTGATCTCCCTGCTTCTGCTGTTCACTCAAACTCCTTCAGCTCAAAACAATTTGCCAAGGTGCCATATTTTGGCACCTGATGGGTCCTGAGTCCCGTCAAATACATTATGCAAGCTCTTTATTTATGCAGTGGAGTTTAGCTATATTATCTATGGCAATTTAATCCAATAAATGGAATTTCTTTTCACATTGTCCCAGCATGTGAGAAATCACTGTTCTAGCTTTTATTTTTATTCACCATCTGACCATCTACAAAGTAAACATAAACTAGGAAAGAGTAAAAATACAAAAGAAGTTTTTAAGTGATCTTCTTGATCTGTCTGATCCTCTTTTTTTTTTTTTAAGCCTTCTCATTTAATTAAGTAATCTACACCCCACATAGGGCTCGAACTCACAACACCGAGACCGAGAGTCACATGCTCTTCTGACTAAGGCAGCCAGGCGCCCCATCTGTATGATTTTATGATTGCTTTCCACTTCTTGTTCTGGTACGTTCATCATTTTCTTTTCTTTTCTTTTTCATTAATCCATATAAATTTTTTTTTGTGTATCTAATTGGTCCACAGTGCAGCATATTGTTTCACATACGACATGTAACTCTCTCCCAGCTTTGCTCACTTGTGGGGTATCTTGTCTGCTGTTTTTTTTCTTCTACTTTGTTTATACAATGGATGGTACAGCTATAACCAGTCTTAAATATGTTTTTAATAAATAATTCCTTGGAATATATTCCTCAAGGTGGTAGACCAGGCCAAGCTGTATGGCCATAACTAATTATGTCTAGTAGACTTTTAGTGCTGTCAGAATACATACCCTAGACAGTACATGAGATTTTGATGGAAGCGTACACAAAGAAGCAAGGAGAAGAGGTTATCCTTTGTCATGAATAATATCAGAAGAAGTGTTTGTTCTTTTTAAATGAGACTAGGATCCGAGGGATTTGGGGGTGGGGGGGAAATAAGGAGTATCTCCTTGGGAGGATGTTTCTGGTGTTTGTGATCTCTCTCTCTTCCCCCCCTCCCCTCCCCCTTTTATTTTAACACTTTATTTGTAAGTAATTTGTCCACCCAATGTTGGGCTTGAACTCACAACCTTGAGGTCAAGAGTCGCATGCTCTATTGACTGAGCCAGCCAGACACCCCTACTATCTCTTGTTTAAGTGTCCCTTTTTCTCCAGTGTTGTAGGCCTCCCACCCATGATGCTGCAGCTCTGACACCCTCTTCTGGCTCCCCTGTCCCCTCTGTTGGTTCCTTCCCTCACTACATCCCCCGACTCTGAGTATCTTCCAGTGCTGGCCTCTCCGTTCTCTTCCTCATTTACTCCACACTGTGCCTTTATTGGCACACATATTGGGATAACGCTGGGGATCTGAGATTGAGTCCCAACCCTTCCCTTAGCCTTATTCTCATTCCTACGACGTCTTCTCCTCCCTGCCACTACTACCACTCCCTTTTTGCAGAACCTTCTCATTTATCACCTAGGTGATTTAAATTCATTTCTGGATGGTTTCCTTGCTTCCTGGTGGTTTCAATCTTCACTCTTCCCTTGCAAGCTGTGCTGGTCTACACTAGTCACTTAACGTTTTTGAGTTTTGATTTATGTACGTAGAGTCATGGATGAATAGCTCATTGCCCCTGACATGTCATATATATTTCGTCCTTTCCCCACTATCCCAGTCTTTCCTTCTTATAACTCATCCCCTTCGGTGCTCCTGTTGTGACAAACAAGCCTGATCCTATCCCTCTCAAACTTGCCTAACTTCACCGACTTTCCGGGATCTAGAAGGTAGGTCCGAGCTCTGTGAGAACATATCAGGCCCTGCATGGCCTGTTCACGTTTCACACCATGTCATCTGCCCTCAACTGTCAGACTGACCAAGGCCAGCGTTATCACTCTTCTCGCCATTTCCCCAGCCTGCTGAGCCCTTCCAACATCTGTCTTTGCACGATGATCTTTTTTTTTTGAAAGAAAACCCTACCCCCAACACGGGGCTTGAACTCATGACCCCAAGGTCAAGAGTCACATGCTCCACTAACCGAGCAGGCCGGGTGCCCCCATGATGATCTCATTTTTGCCAAACTTGTGAAATTCCCCGATTTTTTTTTTCAAGACCCATTTTAAAACAACCCTGTTTAAAGCTTTCACAGGTACTTCAACTCTCTCCAGGCTCCCGGGACTTTAAATCTTGAGCACGTAAAGCAATAAGTTCAGAACAAAGGCAGTGAGTAGTGGGTGACTGAGACCATTTTGTTCTGGTGCCTTCTGCTTGGCCCCCAGACAGTCTTATTCTTTTCTTCTTTTTTCCTTTTCTTTTCTCTTTTCTCTTTTCCTCTCCTCTCCTTTCCTCTCCTCTCTTCTCCTCTCCCTCTCCACCTCCCTCTCTTCTTCCCTTCCTCCCTCTCTCTCTCTCTCATACTCATTCTTTCTTTTAAAATTTTTAAGTATCTATTCTTGAGAGAGAGAGAGAGAGAGAGAGAGAGACAGAATGCAAGCGGGGGAGGGTCAGAGAGAGGGAGGATGCAGAATCTGAAGCAGGCTCCAGGCACAGAGTCCGATGTGGGGCTCGAACTCATAAACCACTAGATCATGACCTGAGCTGAAGTTGGACGCTTAACCAACTGAGCCACCCAGGTGCCCCTCTTTTCTTTTTATTTTAAGAGAGAAAGGGAGAGAGCATGAGCAGGGGAGAGGGGCAGAGGGAGAGAAAGAGAGAGTCTAACCAGGCTCCACGCCCAGCACAGAATCTGACGGGGGCTTGATCCCACGACCCTGGGATCACGACCTGAGCCAAAATGAAGAGTCAGACTCTCAACCGACTGAGTCACCCAAGTGCCCCCAGACCCTTTATCAAGTGTGGTGCCTCACCTAAGCCACAGAAACAGAAAATAATTTGAGTGACAGTGTTCTCAGTTCTTCCAGAGATGGTACATACCCAGTATCATTTTATTCCTTTTTTTTCTTTTAAGATTTTATTTCTCCATAACCTCTGTCCCCAACATGGGGCTCGAACTCACGACCCTGAGATCAAGAGTCACATGCTCTACTGACTGAGCCGGCCAGGCACCCAACCAGTACCATTTTAGATACACAGGAGAGCAGTGAGGTCATTGTACGCAATGTGTGCGTTATATGTAATGGTTGAGCTTAATTTTCTCGAGGAACTCAGGTTAGAAAGACTGCAACAGGGCATTTTGGGATCTGGCATCTCTTTAAGCCTCACCGTCCGAGCTGTCACTGATGGTGTGAGCACCTGGTATTAGGAGAAATTCCCTTTATGCCTAAGATAACTGCATTCAGTCTGGGTTGCTAATAAATATGACCCTTTTCTGATATAGCAGCGTCAGAGGATAAGTATCTGTTGCTGTATGTGTTTGTTGAATTAGATGGACCTGCCTTCGGAAGTCCTCCATTTTCTTCTTTCCATTACCAAGTAAGTCGCCACACACATTACTCTTTATTTGCATCGTCACCCAGAGGCTGCTTTTTCTTTTCCTTTGTGCTCTCACCGTCCTTGTCCAGGTGTTTCTCCTGCCGACCCGCGTTTCTGCGGCCGCCGCCTGATGCCGCCATGTACCTCTTTCACTCCCTCCCCTTCAGTGATACTGAACCCACATCAACTTTTCCCCCCAAATAGAAGGCCACAATATCATTCCTCTCCCAAATACGATAGTGCTGGCTCTCACTTACGTTAAAACACGCAGACCTGGGAGCACCTGGGGGGCTCAGTTGAGTGTCCGACTTCAGCTCAGGTCATGATCTCACGGTTTGTGAGTTCGGCCCCGCGTCAGGCTCTGTGCCGACAGCTCGGAGCCTGGAGCCTGCTTCTAAGTCTGTCTCCTTCTCTCTGCTCCTCCCCAGCTCGTGCTCTCTCTCTCTCTCAAAGAAAAATAAAGAAACATCAAAAAAAATTTTTTTAAAAACCCTCACAGGCCTGGCCCTCAGGGTATCCTATGAATTGGCCCCATAAACTGAGTGCAGCTTGCTTCCGTCACTCCACTCTGAGAGGCTTCTCTTCTGTGAGCATCTGTCTGCTTATGGGGTACATACCATCCCTTCCTTTCTGCAGCCTCTGTTATTAACATTTTAAAAATGTATCAGGGGCGCCTGGGTGGCTTAGTTGGTTAAGCATCTGATTTTGGCTCAGGTCATGATCTCACGGTTCGTGAGTTAGAGACCCTCGTCGGGCTGTGTGCTGACAGCTCAGAGCCTGGAGCCTGCTTCAGATTGTGTGTCTCTCTCGCTCTCTGCCCTTCCCCCACTCCTGCTGTCTCCCCTTCTCTCTCAAAAATAAATAAACATTAAAAATAAAATAAAATAAAACTGTTTAAAAAACGTATCAGGTTTTACCAAATGATCTTCCCAATGTCCATGTTCCAACCATTTTGTCTCCTGAGCCCCGTAACCTGTGTTCATTGCTCCTTTTCTGCCTGATTTGCTTTTTATTTTTTCTATTTTCCACACATCATTTCATCTGGGTGATTCTTTTATGTTTAAAATTATTTTACTCTTAATATAACACAGAGACAGTGATTAGGAAAAATAAGCAAAGGATGAATTACAGAATGTTGAATTTTTTTTTAATCATTGCTGCCTTCTAAAACACCTTAGAACCATGTCAACATCTACCTCCTTCCAAAAGCCTCCTTGACTCTGATCTAAATACTCGCTCTTTACTAATTTTATTTCTTACACTCCATTGTTGCCTTGTCTGCATAGTAGTACGTGGAATTATCCACTGGAGCTCTCTTCATCAAGAACCATTAATTAACCTGTTAAGCATGTACTGAAGTGGACAGCAAAGAGGAGACTTTTCTAAAAGTGTTTAAAAGTATTCTTACCCCAGTTTGCTTTCTTTCTTGGAACAAATTTCTGTAGACAGTAGTCCCCCACTTGGTGGTGGTTTTGCCTCCTGTGGTTTCACCTACCCATGGTCAAGCATGGCCTAGAAGCAGACGCTCCTCCTAATGAATCATCAGCAGGTCACTAGCAGCCTAGTGCTGTCACATGCCTGTGTAATTCATCTCACTTCATGTCATCACGCAGACATTTTATCTCCTATCATCCCAGAAGGAGAGTCGTGTACAGGGCAGTACGATATTTTGAAAGAGATACCACATGCACATAAGTTTTATTACACTGTGTTGTTATAATTGTTCCATTTAATTATCGTTAATGTCTTATTGTGCCTAATTGATAAACTCTATCATAAGTATGTATGGATAAGAAAAAAACATAGTGTCTGTATCTATATCTATATCTGTATCTATATCTATCTATAGGTTTGTTATTGTCCATGGTTCCAGGCACCTTAGTGGAGGTCTTGAAATGTGTCCTTCATGGATCAGTGGGAATTACTATACTTTTTCTAACAAAAAAAAAAAAAAAAAAGAAAGAAAGAAACTTAAAATCCACAGCAGATCACTGCTGACTGTTACCAAACCCAGTAACAGGCAAACCCATTTTCAAGTCACCGTTGGGTCATTGGCATTACCAATGGAAACAGAAAGGCCACCTGTGTGTGTCCAGGAGATTCAATGAGAACACCCTCTGCCCCTGAAGAGGGGAGGCGGGCGCAGGGTTGTCTTGGACGTCCAGCACTGTATCAGACTTGGAGCAGCATGCATATCCTACCTAAGCCATCTGGTGATGAAGATGGTTTGGGCTGGGAATCATTTGGCTGTAAGAGTTAGAAATCTGCTCAAGCTAGTTCATGGAAAGAAGGGAGCTGTAGTACATCTACGCTATGCAATCACTCAGACACAGGAATCAAAGGTGGCCAAGCTTCCTGAGAAAGGGAGAAGGGCAGGTCCTAAGACTGACTTCCGTTGTCCCTCTTAAATTCTTTCTTCAGGATTACTCTTCCACTTCTGCTTCTCTTCATCTCTGCTCTCCAACAGTGTTGACCATTTACAGAGGACTCAGAAGGGCCCAAGTTACATGACTTTATGGCCCTATCACCTTCCATTGACTGGCTGCAATTTTGTAACTCTGGGTTCAAAATCTCAAGTGGCAGAATTTGGCTAATCTTTGGTGGCTGACCTTAGGCTAAATGGTCCTCATTGGTCCCCCACACTGTGTCTAAGATTGGGGCCACACATTATAAAAATAAACACTTGGTCCTGTCCTTTCAAGGGAGGTTGGAGTGGAGTCACACATAGCTTCCAAAGTTTCGACTATAAAAAATTCGGTGTGGCCTATGTATTTGTGATTGTTCATTGAGTAATAATACAAAAGAATAATTTCTTTAAGACCCTATGGCTATTTCTTTGCCTTCTTCCAATTTGAGTAGCTAGTTCACTATGATAGAAGAGAGGAATTATCATTTTAATCTTATAGTTAACATGTTACTTATGACTGATATCATCAGTATGAGATGAAAAGAATTAGGAATTAATTCTTATAGTCACATGGGCTGTGCATTACATGGTTAAAAAAATCAAACTTATTAGAGCCTGCGTACAGTTTGGGCCTGCACATTTAAAAGAGTAGATGAAAGAATTGGAGGGAGTCTATGGAAAGCTAAGGAAAAGATGAAAGAAAATAAAATGTGAGTTTCAAATTAAGGAAGATACTAGGCCTATTTAGCCTGGAGAAGAGAAGACAGAGTAATGATGTGAGAATTTGCCCAAACATATGAAGGTGAAACAGGGATATATTGAGCTTGTCTCTATTGCCTTGATATAATATATACAACAGAATATAGATTTTAATGACAGCATAAACTCAACCTTTCACACTGCAGTGCTACATGTGGAGAAGTTCATGGACTCTATTTATATATAAGATGAATAAATGGATCTGTAGGAACAGAATGTGCTATCATAGTCACAGGTGTATAAACCAGACAATGACCTTGAGATTGCCTCAAGCTCTCTGAGGCTGAGGTCAGTTCTATGATATTTAGTAGAAATGAAAGATGGAAGTAAAGAAATTTTGTAATCACGTTCTCCTTAATCAGTTATTCCAGGCAAGGCCAAATAAATTGTGCTCTCTAAGGGGCATTCAAAGTAACAGCAATAGTGACCGATCTCAGGTTTCTCCTGTAGAGTGGGAATTATAAACTAAGGGTGATAGCTACATTTTCCTCCATAATAAAGTGGGATTCTAAGTGACTCTGAGAAGATAGAAAGGAGAGATTGGAGTAACCAGAAATGGGGGAACGATGGTGGAAATTTCAGTTAGAGAAATGAACATACTTTCTCATAAATAGTGTGTGGCATGAGTCATCTTTCTCCATTCCTCTCCCTCGAGACTTCTCATAAAATCATCATAAAATACTTGTTTGTGGTTATTGAGTCATGGAGTTGAGTCTGTTAGGATGCATAGAAGATGCCGAGTATAGCCCCACAGTGGGATTGGACGAGAGCTGAGGTCATTTGTGGAAGGTCTACCATATTCAGATTATCTGTATTCATTATATTAATAGTGGACTACATAGATATTTCAGTATAGTATCCAGGCCAAGTAAGGATTTTGAGTGGGTAGAAGAAAACCCAAGATGAGGGTTCCAGAGAGATTTATTCTAAGACCTTGGGTGAAACCAATAAACTCTTCATGCCTGATTTCTTCTTCAAATTAAAATGATGCAGGGTGCCTGGGTGGCTCAGTCCGTTAAACATCGAACTTTGGCTCAGGTCATGATCTTGCAGTTCATGAGGTCAAGCCCTGCATTGGGCTCTGTGCTGATAGCTCAGAGCCTGGAGCCTGCTTTGGATTCTGTGTCTTCCTCTCTCTCTGTCCCTCCTCAACTTGTGCTCTGTCTCTCTCTCTCTCTCTCTCTCTCAAAGATAAATATAACATTTTTAATAAAACAAATTATGATAATGCATATACCACACCTTTCTCAAGATATAGTAAGGTATGATCCCTCAAAATAAAATACAGGCCATTAATACCACAAGTCTTTTCCAATAGGGAGAACCATTTGGAAGTGAGCAAGCACTAGGCACTGTGGCATGGTCCAGCACTTCCTCCTGAAATGTGGTCTGGGATCCTGGGGGATCCTTAAACTCATTTGATGGCGGAGGCACAAGGTCAAAATTACTTTGACAATAATATTAAGACTTGGCTCTTTTCAATGTCATTCTGTCATGAATGCCTGGTGGAATTTTTTGGAGGCTAAAGAATGATGGTGAATGATATCTTAACAGATTGCAGAAGCAGATAGGAGAATCCAGCTGTCCTCTTTAAGGTAGACTTAAAGAGATTTTCAAAAATCTAAAAGAACCAGTGCTAGTCTCCTTATTGCTTTTTTTATTTTGAAAATAGTTATTTTTCATTAAATATGTTACTTTGTTTATGCTAACATGTAAGGGTTTATTCTTATTTTTAAATAGCTCATAAATATCTAAACACTTTCCATTTTAATTTCTAGCGTAGTAAATATCAATAGGTATTTCTCATGCAAACACATTTTTTGAGGTCTTCTATTATTTAATGTTTATTATTTTGAGAGAGAGAGAGACAGACAGACAGAGCATGAGTGGGGGAGGGGCAGAGAGAGAGGGAGGCATAGGCATAGAATCTGAAGCAGGCTCCAGGCTCTGAACTGTCAGCACAGAGCCCGACCTGGGGCTCGAACCCACAAACTTTGAGATCATGACCTGAGCCGAAGTCAAACGCTTAATAGACTGAGCCACCCGGGTGCCCCTTTTCTGTTGCTTTAGGAGTATGATGGGGATCTTGAAATGAAATTGTTGGAGATCCACCAGTCCACCGCTTCACCTTGGCAAAGTGATGTTGTATAAGGTGATCCACGCACATTCTAACTGTCTCTCTTCCTGCCATGGTCTTCTGATGGTTGATGGGGGACCCTTGGGAGAACCCCTCAGAGAACGAATATATTTGGGACCCTTCTCCAGCAGACACAAAATGAAGCAAACTGTGTGCTTGGCTCCCTAGGCAACACCATCCTATCCAAACCTCACAAAATATTCCATTCCTGTGGTGTAGGGCTTCTTCAAGGTTCCTCTTCTCTGGGTGACAGAGATCAATGGCACTTGAGGTTGAAGGAAGGGTCCTGGGGAAGATCTGGACTTGGTGACAAACCCTGGTCTTGTAACACTAGCAGCCTTCTTCTGTACATCTCTGCATGTGCGTCGTCAGAATGCTCAAGTACCAGCCTCAGAATAGCTGTTATCGACACTCATGCCTTGAGAGACATTGTTCTCAGCAGTTTACATGTATTACATCTCACAACACACTTAGGGGATAAGGATAATTATTATCTCAATTTTATGTACAAGGAAACTGAGGCAAACAGCTAACAAAACTTGCCAAAGTCTCACAGATAGAAAATAGCTGGAGTTGGATTCAAATGCAGGTATCCTGGCTCCAGGTTTTATGACCTTAAACACTGTATTTTATTACCTTCACTATAGATTTGATGGCTATATAAGACCCCCTTTGCAATGTACTAGGAAGGGTAGGCTAGCTGCTGTAACAACCAATCTCAACGTTACAAAAATTGAATACAACAGTTGTTCCTTTGTGTTTTGGTACAAAGTGGGTTGATGAGGGCTCCATAGTCACTTTGAGACCCACGATCTTTCCATCTTATGGCTCCAATTTTTCTGCAGGCCCCTGGAGTTCTCTTTCTTCAGCCAGTTGATGGGAAAAGAGAGGAAGCAAACCTTCACATAGGAAATTTTTATAGGCCAAGCCAACACCTCCACTAATATTTCATGGCCTTAAATCACTCATGGGGCTATACCCAATGGTGAGGGATGCTGGGAAACATAGTCTAGCTGCCCAGAAGGAAAAGGGAAGAGTTGAGCAAAAAATTACATGAGCATTCTGAAGAGGGATTTTTTTTTTTTTTGGAGTTTGCTTATTTATTTTGAGAGAGAGAGAGAAAGAGAAAACACACGCGTGAGTGGTAGAAGGGCAGAGAGAGAGAGAAGGAGAGAGAATCGCGAGCAGGACCCTCGCTGTCAGTGCAGAGCCCAAGACAGGGCTCAATCTCAGGAACTGTGAGACGATGACCTGAGCCAAAGTCAAGAGTCAGCTGCTTAACTGGCTGAGCCACCCAGGCACCCCCTTCCCCTAATTTCTACTTACTCTTCAATGCACAGAACTTATCATTTACTTCAGGAAAACTTGCCCTAACACCCTCCTCCTCAAGACAAAGTTAGGTCCTGAGTTCAATGCTCATGGAACATTCGGTACATTCTCTTCCTGGCTACTATTGCGTTTGAAAATATATACAATATTGAATAATGAAGTATTTTCTCTATCACACTAAAAGGTAAGTTCCATGAAACAAGAGCCCATTGGGGTTGCCAGATCTATTACGTGTGGCAGAATACCAAGGGCCTTTGAGATTTTCAAGGATCTATTTCACAATTTGAACCTGAGAAAATAAAATATTGGTGTTCAAAATATGAAAATAAACTGTAAAAAATAATAAGTGTATCATTAAATGTCTACAAGAACTGATACTATAGCAACCAGTTGACTGAAACTTACTTCTTACATTTATAAAGAATTATATGTATGTATAAATAAAATTTAAAGCAACAAATTGTTTTATTCTGAATAAAATGCAATATAAATATTTTGAAAATTCTTTCAAGGATTGTATAGCAATGTCTATTGTGTGATGAGGGTGCATTTTAATCTTTTTATAGTTAGTTCACTCATTCACTCATTCACTCATTCATTCATTCATTCATTCAAAGAGAGAGAGCACAAGGAAGGGCAGAGAGAGAAAGGGAGAGAATCCCAAGCAGGCTCCACACTGTCAGTACAGAGCCTGTCACAGGGCTCAATCCCATGAACTGTGAGATCATGACCTGAGCTGAAATCAAGAGTCAATGCTTAACCTACTGAGCCCCCCAAGTGCCCGGCATTTTCGTATTTTCAGTACAACGTGGGGTGGTGGTAGTGGAGCCCCAAAGCAGAGAATCTCCTAGAGGGTAAAGGTCCTAGAGGCTTCATCTATTTAGCTCGCAGTTAGAGCCAGAGCGTCTTATATAACGCCTTCCGTGTAGTAATTGCTCAATAAGTGTTTATTGAATGAAAGAATGAGTGAATCAATGAATCAGTGAATGCTCTTTACTGCCAAAGCCCCCTATTCAAGTGATTTCTGCATTGCATAGTTTGTTTTCCAGCCTGCACATCAGCTGAAAACCTTTTCACCCTCATTTCTGTCAAGACACCGTGACCTGTGGGAACAGTCCCACAGCCTAGCTGGTTTCCAAAATCACTGTGTGAATGATGAGTCAGTGATATTGAGAGCATAGTTGGGGCCGTGGGGCCTTTATAAAAGCTATGCCAGATCTTACAGTGAGTCTATTGTGAGGGTCCAGCTCTCTAATATGGCCTCAGATATGGCCATAGCTTTTGTTTGTGTGCCAGTGTAGGTCATGCCAATTTTCCAGAAGATTCTCTTGGAGACTAGTCATCCGGATCTGTCAGACATCTGGAGGAAATCTTACAACACTGAAAGGAAATCATCTCTGGAAGGCTTTCCAGGGGTATTATCAGAAAGAAAGTCATCTCGTTATTGGCTAATCTCAAATATACAGCAAGTGCAGTGGATAGTGCCCATTACTTTTCTCACTGAGTAATCTTTCCGGTTGGCAGTCAGCCTCTGGTAGGTTCTTGGGAGGTTTTCCCTCGCTGGTCTCTCTTCTCTGAATTCTTCTACTCCTGGTTCGTTTCTGGAGCCTTCCTGGCAAGCACGTTGGGATCACATGGGTAGAAGCTGTGTTTCCTAGGTCTCTTCTGGAAGGGATCCAGTATTTCCCTCCAGAGGTGAAGTCCTTCACAGAAACAGATTTACATGCTCGTGTCTTTTTGAGTAGAATAATCCCGAGACAAATTTCCCACCTGCTGCCATTGATAGCCTTTCATAACAAAAATACAAATGTTATTAAGCTTAAAGAAACAGACACAGTTTTCTCAGGATGAGGCGGGCAAGGGCTGAGTAGGGTGAGAGGCACGGAAAACCACCATGCCCCACTGAACGGCCCTGAAGAATCTAGCTTGGTGGACTGTCTCCATTTCCCATACTCCTGTTCTCTCAGCTCTCCCCTCTTACCTAGGGTTTTACTCCATCCCTCTCAGCTGATCCCTTCCCTGAATCCAAGGGCTTTCCCAAGACCAAGCACATATGGGAGAATTCACATCAATCTTTATACCGGTTCCCTAACAATTGCCATGACATTTTGCTAGATTACTTCTGGGTGATGACAGACAAGGCCTCAGTAATAATACCTTGCAAGTGTACCATGTCTGTAATTAGACTGTCCTGTAATTAGGGAGCTGACAACTTAGCCACTGCTTATCACTAGCCAGTGACACAGCAGGACACAGGAAGAACCATAGAGAAGGACATCTGTCTGACAATTGATGGTCAGGATCCCGAGGAAAGCCACAAGGAATAGCATAATAATAACTGTAACAAAAAGCCATAGAGCCGAGATCGCATTTCTTGATCAGAGACAAAGCTTGTGCTTCAGGAAGACTGAGGTCATGGATCTCCCCTCGTTCTCCTGCGATGAAGGATAATGTGGGAGAAGTAGATTTTAGTGTCTCAAAAGCCAGGCCCACAGCTAAGGATGGGTCCGAAATTTTGGTGGTGACTTTGGGCAGTGTGAGAGAGAGGTTCCACATCACATGCACACTGGACCGTTCGTGCGAGTGGACCAGTATGTCTGCCATTTCCCTGAACCTGCTTCTGTTGAATTCTTTGAGGTCTCATTTGGTTCCTCCCTTCCACACCATCTCCCACAGCCAGTAGGCAAGTCCAGCCACTGTCCCAGCTCCATCGTCTCTTCCACTGTGGGTGCCCCAGCCTGAGTGTGGGCCATCACACACTCTCGTTGAATCGCCCCTTCCTGGTTTCTGCTCCCTGGGCTCTCTCTTCTCCATCATCTACCCAGAGCTGTATTGGAAGAGCTCAGTCTCCTATTGTGACCATCTCTGCAGTCTCTCTTCTGGCATTGCTGATGGAGCCCCATTGCCTACGAAACATGCAATCATTGACATGTAATTTAGGACCTAGTTTCAGAATTCTTGTGTCCATAATATCTTGTTTCCCTCTACCTCTGTGCTTCTACTCCCATTGAAATACTGGTTCAGTATATTCTGTATCTTCTTTTTTTCATCTCTGTGATATTCTCTTTCTCTGGAATTGTCTTTCCTATGACATTTTCCTGAATTCCCATCCGTCCTTTAAGGCCCAGCTCAGAAGGCATCCCTTTGTTAGGAGGGTCATTGTCTCACCACCTGATATGTTTCCTTCCTCTCAACAGTGCCCACCCCTCTCCACCCTCATACCTCAGGGGTTCCTCAGGCCCCACGGCCATTGTGCTGATTGATGTATCTCCAGGCTGGCTGAAGGCTCAGGACACTGGAAATTAGGATACATCTGTTTGTAGGCTGCCACTGCTTAGTTTGCTGGCCACCTGATCTCTGGCAAATGGCTTAACCACCTAGAACTTCAGTATAATCATTTATGGATTGGAGGTAATAATCCCTGTCTCACAAGCTTGTTGTAAAACCTGAGATGATATGTCTGGAAACATTTATTTATTTATTCATTCATTCATTCATTTTCCCTTCCCTCTCTCCAGAAACCTTTTTTAGATTGGAAAGCATTATTACCAATGTGGGATAGCATAACGATTTCTCTTATTTAGATAGTTGCCTTATTGTGTCTTTTACACTCTAGTTAATTGTGAAATTTTACCTCATTCTCTCACAACCGGTGTTACCTCCGGTATCAGTTAGGCATGCATTCAGCTCAAGGCTTGCAGACCTCGCTGGAAGACAGGAAGCAGTATAGATAGTGGGGGGCGGGGTTACCGGTTCTGAGGTGGGCCCTCCTGCGGGCCAGCAAGATGGACTTCATTTCCATATGAAAGGAGAGCTTGCCTGTTGAGTAAGCAGCCCCATCTACCACAGCCCTTGAAGACCAGAATCAAGTCTTCGTGCCTCTGACTTCCTCCCTACAATGCCTGGTATATAGTAGATGGCATGTGGGAGGTGTTCAATAAATATTAATTGAATGAATTAATAAGTAATCAATATATGAATGAGAATTCAAAAACCTGAAATAAGTGGTCTCAACTCAGCCATTTTTGTGCATACATCTTCCTTAAAGTTCATGCTCATAATAGCCTTCAGGATTAGAGCAATTTACCCTTCAAGCGGAAGTGCTGTTATTCAAAGTGATTTGATTAGTTTTTGTCTAGTCGGGGGCTAAGATGTAGGAACATTATGTTAGAAAGACAGCATAAAAGTGAGTCTGGATCTGAGAGGTTTAAAATGAGTCTGAAATATTAAAATATGTCTCAGACAATATGCACCTTTATGGTTTTCTTTTTATACATTGTTGCATAGGAATTCAAAATATTGTTACAGGGTATATCACATTAAGAATTTATATGCGGAAAATTGTACGCCAGCAGAATCTCTTAAATGACCTCCTCCCCCTTTTCTTTCCATACCTCATCAGACACGAGGAGATTCGTGAGAACGTGGTAATTATAATCCTTGCTACATTGACAGACTTGTGGCATATGCCTGAGCAGAACAGTGCAAGGGGGTGGGGATAAAGATATAAAGGAAATTAGGTGACCTAATACGGCCTAGTAGAAGGTACATTTAGCAAATGTGGTTCTTATCCTTGAATAAAGTTCAGCTGAAACGAAGATAGGCTAATAATTTTCTATTTTATTATATAGAAGTGACTGGTAAAAGTCTGATCTTGAATTTGTTCCTGTAGAAGCTAGCCTTTTTTTTAACATTTTATTTTTAAAAATTTGTATCTTAAAAAATGAGATGTTGGGGCGCCTGGGTGGCTCAGTCGGTTAAGCATCTGACTTCAGCTCAGGTCATGATCTACAGTTAGGGTTTGAGCCCTGCGTCAGGCTCTGTGCTGACAGCCAGCTCAGAGTCTGGAGCCTGTTTCGGATTCAGTGTCTCCCCCTCTCTCTGACCCTCCCTTGCTCACGCTGTCTCTCTCTCTCTCAGAAATAAATAAAACATTAAAAAAAAAGATGTAATTCACATATAATATTGTATTAAAGGTACAATGTAATGATTTGATATATGTATATATTGTGAAATGATCACCACAATGAATTTAGTTAACTAATTAGATACAATAAGTTAACTTATCAGTTAGATAACTTAATAAGTCTATCATCATATATAGTTGCAACATTTTGTGTGATGAGAACTTTTAGGATCTACCCAGAACTTATTTATCTCATAACTGAACGTTTGTACCTTCTGATGCCCATCACCCATTTCACCCACTGCCCACACCAGCCACAACTGCCAGTCTCTTCTCTGTATCTATGACTTCGTTTAGTTTTCTTTTTTTTTAATTCCACATATAAATGAGATCATAGAGTACTTGTCTCTCTCTCTGTTTGAATTATTTCATTTACTGTAATGCCTTCTGGGTTCATCCATGTGGTAGCAAATGGCAAGATTTCCTTCTTTTTTTTTTTTTTTTTTATGACTGAAGAACATTCCATATATATGTACACCACATTTTCTTTATCCATTCATCCGTCATTGGACACTTAGGTTGTTTCCTTGTCTTGGCTGTTATAAATAATGCTGCAGTGAATACAGGGCTCCAGTATCTTTTCTTGATTACACATTTACCAAAACACATGGGATCTCAAAGTATTTTCTATCTCTTGGCCTTTAGGAAGACTCTCTTGTATATCTGCATTGCATGAGAAGGGGAAGAAAATGGGAAATACAAATTTATTCCAACCCACAAAGTTGACATATGAGGAAGTTAACACCAAGAAAAGTTAAGTGGTATCTCAAGGGTCACTTGGGAATGGAACCAAGCAGTCTTAGTGCCTTGTCTGTTGTCTTTTCAGATGCCTCATATGACAGCTTTAATTTTTGAGTCTCGTGAGAAAATAAAATGTAAGAGGGACAAAATGAATTATATTGATAGGACTTGAGAGATTTTTATTCCACAAGTCTTTATTTAAAAGCTATTCTACTGGGCACCGGGGTGGCTCTGTGGGTTAGGCATCCCATTTTTGATTTCGGCTCGGGTCATGATCTCACAGTCATGGGATCAAGCCCCTGGCTAGGTGCTGGGCGTGGAGCGCGCTTAAGATTCTCTCTCCTTCTGCCCCTTCCACTTGTTTTCTTTCTTTCTCTCTCTTAAAATAAAAGAAAGAAAAGAAAAAATCCTACTGGTGTTAGCTTATCCTCAGGAACCAGTGCTTCTTATAATAATCCTCATACTTTGTAGAAATTATTATCATCACTGAGCTTTTCTGGTCTCACCTTTGGTCATCACTAAAATGGAACAGTAATAACTTTCTTGTGTAACTTGTAGGACTATTTTAAGGACTAATGGAACAGAAGCACTTAGAAAAACAAAAACTTGGGGCGCCTGGGTGGCTTAGTCGGTTAAGCGTCCGGCTTTCGCTTAGGTCATGATCTCGCGGTTCGTGGGTTTGAGCCCCGCGTCGGGCTCTGTGCTGACTGCCAGCTCAGAGCCTGGAGCCTGTTTCAGAGTCTGTGACTCCCTCTCTCTCTGACCCTCCCCTGCTCATGCTGTCTCTCTCTCTCTCCTAGAAATAAATAAAAATTTTTAAAAAAAATTAAAAAAAAAAAAGAAAAACAAAAACTTAGAAATGGATAGCATGATTCATGTCCTTATTTGATACTAATCAGCATATTAATCTTTCTTTTAAGTAATCTCTGCATCCAGTGTTGGGCTTGAACTCACAACCCTGAGATCAAGAGTCACATGCTCTATGGATTGAGCCAGCCAGGCAGCCCAAGTATAATAATGTTTAGGTGGGCCTGGGTGGCTCAGTTGGTTGAGCATCTGATTCTTGACTTCAGCTCAGGTCATGATTCCAGGGTCATGGGATTGAAGCCCGTGTCAGGCTCTGTGCTGAGCATGGAGCCTGCTTTGAGATTCTCTTGCTCTTCCTCTGCCCCCTTCCTTGCTCATACTCATTCCCTCTCTCTAAAGTTAATAATAATAATGTTTAAAACGAGCTTGTCTTGGCTTCCAACCTGTAGCCTCATTCCTCACCCCAGTAGAATACTAAAATAGGCACGCAAGGTATAAAGTTAAAAATGCAAAGAAAGAAAGAAAGAAAAGAAAGAAAATTAAAATAATCCTTCTTTTGCTACTTTTGTTAGCTTTTTTACTTCATTTCTCAAGAATCCCATTGTCTTTATGTTTCTTCATTTTGTTTATTTTGTGTTATTCTTGAAGTACAGTTGACATCTATTAGTTTCAGGGGTACAACATAGTGATTCAAGAATTCTCTACACTACTCAGAGCTCACTACAGTAAGTGTAGTCACACTCTGTCACCATACAGTGTCATTACAATATTATTCACCGTACTCCCTCTGCTCCGTGACTTATTTATTTGAAAATGGAAGTTTGTATCTCTTCATCTCCTTTACCCATTTCATTCATTGCTCCCCACCCCCTGCCCAAGTATCCCACTGTCTTTAGATGCCTAGTTCATCTCTGAAAATATTCCTTCATTATTCATATCCAGTATGAAAATGTTTGGTGGCTCACTGACATATTGCACCTGCCCTTTAGGTTCAGACTTCTACACATAACATCTTGTGAACATAACCCATTCGAATTCAACGACACATCACAAAGCAAATTTCTCATCTTTCCCTTCAGAGCTCTTTCTCAGGCACCCCCTTCCTCAGGAGCATCGCCATTGGCACAGACATCCAAGGTAGACACCTGGAGAGTTCTTTGACCCTCCCCCACTTGCTACTCCCACATATAATCAAGTATGTAGTCCTGGGACTTATTCCCCAACATAGTTCTCCATCCTTTCCATTTCTGCCATAGATTCCTTGTATATTCTCTTAAGTGACCTTCTTATGTCCACTCTAGTCCTCCCAGTCTTAAGAAGGATCCAATTACAATAACTGTCTGACCAGATCATCTGCTTCAGTCAGTGACTCCCATCGCTGACACCGTGGTTCTCACAGAGGTTCATTGGAAAGAAGGAAGAAGGCAAAGGGGGTGCTATTTGTGCTCGGGTCTACATTCCCACTTCAGACAAGAAAATCCCACTGTATATTTGCTCTCTGCACTGAAGTTCTTGGAAATAATTGCTTTGGGATAAAACACTTCCCTGTTAACGTTGGAAGCCCAATGACCATAAGGTATAGTCCATGTACTTGACCCCTGCCTGCTTCTTAACCTTTATCTCCCTCCTCTCCTTTTTTCTCACTATAGAACCAAGCAGCATCAAATTGACCACACCTCCTGCATTTACAACACTGTTTCATACCTCTGTTTTATGATGTTGTGCCCGCCACTGTGAAAGCCCTCTGTACCCACATCACTAAGTTTAGGGTATCTAAATTTCACATACCTTTCAAGGTACACTATTACCACCTTCAGGAAGCACTCTCCCTTTACCCCCAGGTGCCCTTTCTCTTCCTAACAATCTACTATCCGTCATACACTAGTTGATATGTGAGAGGTGTTAGATGGTATAGTGCAAAGCACACTGGGTTCTTCTGATCCTCACTCTGCTACTAACCGTATGTGTGACTCTAAATAATTCGCTTTATCTCTATGAAAATCATTCATTCATTCATTCATTCATCCATCCAACAATGTATGTTGATTCCCTTTCTCACCTTTATGGAGCTTACATTCTGATAGGGGATATAGGAAATTAAAAACAAATTTAAATTATTGTAGAGTATGGAAGCACTATGGAAAAAAATAAAGAGGAGTAAGGAGTTTGGAAGGTAGGGTATTTCTGTTTGAAATGGCATGTTATAAAAGAAAGCCTTCTCTGATATCTGGGAGAAGAACTTGCCTGGCAGAGAGAACAGTTGCAAAGGCTTCATGGCAACTAAGTGGATGGTATGAACAGGGGGAGAGACGGACTATTTTTTGTGATTTTTTTTGTTTTGTTTTTTAAATGTTAATTTTGAGAGCAAGAGAGGGAGACAGAGAGAGATACATGTGAGCATTGGGAGGGACAGAGAGAGAGGAGAGAGAGAGAATCCCAAGCAGGCTCCATGCTGTCAGCGCAAAGCCCGATGTGGGGCTCAATATCACAGACCAGAGATCATGACCTAAGCCGAAATCAAGAGTTGGACACTTACGTGACTGAGACACCCAGTTGCCCCAAGAGGGACAATTTATGAAATCAGAGGGGAGTGAGGAACCATATCACCTATGCCCTTGTGAGTGAGAAGGGGAAGCTGTTGGAGGTTATAAACAGAGAAATGGCATGATCTGCCTACTGTTTTAAGAGAAGCCTGCTAAGGAGAGCAAGGAAACCAGTGGGGAGGCCATCACAGTTATCCAGGAGAGTGATGGTAGCTTGGACTTAAGTGGTTGTGGTTGAATTGGTGAGATGTGTATATAGTGTGGATCTTTTTGAAGGTAGAGTTGAAAGATCTGATGAATGGTTTGAGGTGAAGTTTAAGAGGGGAAAAAAGGCAAAGGTGGTAACAAGATCTTGGGACGAAGCAACTAGAAGAATAGAGTTGACATTAGTTGAGACAGAAATGAATGTAGGGAGGAGTCTCCCCTGTGGGAATTACTTTTCAGGTATGTTAAGTTCCAGGTGTCCAGTAGACATCAGTTGGAGATGTTGAGTAGGTGGTCTGGATTTGAGGGATCTGGGCCTGAGATCAAAATGTGGGAGTTGTCAGCTTATAAGCCATCTTAAAACTCAGTCTGACTACCTAGGAAGTAGGTACAGACATTCAAAGGAAAGAAGGTCCAGGGCTGAATCCTGGGACATTGCAATGTTTTGAGTTTGGCAAGATGAGGCAGAGTAACAGAAGAGTAACAAAAGATATTGAGAAGGAGCAAGCAGCAAGGAAGGGAAGAGAACCATGAAGGTGTGATGGCCCCAAAGCCATCACATGAAAAAAATGTTTGAAGAAAGAGGGAACGGTCAGCTGGGTCAAGTACCAGCACTGACCCATGGGGCCTTGGACCGAGCTCCACAGATGTCCCTGGTTATCTCAAGAAGATAACCAGGTCAGTGGACTGGTGATTGTAAGAGTGGTGAGAAAAATGCAAGTGGAGTAGATTCAAGATGTAGTGAGAGCGACACTTTTTCAGAGAACTTTTACCATGAGAACAAGCAGAAGAATGAGACTTGACTGAAGGGAACTTGAGGTGGATGTTCAGAGATTTGTTTAAATGATGGGTTAGGGCGCTGGGGTGGCCCAGTCAGGTGAGTGTCCCACTCTTAATTTCAGCTCAGGTCATGATCCCAGAATCATGAGATTGAGTCCCTCCCCAGGCTACACACTGAGCCTGGAGCCTGCTTGAGATTCTCTCTCCCGCTCCGTCCGCTCCTCTCTCCTGTTGATGCACATGTGCGCTCTCGCTCGCGCTCTCTCTCTCTCTCTCTCTCTCAAATAAAAAGAATAGTAAAAGATAAAAAAATAAAGAATGAGAGAAAGAGTAGCATGTTCATGTATACGTGGGAATGATCCAGTACTTCAGGAAAAACCACTAATGTAGGAGACAGGGAGAGTACTGGAGTGAGGACCTCGAGCAGGCATGAGAGGTGGGGGTCACACATCCAAAGCGTCAGCCTCCCGAGCATGAGAGTTTATCTGGAGAAACAGGAGGGAAGGCACTGAGTGTGTGAGCACAGAGGCAGAGAAACCCTTATGGTTTTTACGTAGTCACCACCTGGTGGGGTGAAATAGGGTGTCTAAAAAATAATCTTAATCACTGAGTCAGCCTTGATTCCTCCTGGTCCTCGAGTCCCACTTCTGATACATCAACAGATCCTGTTCACAACATTGTGAGCCTGGCTCCTTTTTACCATATCCTTGCCATGTTCCTTTCTGAGCTACTAGCATCTCTTGCCTGGATTATTGCAACAGGCTTCGAAATTGTCTTTCTGTCCCCATGCTCACTTCCCTTAATAATGCGTATTCGTGGAGGGGGAAAAAAAAGCATGGTTATTCATGGGTGCCTGTGTGACTCAGTTGGTTAAGCATCCAAGTCTTGGTTTCGACTCAGGTCATGATCTTGCGGCTTTGTGGGTTTGAGCCCCGCATTGGGCTCTACGCTGGTGGTGTAGAGCCTGCTTGGAATCCTCTCCCTCCCTCCCTCTCTCTCTCTCTCTCTCTCACCTTCGTTCTCTCTGCCCCATCCCGCTTGCATTGTCTTTCTCTCTCAAAATAAATAAATAATTTTTTTTTAAAAAAAGGAATGTTACTCAGAATATCAATCCGATTTTGCCACTTCATGCTGAAAACCCTCTTATGGATGCCCACCCACAAGAAAAGGCCAGTGGCTTACCATGGCCTACTGTGCCCTGTGTTCTTATGCCCCTGCCTCCCTGTACAGATTCACCGGCTCTCAGTCCGTTTGACGCCATACCCTTCAGGCACCTTGGCCGACGTCTCAGTCTTCAGTCATAGAATAGTTGTTCCTGTGACTCGGGGACTCTTACTGTTTCCCCCTCACTGGCCTTCCCGTGTGGGATGCTTTTCCACATGAATGTCGAGTGGCACTCTCCGTCCTGTTCGTCGTATCTCATTGTAGTTTGTTTTTTTTTTAACTTTATTTATTTTGAGAGAGAGGGAGAACGAATGAAATAGGGGCAGAGAGAGAGGGAGACAGCAAATCTGAAGCAGGCTCTCTGCTATCAGCACAGAGCCCGATGTGGGGCTTACACCCATGAACCGTGAGATCAGGACCTGAGCCGAAGTCGGACGCTTAACCGACTGAGCCCCCCAGGCGCCCCCCGTCATATCTCATCTCAAATGTCACCCACGTACAGGGGCACCTGGCTCCTTGGTCAGTGGAGCGTGCGACTCTTCATCTCATGGCTATGAGTTCAAGTCCCATGTAGAGATTGTTTAAAAATAAAGTCAGGTTAAGCATCTGACTATTGATTTCAGCTCAGGTCATGCTCTCATGGTTTACAGGTTTGAGCCCTGTGGTTGGCTACACGCTGACAATGCAGAGCCTACTTGGGATTCTCTTTCTCTCTCTCTGCCTCTCTCCCTTTCCCTCTCCCTCTTTCCTCTCTCTCTCACTCAAAATAAACTTAAATCTTTAGGGGCGCCTAGGTGCTCACTTGTTTAAACATCTGACTTTGGCTCAGGTCATGATCTCGCAGTCCATGAGTTTGAGCCCCTTGTCGGGTTCTGTGCTGACAGCTCAGAGCCTGGAGCCTGCTTTGGATTCTGTGTCTCCCTCTCTCTCTGCCCCTACCCCTTTCGTGCTCTCTCTCTCTCTCTCTCTCTCAAAAAGAAATTATATCACCTACATAGAGAGGTCTTCCTTGACCACTGGACCTTAAATAGTCACCTAGTCACTCCCTTTCAGTAGAAATAACTTTAATTCTCTGGAGGCACCTGGGTGGCTCAGTCGGTTAAGCATCCAACTCTTGATTTCTGCTCAGGTCATGATCTCACGTTTTGTAAGACTGAGCACTGCGTCCAGCTCTGTGAGGACAGAGCATAGATTGCTTGGGATTCTCTCCCTCTCTCTCTGCTCCTTCCTCTCTCTCTCTCAAAATAAATAAGGACATAAACACTTAAAAAACAAAATAGAAATGACTTTCATTCACTGCGTATCACCATCCACTATTTTTCTTCCTTATGGTATTCTCTTATTTTACTGTTTATCATCTGTCTTTCCATTTAAAATGTAAAGTCTGCGAGAGCAGAAACTTGTCTCATTGCCCAATGTATTCCCCAGTGCCTATAACAGTGCCTGGCTCCTAGAAGTTTCTTAAATATTTGTTGAATTAATAGATACCTTGCTTTTGTTTACTCACCTCTGTTTTGAAGACTGTGGTCAGACGGTCAGGAGGTTCCTGAAAAGTGCACGGGGCTCTGTCTTCTGCAACTTGCAGCAAAAGAATGCTAAGCCACCATCCTATACAGAACATGTGGCCCAGTTGCAAATTCCTGACATCAGCTTGAGATAAAGCCTTACCAGCGATGAAGAAATTTCCCCCTCTTTACCCTGAGCCCACAGAGCATAATGGATACTACTGCTCAGGGCTTTGGTGACTGACTAGGCAACAGTAAGGTTGATTTTTAGGTAAAGCAGCCAACCTATGAGCCATCAAAGCAAATGTTTTCACCTTCAAAGTAGTGGTCTTAGCAGCTGAAACTTATCCTAAGGGTACAGATGGTCCCTGACTTATGATGGTTTGACTTGAGATTTTTCAACTTGATGGTGGTTCAGAACGGATACTCGTTCAGTACAAACTGTACTTTGAAGTTTGATCTTTTCCTGGGCTAAAGCCATGTGCTATGATCCTCTGCTGTGATGCCGGGCAGGGGCACCGGGCCGCGGCTCCCAGCCAGCCACGTGATCGGGAGGGTCAGCAACCTATACACCGACTATACCCAGGCAACTGTTTGTCACTTTCGGTACAGTACTCAGTAAATTACAGGGGATAGTCAACACTTTAGTATGAAATAGGCCTTGTATGAGATACTTTTGCCCAACTGTCGGCTAATGTAAATATTCTGAGCACATTTAAGGTTGGCCAAGTTAGGCTGTTTGGTGGGTTAGGTATACCCCATCATAAGTCGAGGAAGAAGTGTACTGCCAAGGCTCAGGGCAGTTGTGGAACTCCTTCTGGGGTTGACATCCATGTGGCTCAGTTCACATGTGTGTGGCTCTCAATTGGCATTCAACTTCAAGGGCTCATTCTTTTTTAAAAAAATTTTAATGTTTATTTATTTTTGAGAGAGAGAGACAGACTGTGAGTGGGCAAGGTGCAGAGAAAGAGGGAGACACAGAATCCAAGGTAGGCTCCAGGTTCTGAACTGTCAGCACAGAGCCCAATGCAGGGCTTGAACTCATGGACTGTGAGATCATGACCTGAGATGAAGTCGGATGCTTAACCGACAGAGCCGCTCAGGCAACCCTTCAAGGGCTCATTCTATGTAAGGTAGGAGCATACTCCATTTCTATTATATAGGTGGGGAAACTGAGTCTCAGGAAGTTAAATGACTTGCTCTGGCTGTGCTGCCCCTGAGTCTCTTGCTCACCAATACATTCAACAATGGTTGAACGTATGTTTGGCTTTCAGAAATGACCAAATGTCACTTGGATCCAGAAGCAAATTAAATAGATTCTCCAGGATAGATAATGCAGTTTCCAACGAGTCAATCTCTACAAGTTCTGGAAGGGGCCTTAGAGAGTATCTGGGCTGAAAATAAAACTTTCAGAAAAATCACGTATGTTCTTAAATGCCACTCATTGGTTTTCGTTTGTCCTAGGCAGACCCATTTCATGCTAGATCATGATCCCGGCCGCACACACCTGGCACAGAGAGGGAACAGAGCTGAGAGACCAGCTCCTCACGTCTTTGCCTCTCTGCCAGGTGGGCTTAAAGGCGTAAACTGGCTGTGTTAGCATGTTTCGGGAGCGGATTCTTCCATTCGTATGTTAATGAAAAACGAAGATGAGGGACAATCTCTTTGCCTTAAAAAAAGACATCAGTCCATTAGAAAACATAATAGGTAATTAATATATCAGAGGAGTACGAAGACCTGAAGGAGCCAGTTGTTTCTCCGGGTAGCTATTAGGCTGTGGAGTCGGCGTCTGCACCATTCAAACTGTAGTGCGCAAATTGGCACAGATTGAAGCCCGAGCAGCAAGCTGCTCCAGGTAGACCAGATGTCTTAAAGGGAGGCTGTGTCTCTGCAAGTAAACACAATGCCTGTTTCCTGTCATTTTCACTGTTGAATAACCAGCTATTTGATAACTGGAATGATTCTTGATTGATAGCATTGTCTTTTCAAGAAGCGTAACCCAACTGTTCTCAGAAGGAGGCGCCTTTTCACAGCACATTCTCCAAAGGCATTGCTCTATCTCCCTTTCCCCATCCGGGGCTGGTCTCCTGCTGCCGGATGTTAACCCAGAGATGAGGGAAGGTGTTGGCGGCCACTCTCTTGGGGAAAGGTAGAAAGGGTGAAGGGGGAAGATAACTGGCGAATAGGAGAGGGCCTCCACTGTCCTAGTTAGCAATCTAAAGGAGGAAGAGGGATGCTGGGGATGGAGGAGTGGTGGCGAGATGGACAAATACCAGTGATGGGGCCGGAGAGGAAACGGTGTCCAGTGGGGGTGCTTGGCCAGCGTTGGCTTGACTGCGAATCTAATAAGCATCAAATGCATTCATTGAACACATATTTATTAAGGTCCTGCTGTTTCCAAGGAACTATTCTAGGCATTTGGGATCCGTCTGTGGAAAACAAACAAACAAACAAACAAATCCCTGCCCTTTCGGAGCTTTTATTACAGGAAGGGCATCAGACAGGAAATAAGAAACAGCAGACATAAAAAATAAATTATATAAAGCATTCGTGGGTGATAAGTGCTATGGAAGCAAGCAAAAAAAAAAAAAAAAATGTTAAGGGGCCGGGGAATCCAGGGCCTGGGGGCCTCACAATTTTACATGGGCTTTTCTGTGGTGGCTTGTTGGACGTGATATTTGTGCAAACACTCAATGTGGTGAAGGAGCTGAGGCAACAACGATTACAAAAAGCCAGACGTGGAAGGCCAGTATTGCCCAGGCTCAGGAAGTGTTGAGGGGGCGTGGGGGGAGGGGACGAGAGGGAGAGAGCGAGGTGAGGATCGGTCAGAGAGCCCACGGGCAAGGTGCTTGGGCCCTTCTCGGTCACGTAGGAGTACAACGTTGGCTCAAAGGGGAATGGAGAGCTTTTGCCGAGTTTCGATTAGACAAATAACCTTATCTGACCCACATTTAAAACGCGTCTCTCTCTAGTACATGGAGAATAGATTGTGGCATAAAAATAAAAGATTTCTCTTTTTTAAACACGCTGCCTTACATATACGACAGGGTTGCTATGAGACTCCGGTGCAAAAAAAAAAAAAAAAAAAAGTGCTTTAAAGAAGGTACAGGACAGTGCAGACCCAAACTATAATTATTTTACACAAACAACAGGGGGTTCAAAAGCCGAGGTCCCCCTTGCCTCCTCTGACCATGTGTGGTAACCCCGTTCACGAAATGAAACCAGCCTGTCTGTAAGAAGCTAAAGGCAAATGGATTCCATTTCTATTTTAAATAATGTAATTTTATGCCCGAGTTTCACATCGTTTAGATTTTTCAGACTGCTACTGATTTTATATTTAATTTTTGAAAGAAATGCCTTTAAAAAAAAAAAAAAGTGGAAATACTAGACCCGAATGCTGAAGACTTTAAATACAGCAACAGAGCCGGAGAGGAGCAGAAGTCTGGGAACTTTAAAGCTATTTCCTTTTCCCTAATCCCCTCAGAGAGCTAAAAGCGCACTGACCAGATCCTCCAACATTTCGGGGGTGGCATCTTTTCTTTGCAGTGGCCCTGCCATCAGGTGAACGCTTCTGGGTGGGAGAACACACACTTTGTGCAACCATCTGACCTTCAGAGAGTCTGGGGAGAGATTTTAAAGGATTTCGGAGAAGAGGCCTTGAGACTCCAAGAGAAAGAACAAGAATAAGAGGCCCCGAGAAGCCTGAGCCTCCGGGGAGATGGAACTGAGTTAATGAAGAGGGGCGATTATCCAAGATAATTATGTAAAAGGGAAGGCTAGGAGTTCTACATGGCTGCAACTTGGAGTTTACTCTGCCTAAGGTGAGTTAATTTATGTTTCTGTGGTTTTGTTTTTATGAGTAAGGTTTTTTGCTTTTTTGGTTGTTTTTCCTTTTTTACCGGCTGCTCAATTTGAGAAAGCATCTCAGCTGCCTTCCAGACCCCCATTCTCATCTCTTCTCTTCCTTTAGATTGTGAACCCCACTCATCGTAGCCCTCCCCACCCCCCACTGGCTCCTGGGACCCTCCTCTCCGTACCCCTGTAGTGAGAAGCAGCTGTGTGCACCCTCCGCCCCTCCAGACGCTTCCCGTTCTTATTTTCTGATTTCTCTAACGCTCCCCCTACCCCACCCCCCGTGCTGATGTCCAAAGACACACCTTCCCAGCCAGCCCAGCTGTCGTGTCTAGCTCCAGTGGTTGGGGGAAGCGGTGGGACCTCTGTGCTCTCCACACAGAGCCCCCGCTGTGCTGGGCATCCCCCTCCCCTTCCCCCTGACAGACCATCCAGCCTGGATCATCCCCGCTCCTTCCCCATCGCTAGTTTTGTTTATGGAACATACCAAGGCTTTGGGCAACCTGCGGTTGCACGGCTCTCCTTCGGCTTGGGGAGGGAGGGGGTAGCGTTCCCTGTCCCCGGTGTGCCCGAGACTGTTAGATCAATCTTTCGGATCTGGAGGCACACGCAGCTGGTGACAGGAGAGCCCCCTCCCTTCCCCGCGGGTGGGGGTGGGGAGAGGAGAAGGGACTCAGCTTGGGGAAGGAGGCAGGGAGGCAGCTGCAGTGCCGCGAGGGGTGCGTGCGCGCGTGCCAGGCTCGCCCGCCACCTCCCGGCTCAGTCTGCGCTCCTCCGCACGCGGGGCAGCCGGGCCGGCGGGCTGGGCAGCGGGAGCAAGCGCCCCTCGCCCGGGCCTCGGCTCCCCAGGGCGCCCGGCGGTCCCCGAGGCCGGGACGCACTCGCCCCGGGCCGCCCTCCCCGCCTCCCCGCGCCTTGCACCCTCCCCGGCCCCTTCTCCATTGAGTTTTCCAACACTCAATGGTCAACACGCCCGTCAATGGTCCGGCTCTGGGATGCACACGCAGCTCACGGCCGGAGGGGGGTAGCAGCCACCGCCTCCAGGTGCGGGCTCTCCAGGTCCACCGCCGCCACCCACCGTCGCCGCCACTCGAGCCCCGGGGCGCGCTGAGGTCCCGGCCGGCCATGGGGCTGCCGTTGCTGGCGTGAGAAGGGGCGCCGCAGCCTCGGTGCTCGGGGTGCCCGGCTGCCTGCATGGATGTCTTCAGCTTTGTGAAGATTGCAAAGCTCTCGAGGTAGGGGCTGCGCCGGTTCATTTGCACCCGGGGCCGCCGCAGCCGGCAACTTGGTGCTTTATTTTTCGGGAGGCTCGGGGACAAGCAGAAGCTGGAGAGAGCAGCGGGGCTTAAGAAAGGACTGAGACGAGGTGGCCAGGGGCTGCTGCGTTCAACTTCTCTCCCAGTGGCTGGTGGGGCTCGTGCATTGGCGGGTGTAGACCACACACACACACACACACCATGCACACCCTCGGGTCCCCACCAATATTCATGACAGTTTGTTTTCGTTTAGGAAAAGCCCTGGTGGTGCCTGGGGTCACATGTATAATCCAGGGCCAGGAGAAGATGGTTGTAATTGCTACTGCTAGGGAAAGCCAGAGTGCGTAGAGTTTGGGTCCGTGCTTTCCAAGCGGCAGTGATCAAAAGTGGGCCCCTGGCCCCCACCCCTAAATTAGACCTCCGCGCCCTGAAAATTCAGCTTGCAGGTTGATGGGGGGTAACTGCTCCGTGTTCCCAGCCGTGACCTAGATGCTGAAGACAGGGAGCCCGAAGAGAGGGACCTTTTGCCTTTCTTTGGGTAACTGTGTAGTCCCAGGCCTTAAAGATTTGGGAATTTGCTTCCAAGTGGCCATGTTGTTAAAACAGCAGAAAAATCATCGATTCAGGCCAGATTTCTCTGGCAGTGCCAATAGAGGAAGAGGATTTCCACTCTTTGGCCTCCTAGGTATCACCTGGTCAGAGCATTCGCCGTCTGTGTTCTGCCCTGCTTATGCTTCCACAGTCTTCATCGAACCCTGGGAATAGGTCCGTACTTCCTGCAGTGTGGCATTAAGTGGGAAGTGACTGGTATCAGAAGTCTTAGAAGACCGTGCTCCACCTTTCTGCCGCCCCCCCCCCATCTTTGGAAGGAGGAGGGGAGGATTCTTCCCCTTGAGCTCGGCTCTTTATAGCAGTCGCCGTGGCCCGAGGAGGTAGGCAGAAAGAGTGTCCCAGGCTGCGACTTAGACTCCTTTGCAATTACAAGAGAATAGTTCTGTGCCATCCGTTATTCCTTAGTGGCAGGGTGGGATGGGTTGACTGTACCAGGCAAAGGTGAGCAGCCTCCGATGGCCCAAATCAGAAAGGTAGGTTGGCTTTGCGTTGCTGCATCACATGGGGGCCATTTCGGAACCTTTCGATCAGGACATTGCCTTTCAGACACGCCTTTGACCGACATCCACAGGTCTTTATTTGTTCTTCTTGCCCATCTCCACCTTCCCTCTCTACTCGCACGAGTCAGTCTTCATGTCACAGCAGATTTTCCCGGGAAAGGGCTCCAGTGGTACTTAGCCTGGGTAGACATGAGGTATACAGCTGAGGGGTAAATGTATGTATCTTGGAGCAGCCCACGAAGAGGCGTTTCCCTGCACATCAGAGCACTGGTAATGTCAAACGGTGGATGATTGTAGTGAGGCAAATTGTTTGGTTTCACGTCAATATCCTAGAGGGCCATGGCTTCACACCTCTGTTCTGTTAACTTCCTGCATGCTTCTGCTGATGGCTGGTTTATAAACAGCTGTCAAATCACAAACCATGGATGGTAAACGGCAGTGAGCAACAGTTTAGTGATTGCCTTGTGCCGTCTGTGTGATGGACAGAGATTGCCGAAGGGAAGGAGAAGTTCACCAGTACAGTTTAAAGTCACCAACGTGGATTTTGGTGGCCTCAAATGCTAAAAATGATAAATGTTAAAAGCATCTAGAGCCTAGATTTAGTCCTTAAACTTTGGAGTTTGGGAGAGGACAGTGCTGTCTGTCCGTGAAAAGATGGCTTATACTCCTTTTACTAAATTCTAGGATGCCTTCGTGATATTCACAAATCTGAGCTTTTGCAAAACCCAAGCCAGGCTGTGGGGGATTAGTATCTTATTTTAAAGAGAGGTTAGAATTTAGTAAATGAGTGTGAATTTCACTTTCTGTCCTCAACATGATCCAAATCCGAGTGTTTATTCTAAAGAGAGAAACTGCACATGTTCTGAGCTTATGTGCCCATTAAGAAATCCTTCATCCATAGGCATACTTCTTGTTGCTCAGTGTGAGCTCAGCGATGGTCCCCAAGCTGAAATAGTACCTGTAGACGGTCATCAGCGTGCAGAAACACATGTTTACAGCTGCTGCTTCCTGCCCTTGTAGGAATAAAGACGTGTGTGTGTGTGTGTGTGTGTGTGTGTGTGTGTGTGTTTTAAACACTGTTACAGAAACCAAGTTCTTTTCTCAAAGGTGAAGTATGAAAGTGCTTACACTGCAGGATTTTCCTGATTTCAGAATGGATAATCTTCCTAAAGGATTTAGCTTTGATCAGCGTGGTTACTTGAGTGCTTAAAATTCTCGTGGTTTAGAGGCAAACACACAGTTACCTCAGGCCTGGTCTTTGGTTCCCAAGAACTTGAGTTCCTAAATGTTAATTCAGAAAGCGTTTGCTGGAGAAAGCATACCTTCTACTTGCTAAATGTCCTGTCTGCCAGTAAAGACAGTGGTAATTACAGAGAATTCTGAGAGAATATTAATCCACACTGGAATTAATAGAATATTTTGACTTCTCAAAGTACCCACTTTTAACCACTTGTTCCCAGAATTGCTGCCCTTTTAATCATGTGAAAAATCAGAATTCAAATTGCCCCTCAAGAATTCAGTGCCATCTGATGACCGTCGTGACCATCTGATGCATCCGTCGTGGGTGGTACAGTGTATCCTGGTTCTGTCTGGAGGGGGTTTTTTCTTGTTCTTCTAATTTTCTGGGTATTAAACTGTTTGATAGTTTACATGCAATTTTACTTCACTGTTTCCTTGGTAACAGTTATATATCATTTTTCATCCTTGTAGATGAGAGTATTACAGATGATTGCCTTATAAACCAGTAATAGTATAAAATAGGCATATATTTTTATTGTTACTGCTCTTTGTATCGACTATTTCATTTGTAAAGCAGATGCACTTTCTGAAATGTTTATAGAAGAATGCAGTTCAGTAGAAAAACATATGATTATGCCCCCTTCACCTGAGGGAGGCGATTTGAAACCCAAAACTCATAGGGGTGTTATTAAACTGAGGGATGCTTTCAGGGATTGAATAGCTTGACTTCATTTCTTCTCTTGACGCACAGTGGCCCACTTTGAGATAATGACTGGGTCCCATTTATTAATACGGAGATTATTTCTTATAGTGTAGGGAAACTTGAAGGCTGCTCTATTTTCACATTGTCACGCAGTTGCATGGGTTATTTTGAGTGACTGATACCTGTAATAATAATTTTGTTCCAGGGTGATACATTTGAGGAAGGATAAAAATACGTATGTATAGCCTCCTCAGATTTTTATGTAAAGCCTATTTAGAGACTACAGAACTTCTGTTTTTTACCTTTACCTTGTTCACAGTTCATTTCCTGGGGGAGAAGGGAAGTTAAAGAAGCAACGTGAAAGATCATATTTCTCGCATCTCCCCCCTTTTTACCCGAGTAATTGCATTAATATTGCTGATAATAGTGAGCTCTAGAGGCTGGCAACCAAACCCCCCCCCCCAAAGACTCTAGATTTGAATTTTATTAAAAATGCTACTTGCTCGTCATCTGAGTCCTTTCTGAGTTCTGCTGATTTCCGTGACTGTCAGGAGGTGAAATGATGAACAGTTTCATAACAGAACTAGATTCCTGTTTTAGGAATATTTAACTCGAGTTTCCCAGGGGTTGGTGGTTTGCAGCTGTGAAAGTCTAGTTGCTAGCAATTCTGGGGGGTGGGAAGATGTCTAGTTGAGGCTATATAACATTTCAAGCGTCTGTCTCTTTTCCTCTCTCCCTCTCCCCATCTCTCTCTCTGTCTCTCTGTCTCTCTCTCTCTCTCTCTCCCCCTCCCTCTCTCTCTCTTTGGGGTGAGTGAATTTCACCTGCTTGCTTTCAGAGTTTGATAGAGATTGTCACCTGCAGTGGAATTTACTTGTGTGTTAAATGCATGACCTGAAAAGTCTCACTTTGCTTATGGACCTTATAGATATTCATTCTCTCTTCAAACACACTCACACACACACACACACACACACACACACACACACAGATGCACTGTTCAACTTTATTACTTTATTATTCCATTTGGAGCTTTCCATGGAAGTTAGCTGTGAGAGAACATACATTATTGATGAGGTAGAAATTTATACTAATAATTGACTTAAAATCACTGATTTTGTAGTTGGCTCAAGAGGAAAAATGGAAAGCATTTTTGAGAATATAGTTTGAAATCTACTAAGCTTACCATCAAATGATCTTGAACTTGGGGAGCTAATCGTAGCAAGGGAAGAAAAGTATAAATAGGTTAAACCAGGGGGTGGCAAACTTACGGCCTATGGGCCAAATCTGGCTTGCTGACTGTTTTCATATAGAATGGCTTTTAAAATTAAAAATTGTTTTAATGGTTAATAAAAATCAGAAAAAGAATGGTATGGAATTCAAGTGTCAGCATCCATAAATAAAGTTTTATTACAACACAACGATGCTCACGGATGTATATATTGTCTGTGGCTACATTTGCTCTTCCACAGCCAAGTTCAGTAGATGTACAAGACCTTATGGCTCACAGAGCCTAAAGGATTTACTACCGGGTCTTTCATAGGAAGCTCTGGGCTAAATAATGCCTTTTCCTATTTTTTCTTCTTTACATTACCAGCACGTGTACATGGGCACAAGTGTAACCAATTACACACTGCCAATGAACAGCAAGGTCAGACACTACTTAAAGCAGGAAGGACAGATTTTAGGCAGTAATAAAAGTATTGTAACAGGGAAGAGTCCCGTGTAAATGTAACACAACTTCAGTTTGTACAGAGGTGACTGGGCATTTTATTTTATTTTATTTTATTTTTTTATCATTACTTTTTTTTTGGAAAGGAAGAAGTAAAACTGTCTTTATTTTAAGACCATACGAGTATCTAGTGGAAAACCCAATGAAAAAAGCTAATAAAATTAATGTGTCACAAGATTGCAGGATACAAGACCAATGTACAAAAATCAACTGTATTCTTTATACATTAGCAGTGAACAATTGGAAATTGAAATTTAAAAAATAACATGTACAATAATACCAGGAAATATGAAACACTGGAGCACCGGGCTGGCTGTCTCAGTCAGTAGAGCAGGCTACTCTTGATCTCAGGGTCGTGAATTCAAGGTGACCGGGCATTTTAAAGGCACAGTGAGGGAATAGGAAGGGGGTGTTCTAGGACTCAGGTGAGGCAGGGAAGTGAAGAAGTACCAGACCTGAGGGGGGAGGTTGGTCCATGTGAAACCAATCTGGGTTTGCTAAGCAGCCCTTATGCAACGCAGGCTCCTCCCCTCCCGCAGAGGCTGGGAGACCAGGACCCTATCTTCCCCTGTTGGCTGGAAAAAAACAGTAAATTCTTGCGGCAGCCTTGCATTTTCCCAGGCAGGCATTTGAAGGGGGAGCTGGCAGGGGCAGAGGGGGTGGAGAGGCCGGAGTCATCCTAGGGGTACGTCCCTGAACTGTTAGAAACCAAGTTAGCGTTTGTTCAGGTCTTGATAGACCAAGGTTGAAGTCTAGTTGAGAAAGGGCTCAAAGGAGCCTGGCTAGAGTTTGGTTAAGGAGAGAAACTTTGTCAGCACAAAACTTAGCATACTGAACACATGAATTCACTAATGTACATTCACAATTAATGCAGACCTCATTTATATTTAAACTTCTGATGTCAATGTTTTTAAAAATTTTTTTAATGTTTTTATTTATTTCTAGGAGAGAGAGAGACAGCGTGAGCAGGGGAGGGTCAGAGAGAGAGGGAGTCACAGACTGAAACAGGCTCCAGGCTCTGAGCTGGCAGTCAGCACTGAGCCCGACGTGGGGCTCGAACCCACAAACCGTGAGATCATGACCCAAGCGGAAGTCGGATGCTTAACCGACCAAGCCACCCAGGCGCCCCTGATGTCAATTTTTTAAATGTTTTATTTATTTATTTATTTGTTTGTTTGTTTATGAGAGAGAGAGAGACAGACAGCGTGAGCAGGGGAGGGTCAGAGAGAGGGAGACGCAGAATCCAAAGACAGGCTCCAGGCTCTGAGCTAGCTGTCAGCACAGAGCCCGCCACGGGGCTTGAACCCACGAACCGTGAGATCATGACCTGAGCCGAAGTCTGACGCTCAACCAACTGAGCCACCCAGGTGCCTTGTCAAATTATTTATTTAACTGTTGGATGCCAACCATTAAACGTGGACATAATTGCCCTTCTGGTATTTGTTGCACCAGGGACAATTCTGCATAGTTATTCTGCGGTCACTAGGGTGGCCTGCTTTCTTTGTGTTGGGGAGTTACTTGTGAGAGTGACACTTGCTTTCTGTAGGCCTTTAAACTTCTACTTTAGCGTGAATGGAAAATATATCAGTACAGCCTCCATCGACACGCACCCGTGCACTGATAAACAAGTCCATGGGAGAGTGCGTGGTATTTCCTTACAGTATACTTGAGCTATCTGGTCCTAAAGGCGGATGACCTTCATTAATCTTTTTCCAAATGGAAAGAAAACTAGATAAGTGGGTTTAGTTGTAGGCAGAGGACTGGAAGTAGACTGCACAATTAGTGTGGAGTTGAGTTTAACCCAACTTTCTTATGGTTTGACTGAGGGCATTGTAACAAAAAACCACAGACCGCATTGGGCACAGCGAAAACATCTCAAAAGTTTGCTGCCTTGCTTGTGAGCGATTTAGGTCATTATGTACTAATGCTGTGAAAATCATCTTGAAGAAATCTAAGCCTTCGTTTTAGATAACAAAAGTTAACATTCCCATTTTTTCCCGGCAAAGAGATGAGAAAGGTTTCCTGCCTGAATTCTTCTTATGGAAATCCATTTTCCAGTGTGGTTTATGGGATTTGGCATACAATAAATATACTAAATAATCAGTGGGTACAGTTCTACACGACCCATTCGAATACTTCTTGCAAGTAAGTCCTCATCGTTTGTTTAGCTGAACCATTATCATGATCAGTAACTCAGAAGTGTAAAGGAGTACACACATTAAAAATAAATGGACTGCTTTTAGACTTGGTCTTGAAGAATAAACTTTTATTTCTGTTTTGACCTTTGAAGCATTTTCCCCCCTTTGATTGATGGTAAAAAGTCACCGACTCAGACGGCTAAGAAATCTGCATGTTACTGTTATCAGCTCCACAGCAAAATTATGGTTGTGCTAAATGGGTTTTTATAGATGTCAGTATGTTTTTATTTTAGGAAGCCCTTTTTGAATGATAGGAAAATACTATCATTTTTATGAAAGAAATATTGCTCAAGTTTGAAAAGGAAAAGCAACTTCCCTTCAATTACAATTTACTATAGGGTTTTAAGTTTTTATTTTGGTCATTTTCAGAGGTTTCATAAATTGTGTGAGGTTTCCTTAATTAAAAATAAGGACATGATAGGGACGCCTGGGTGGCTCACTCGGTTAAGTGTCCGACTTTGGCTCAGGCCATGATCTCCGGGGCTCTGGGCTGACAGCTCAGAGCCTGGAGCCTGCTTGGGATTCTCTCCCTGTGTCTCTGCCTCTCCCCTACTTGTGCTCTGTCTCTTCTCTCTCCCAAAGCTAAATAAACAAACAAAAAAATAAGGACGTGATAATTTTCTGACAAAGATGAGCTTTAAAGAAACAATAGGCCAGAGTTCCTAAAATTGTGAAACTGCCCAGCGCATGTAGCGAGGAGTGTATTTATACACTTAGCCGGCCGGCTCTTGCCTGGTGGGCGACTGCCCTGCTGGGGAACGTGAAGCCATCTGGCTAATTCCTGCCTGTTATGTTGATTCTGCCTTGGCTCATCTGTCTAACTGGGGTGATTTTACAATGGGCCTTCTAACGAGTCCAGGGTGCTTGTCTCTCATGAAATTCCTCGTCATAAGCCCCTCAGGTATCTGACTGAGTTGCGGCTGGGGGCAATGTTTCCCTCTGTGGCCTGGGCCACCTGATTTCTTTCCCTTGCTTATATGTTTATTTACTTATTTTATAGGAACTTTACTACCAAGCTTTATAAATAAAGTTTTATTGGAACACGGCCTTGCTCCTCTGTTTCTATGCTGTCTGTGGTGGCTTTCTGCAGAGTCAAATAGTTGTGAGAGAGACCACCTGGCTGGCAAGGCCCACCCTGTTCACTGTCTGCCCTTCACAGGAGGATTTTACTGTTCGGCTCAGTGGGCACATTCCCCTCTGGGGCTAGAGCTGTGACCCCCGGCGTTTGCCCGGGTGTGTTGCTGGGATGGGAAAGGGTGGATGGGGTTGGGGGGGAGGGGCACCCCACACCCAGCCAGCCTTGCCGTCTTTTCTCTGGGTGGGTGGGGGGTGGTTTACCTCTCAGCACTTATCATACCACTTGAGGGGGAATTTGGAAGTTTTCTAAAATGTGACTCTATGCTATCTCCTCACCCCTCACTGTCCTTGCAGCAAATTCCCCATTCTTTATCTCCTCCCTTGTGGGGTTGGCCTTTTTTCCCCTCGACACCTTCTGGACATTTGTGAGTTTTCTTTCCCAGCCTTAACTTCCCACTCAACCACCAAACGCACATGTGCACACATTTTTACACACCAACACGTACACACACATACACACACAGACCCCCTACCTCTGTGTTGAACTTTATTTTATTTACTTATTTGTTTGTTGGTTTATTTATTTACATGTTGAACTTTAGAAGTCCTAAATGAGATCACACCTCTGAGCCTTTGTATAGAGTCTTCACTTTGTCCAGAACAGTCTTCACCTTGTCTCCTTTCCACCTGAAAAAGTACTCTTTGTCTCTTATGTTTTCAGGTGGGGTTTTTTCGTGTTTTATTTTTGTATGTTTTCATTTTCAGTCTAAGATTGTTCTGTGTAGCCTTCTCTAACTTTCCAGTCCTGGCTTAAATGACTTGCCTAGCATCTTTGGTTTGTTTAGATAATCTAACTGCTTTGATGGTTCAACCCCTCAGTTTCTAGTGGCTTATCTCTGCTGACTTGGAGCCCCAAACAGGTATTCCTGATGGGAGGGACTCTGTGAGACACGTTCAGAGGACCTGCAAGATTGAGGCTTTTTCATCTTCAGCTTGAGATTCAAGGTGGCCCTGCCCATCAACATAGAGCTGGCAGATGAGGGGGTAGAAGTGGGGAAAGATTGCCTGGGCGGTTTTGAAAGGCCATGCCTGGAATTGAAATGTATCATTCTACCCACACGCCATTAATCAAGACCCTGCTTACATACAACCGCAAGGATCACTGGGAAATGTAGTCCAGCTGTGTAGTCAGTCAGTGCTGGACATTGTGACATTTCTTCACTATGTGGTGGATTGCTCTTTGTTCCCAATTCTCTCTCTCTCTCTCACACACACTCTCTCTCTCTTTTTTTTTTTTTTTTGAGAGAGATATGGGGGTGCAGAATCTTTTTTTTTCTTTTTCTTTTTTTATAGTTTACTGTCAAGTTGGTTTCCATATAACACCCAGTGCTCATCCCAACAAGTGCCCTCCTTCATGCCCATCACCTGGAGGGTACAGAATCTTAAGCAGGCTTGATGCTCAGCACAAAGCCTGATGTGGGGCTCTATCTCACAGTGCTAGGATCATGACCTGAGCCAACATCAAGAGTCAGACACTTAACAGACTGAGCCACCCAGGTGCTCCACTTGTTCCCAATTCTTAAACCCTCCTAAATCCAGGCCTCTTCTATGTGACGTCCAGTTCCTCCTGCTGGAGGTGGATAACCTTGCCTGCCACATTGCTCTTGGGCTTGTGACTTGTTTTGGCCAACAGAAGGTGGGCCAGGGTCATAGAGTACCAATTTTGGTAGAAGGCCTTAAGAGGCCGTGTGCATTTCTTTTTTGCATCTAGCGTTGCCATATAAGGAACTCCCTGGGCAGTGTATTGGTCCCAGAAGCTGAATTCACTTGGTGCAGCACCATCTCGCACACCTGTGAGCAGGAAAACATGCTTCTTATTGGCAGGCGCCGAGTTTCGGGCGTTTCATTACACGGCATTACTTTGACAATAGTTGACTAGTGCACGGTGTATCATAATTCACTCCAGTTTGGGATCGGGTCTCCTGAGCTGTTTGAGGGGAAAACCCCCTTTGTGTGGCACCTCCTTGGTTCAGAGCAGATACTGAGTATTTGGTGAATCACGAATGAATCCAAGTGAAACCGTGCTGTCACATGGTGTCACATACGGGTTATCACAGCTATGGTGGCTCTCGTGCTGCCTTCAGCAAAGCCTGCTGCTCCCGACCTTGAGGGTCTGCCTCCAGTGCTTGTGCTGTTGGACATGAAGCAAGGAACTCTGCCTACCGTCGTAGCCCCCGCCAAAACCTCTCATTCTCACATTTGTTTTCTTTTCCTCCCTTCTCCTAGTCTTCTCCAGTTATACATACTGCTCCTCTACCGCCACTGGGGAGTCGTACTAATGCCTGTAATATACCTAAAGATTTGATAATGAGACTTTCGGTACTTAAATGTCTTATTAAAGAATCTATGATCTGGGTATCTGGCATACAGTACATTGAGTAAACAAAAGAAATGGAAAGGGGACTACTCACTATACCAAATGAAAGGCACTGTTTTGCTGAAGTGCACATATTTAGAGGCCCCTGGGTGGCCCAGTCGGTTCAGCATCCGACTTTGGCTCAGGTCATGATCCCAAGTCTCATGAGTTCAAGCCTCACATAGGGCTCTGTGCTGACAGCTCAGAGCCTGGAGCCTGCTTCAGATTCTGTGTCTCCCTCTCTCATTGCCCCTTCACCATCCGTGCTCTGTCTCTCTCACTTTCAAAAATAAATAGACATAATTTTTTTTTTTTTTATTTCAAGTGCACATATTAGGGGCACCTGGCTGGCTCAGGTCATGGAGCATACTACGCTTGATCTTGGGGTTATGAGTTACAGCCCCATGTTGGATATAGAGCTTACTTAAAAATCTTAAAAATAAGTATATGAAGTGCACATATTTGACCAACAGTTGGTTTTTATATTACCCTTTTATTGTATTACGTTTATTTATTTTGAGAGAGAGTGCATGAGTGCACAGTGAGGGGGCCAAGAGAGAGAATCCCAGGCAGGTCCTGTGCCATCAGCATGGAGCCCAATGCGGGGTTCGATCCCGTGAACCGTGAGATCATGACCTGAGTAGGAACCAAGAGTAGGATGCTTAACCACCTGAGCCACCCAGGCTCCTCTGTATTTTTTTTTTTTAATATCACACTAAACGAGGAAATTTTAAGAAATGAGCATGAGAACTTTGCTTAAACAGAACATGAGCTACAGTACAGCAGTGGGGAATAGTACAAGGAAATGCTCAATGCAGTGATATAGGAAGATCTCTTCATTCATTCATTCATTCACTCATTCATTTTTAATGCACACATTTTATTTATTTATTTCATGTTTAAAGTTTATTCATTTATTTTGAGAAAGAGCACAAACAGGGGAGGGGTGGAGAGAGAGAGAGAATCTGAAACAGGCTCTGTGCTGTCAGTGCGGAACCCATTGTGGGGCTTGAACCCACAGAACGCAAGACCATGACCTAAGCCAAAACCAAGAGTCAGACGCTTAACTGACTGAGCCACCCAGGCGCCCCTATTTTATTTTTGTAAATAAACTTTACGCCCAACATGGGCTTGAACTCTCGACCCTGAGATCCAGAGTCACATGCTCCACTGACTGGGCCAGTCAGCCACCCTTGGCTATATTTATTGTTAGGTGAGAAGAGTGAGGCACAAAACTACTTAAAAATAAGGGAGGATTAAACATACACGTTTTCTTCTTCATGTTCCTAAAAATGACTGGAGGGGTACACAAAAGACCAATAACAGAATTTAACTCTATAAATCCTGGAAACAGGGCATTATATGTGAGAAGGACTGCTCCCCATGTCCTCATTCATACTTTATATTTTATTTTGATTTTTGAACCCTAGAACGAAAGAACCCTATTAACAAGTAAATTTGAATTTCAAAAAAGCTTATAGGATACTTACATAAATCCAAGGGTCCAGACAACATCAGCAGGTGTTGTAACATGTTTTTCTGATTGTAAAAATGACATCACTGTTTTGAAGAGAGTTTTGAGCATAGAGAATATACAAAGGAAAATATATATAAATATATTTGAAATGTCACCAGCCAGATATAATCACCGTTGTCTATTTTCTTTAATCTTCCCATCTATTTTACCTGATTAATATCATGTATCTACAACCCTATACTTAACATTTTTACAAAATATTGTTTTTATATCATTGAAAATTCTTTATAAATATAAAATGCATAGCCACACATGCTACAGTTTACTGAGCGACTTCTTATTTGATTAACATTTACATCATTTCTAGTGTTTCGCCTCAGATGAACCCTGTGACATAATGAATATCTTTACATCTAAGTCTTTGGATTATGGGCATTTTTTTATGGCATTAATAACAGCATACTGAGTATTTCAAAACTCATAAAAATCAGAAGGTAGTTTGAGATGCCATTAAATGATATTCAAATTTTATGCTAAAATTGTGGGCATTCTAGTTCCTCACAGGTATTAAAATTGACAAGCAGAATTTGTCCTAGACACGAGCCTCATGCCAAGACATGGAGCAGGTGGTGACGGGGAAAGCTTGACTCACGGTTGGAACTTCAGGTGGATTTTCAGCAAGTCAAGGCTTTGTTTCCTCACATTGTACAGTGGGAAAATTGTGTGATACCCTCTCTATATTTAATTCGACTTGTAAAATTCCATTGTTGTACCATAGAATAAGTAAATTCCAAGTACACCTAGGAGAATTTAGATTAAAATAGCATGAAACACTATGCAATTGTCATAAACAAAGAAAAAAAGAACATTCTACTCAGTGATTTAAAATGATCTCCAGAATATATATATTACGTGAAAATAAAAAATTACACACTAGTAAGCATGCATGTATTTACATAAAAATAGTAAAATGATACAGAAGAAAATAATAAAAGTGTTATAAGAATGGAGGGAGGTAGGGCTGGCTCAGTGAGTAGAGCACGTGACTCTGGATCTCAGGGTCGTTAGTTCAAGCCCCACATTGGGCATGGAGCCCACTATAAACATGGGGCACCTGGGTGGCTCAGTGTGTTAAGCGGCCGACTTCGGCTCAGGTCATGATCTCACAGTTTGTGAGTTTGAGCCCCACATCAGGCTCTATGCTGACAGCTCGGAGCCTGGAGCCTGCTTCAGATTCTGTGTCTCCCTCTCTCTCTTTGCCCCTCCCCTGCTTGTGCTGTATCTCTCTCTGTCAAAAACTGAATAAATGTTAATAAATAAATAAATAAAAATAGAAGCGGGGAGGTAGGGAGAGAAGAAAGTTTATTTAAGACAAAAGAAATAAATTGGGTAAATCCGATCCTCCCAAATATGATAAAATAGTGACAAATCTGCTCTGGATGAAAATACAAATTGCTAAGTCAGGCCATTCAAACCTATAAATTCCTAGTTTTCTCTATTCAGAAATAATGAAAATAAGAGATATTTCAATACATTAAGGATAGATATCCAAAAGGTATCATAGAAATTTTAGATCTATTAACTTTTCATGGTAATTTTTATTAGCAAATGCAGACAAAGCCAGAAGATGATATCATTTAAAAAGTGCTGTCATTTTGTATAGAATTGAGTACTCCGAAGCAAAATTCCTTCAGTTTTCCTATCTAGATTAGCTTTTCTCAGATAGGAATAGAAGCAGAAAAATATTTTTGTCCCTCACTTCCCAACAAGAAATGTGTATCTTATATGCTTTTAAACTTAAATTTTATTAGTTTTTGACAGCAATACTAAAAACCTCATCTTCTGATAATCTTCCACTCACTAAAGGGGACAATGTGATGCGTTTCAGAGATCCACCTTCTAGGGATGTATTGATGGATATTTACTGTAGGACTGTAATTTGATTATGGTGCCATTAGTTCATAATTTGGCTTTCCGGTTGAGATCATGTTGACAGACTGAAAAATAGAGTGCTATTTAACTAAGTATATGGAATGCGTGCAGGAGGCAATAAAGTGCCTAATCCTTCTCTAGTGGTTCATTTTTTAGTTGACCTCATTGTAGTGCCATTGTGGTGGTCATGTATAACTTCCATTGATCTAGAATATAGTGATGTGTTCAGTCAGATTGTCTACTACAGGTATATGTGTTAATGCTTGTTGAAGATCATCAGAATATAAGAAGATACATGCATAAAACTATACTGGGGGGCGATTTCATAGTTTTATTTCTGACCTACAAGTCATTCCCGATTTTTTTTCCGTGTCCCGGTTAGGGATCGAGGGCTGGCCAGCTACAGCGTACAGACCAATTCCAACTTGTTGCCTATGTTTGTATAAAGCTAAGGATGATTTTTACATGTTTAAATGGTTCCCTCAAATCAAAAGGAGAAGAATATTTCATAACATGTGAAAATCCTATGAAAATCTAATTTACACTTGATCTTAGCCAAAAGGCCGAGAAGCAATGAAAATCAAATTTAAGTGCTCATAAATAAAGTTTTATTGGCACACAGCCCTCCCCATTATGTGTTGTCTGTGGCTGCTTCCCTGATACATTAGGAGAGCTGAATGCTTGCTATGAAAACATGTATATGATCCACAAAGCCTAAAATATCGGCCCCTATACAGAGAGTTTGCTGAGCCTTGTCCTACGTCATCAAATATCAAGTGGTGCTTGGTGAGAAGAGAATTAAAAATGAATATGTAGATACAGATTTAGATATATAAATATTTCTCTTTGAGGTTTTGGAAATTCTGCATAGGTGGGATGCTAGACAGTATCACTTTGCTTACAGATGATTCTCTGTAGGAATGTTCTTATTGTGAACAACCTTGTCTCTTCAATAGATGTCAGATAACTTGAATAGAAATCACCTTGTATATGGTTAACTCTTCCTGCTGTGCTCGCTTTCCTTCTCACAAAGCAGATGTACTAATCCTCACGTGCGATGTAGTAAAGGATTCAGAGCAAATGGCTGATAGACTGTTTCCCCCTTTGTTTACTGGTGGTTTTGCTATGAGAGGTGGGTGCTTTGAAGGGAACTGTAGAAACCACACTGGAAAAGTAGATATGGGAGGAGAGAAGGAGAAGAGAATGTGCCCCTCCACCACAGCCAGCCCTATTCAGTCATCCTACAGTGTCTACCAACTAGGAATTGCACATCAAAGCTCCACTACGATGTAGAGTTTATTTAGGGACACCAATACTTAGTAGTTCTTGTATAACCTAAATAGCTTCTATGTTTTAAGGTTAAAAATGTCATCCTTATTATGCCCTCTTACTATGTGTATCAGGATATTTTTTTAATTTTTAAATTTACATCCAAGTTAGTTAGCATATAGTGCCAACAATGATTTCAGGAGTAGATTCCTTAATGCCCCTCACCTGTGTAGCCCACCCCCCCCCAACTCCTCCAGCAACCCTCTGCTTGTTCTCTCTATTTGAGAATCTCTTATGTTTTGTCCCCCTCCCTGTTTTTATATTATTTTGGCTTCCTTTCCCTTATGTTCATTCTGTTTTGTATTTTAAATTCCTCATATGAGTGAAATTATATGCTATTTATTTTTCTCTGACCGACTAATTTCGCTTAGCATCATACCCTCTAGTTCTATCCATGTAGTTGCGAATGGCAAGATTTCATTCCTTTTGATTGCTGAGTGATACTCCATTGTATATATGTACCACATCCTCTTTATCCATTCACCATCGATGGATATTTGGGCTCTTTCCATACTTTGGCTATTGTTGATAGGGCTGCTATAAACATTGGGGTGCATATGCCCTTTTGAAACAGCACACCTGTATCCCTTGGATAAATACCCAGTAGTGCAATTGCTGGGTTATAGGGTAGTTCTACCCTAGTTCAGTTTTTTGAGGAACCTCCATACTGTTTTCCAGAGTGGCTGCACCAGTGTGCATTCCCACCAGCAGTGAAAAAGAGTCCCTCTTTCTCCACATCCTCACCAACATCTGTCGTTGCCTGAGTTGTTAATGTCAGCCATTCTAACAGATGTGAGGGGTAATCTCATTGTAGTTTTGATTTGTATTTCCCTGATGATGAGTGACGTTGAGCATTTTTCCATGTGTCTGTTAGCCAGCTGGATGTCTTCTTTGGAGAAGTGTCTATTCATGTCTTTTGCCCATTTCTTCACTGGATTATTTGTTTTTGGGGTGTTGAGTTTTGATAAGTTCTTTATAAATTTTGGATACTAACCCCTTATCTGATGTCCTTTGCAAATATCTTTTCCCATTCCATTGGTTGCCTTTTAGTTTTGCTAAAGTTGTTTCCTTCCCCGTGCAGAAGCTTTTTATTTTGATGAGGTCCCAATAATTCATTTTTGCTTTTGTTTCCCTTGCCTCTGGAGATGTGTTGAGTAAGAAGTTGCTGCAGCCAAGGTCAAAGAGGTTGTTGCCTGCTTTCTCCTCTAGGATTTTGATGGCTTGCAGTCTTATGTTTAGGTCTTTCATCCATTTTTGTGAATGGTGTAAGAAAGTGGTCCAGCTTCATTTTTCTGCATGTTACTGTCCAGTTTTCCCAGCACCATTTGCGAAGAGACTGTCTTTATTCCATTGGATATTCTCTCCTGCTTTGTCAGAGATTAGTTGGCCGTACATTTTGTGGGTCCATTTCTGGGTTCTCTGTTCTGTTCCGTTGATCTGAGTGTCTGTTCTTGTGCCAGTACCTTACTGTCTTGATGATGACAGCTGTGTAATACAGCTTGAAGTCCAGGATTGTGATGCCTCCAGTTTTGGTTTCCTTGGCTCCATCTGAAGAGCTAGCAACCCTTGATCTTGGGGTCATGAGTTTGAGCCCCATGTTGGGTATGGAGATTTCTAAAAAAAAAAAAGCAAAGAGAGAGAAAGAGAAGAAATCCAGAGGTAGGGCCATTTTAGGGTTGGTTAACTGGATTCAAGGGTTCTGGGTCTTGTCATCTTTTTCATGCACCATCTCAGCACGTAGCTGGCTACCATTATCTTCACACACAAAGAAAACAAAGATGATGGGGCGCCTGGCTGGCTCAGTTGGAGCAACTCTTGATCTCAGGGTTGTGAGTTCAAGTACCACACTGGTGTGGAGATTACTTAAAAAAAAAAAAAATCTTAAAAAAAAAACAAAAAACAATGAGACGGGAGCAGAGCATGTTGTTTCTATGCCTCTCTTTTTGAGAGTGTGGAGAAATTTCCCTGAAACTTCATAGCACAGTTCCTTGATCTTGCATTGTGTCTCATGTCTTTCTTAAACCTGTCTGCTGAAGGGAATCACCATGCCGGGTTCAGGCTTGCAGATACTGACAAACTGTGATCTGAAGACCAAATCGGGGAGGCATCCTATCACCTGTCTTTGTAAATAAAGTTTTATTTGAACACAGTCATGTCCATTCGTATACTTATAACTTACGGCCACTTTTGCACTACAGCAATTGAGTTGAGTAGTTGCAGCAGAGACCGTATGGCCCACAAAGCTCAAAAGATTTACCCTGGCCCTTTAGGAAAGAGTTTGCTGACTCCTAGTTTAGAGAATGAGTGGTCTCAAACGGGAAGCGGGCATCGGACACTGCCCCCGGGTGTTCTAGTTGTTTATAATGTTGGGGCCAGGGGTCCTGTGGGCGTGTAGTGGGAAGGGACCAGTGATACCAAGCATCCTAACATGAGCAAAATAGTTCTTTGTGATGAAGAGCTCCCACTCAAAGCAGCCGTGGTGCCCCCACATTGACTAACACTGACTTATGTTATAAGAGTCCGTTTCTGGCAGGGGAGAGGCCTCAGCTCCTGCTGCTCCCATCCTATCCCCAGCCCAGTATATGGCCATCAGATACCTCTGCAGAGTTGAGACTGGGAGGAAATGATTGGTGGTTATGCAACCCAAAGTGCTGGCTGTGGAGCGCAGAGGGGATTTGCTACACTGATATCCAGAAATGGACAGATGCAGGGTACCTGGTAATTAGGGACTGACTCATCAGTTGAGGACAGTGCTTGCCCTTGATGGGGAGCAGCTCATAGCGCTGGGGTTTTACGTGAGTAGAAAATGTGCTTCCCCTGCGTTCCATATGCTACAGGATTGGAGTTTACATGAACGGAAAAGGGCTTTTTTTTCCTCGTGCTGTTCTGTAATGAACAACTTATTTCCAACAGAAATGTGTTAGCCGTATGATTGAGAGTAAGGCTTAAAAGGTAATTGTAAACAAGTAACTTTAAATAAATTTTCTTGGTGTTTATGATCAAACCAATTAATGTGTTAGGCACTTTTCACTGAAAAGAAATGTACAATTGTGCATTTCTTATCCCTAACCATTTTGTCATTGAGTGAACCAGGTGTAATAGAGCATAATAAAAATGTCTCAAAAAATGTCTCAGCTATACTTTTTTGTATATCTATAGCCATAATCACATTAAATGAGGACATGGGGATAGACATGAAACATACAGAGTATTCCCATGAATGAGAAGGTGTAGATGCTTACATGTTAAACAAATCTGAAGTTTGATGACTGCTTAGAATACTGTAATACTCTGATTTTTTTTGAAAAAAAATGTTTAATGTTTGTTTATTTTTGAGAGAGAGCAAGTGGGCAGGGGAGGGGCAGAGAGACAGAGAGACATAGAATCCGATGCAGCTCCAGGCTCCGAGCTGTCAGCACGGAGCCCAACACGGTGCGCAAACCCATGAGCCGTGAGCTGAAGTCAGATGCTCAATTGACTGAACCACTCAGGCGCCCCAGTACTCTGATTTTGTTTGTTTTCAACCAAAACTCACAAGGAGAAATTTGTTTTCCATTGTTACCAGTACACACAAATACCACACATGTGCAAATGAATACACGCAATTAAAACAAGTTTCAGAAAATAATGATTTGGAGACAGTCTGACTCTGTTCTATTTCATCATTTTTCATTTTTTTTATTCTGAGTTGCACCTCACTGAACTATAGTTGACTCTTCAACAATGTGGAGGTTAGTGGTGCCGACCCCCCATGCAGTCAGAAATCTGCCTACAACTTTTGACTCCCCCCAAACCGAACTGTTCATAACCACTGTTGGCCAAAAAAAGCCTTACCAATAACATAAACATTGATTTACACATATGTTGTATGTGCTATGTATCATATACTGCATTCTTCCAATAAAGTTAGCAACAGAAAACATGTTAAGAAAATCAAGGGGCGCCTGGGTGGCTCAGTCCGTTAAGTGTCCGACTTTGGCTCGGGTCACGATCTCACGGTTCGTGGGTTCGAGCCCCACGTCGGGCTCTGTGCTGACTGCCAGCTCGGAGCCTGGAGCCTGTTTTGGATTCTGTGTCTCCCTCTCTCTCTGACCCTCCTCTGCTCATGCTGTCTCTCTCTCTCTCAGAAATAAATAAAACATTAAAAAATTAAAAAAAAATCACAAGGAAAATAGGTTTGTAGTACTGAATTTTGCAACAAGAATCTGTCTAATTGTAGCTACACAGTTCAAACCCGTGTTGTTCAAGGGTCAGCTGAAATTTCTCTTGTGTGCATATTCCTAGGAGCAGAGCTGCTAGCTGTGTAACTGTCTTTTGTAGCCACTCGTGTCTCTCCTCTCACTAGACTGTAAATTCCTTTATTGGGGAGCCGGTCGTATTCAGCCTCACCGAACCCCCACGCTTAGCAGAGAAGCTGTTGTACAGAGAGTACACAGACTCCCTGCACGCTCCTGAAAAGGTCCTGCGTGAGCCCTTTAGCATGCAAGCCGGGTGAGACACCAGTGCTCAGGCGGGTGCTGGGGGCCAGCCCACCTGGACTTAGTTAAGGTAAAGCTGCTGTAACAAAATAAGTCAAAATGTGTCATGCATCCAATACCAGAATCATGTGCCTTGCTCTCTAAGGTCTCCTCCCAGGGGTGATACAGGATCGTCAGTTCCTTCCGTCTGTGGCTCCGTCGCCTTCGGTATGCAGCCTCCAAGACATGGTGCTTGTCTGCAGAGAGCAGGCCAATTTTGAAAGGAGGACAGAATGGACAGGAAGGCCTGGGGCGCCTGGGTGGCTTGGTCGGTTAGGCGTCCGACTTCAGCTCAGGTCACGATCTCAGGGTTCGTGGGTTCAAGCCCTGCGTCCGGCTCTGTGCTGACAGCTCGGAGCCTGGAGCCTGTTTCGGATTCTCTGTCTCCCCCTCTCTCTGCCCCCCTCTCTCTCTCTCTGAAAAATAAACAAACACTAAAAAAAATTTTTTTTAAAGAGGGCTCGAGTATTACCTCTGCTTTCATCCATCGGTGAGAACGTGCTCTGGAGCCGATCTGACCACACTGGTTGCGGGGAGATGAAGGAGATCATAGTCTCCTGGGTGTCCTGAACAAGACAAACTGCCACACAGTCCCCTCATACTTACCTATGAGTGTTGCCTTCCCAGGACCCTCTCCTCCTCCGAGGGGTGAGAGAAGTCTTGATCTTAAAGGCCACTACAGTTTCCTTCTGACAGTTGCTCTAGGCCACCAGTCTCCACCCCCTATGTTCCTTTATGGAAGTTTGGCAGTGACATCTCTGCCTTCTGCTGGGGAAGATTTGGAAGACAGATATGGTCAGTTCTGCTGTAATGCAGCATAGGCATTCTTGAAATTACAGCATGATTGCAACGGCCTGTAATAAAACCACCAGGCTTGTAGGGAAAATGGATGAAGGGCAGAGCCCTTAAAATATTTTTAAAAAACGCTATTAGTGACACAATTAAAACAAAAGACAGGAGCCTAATCAAAATGATAGCACAGTTCTACACAAGTCAAGGGGTTAAGAGATACATAAATACTAAGGTACACACGTGACTTTTCCTTGAAAAGTCGTGGTTGGCTCGCGACTGTGGGGGTAGAGAGGGCGGCGGCTGGCCTGATGCTGGGAAGGGGCGGAGGAGAGGGTGATCTCAGGAGGTTGGAGCAGGAGGTGTGAATGGGCGTGGCTTTATCACAGGCTGCCATGGGAGGGGGCCTGCAGACTGAGGGCAGGGGGTGTGCACACGCGCACACTGTGTGTATTCCGGTGTGGCACTATTGGGCTGGATGCAGCCTTCTCAGTTGAAGGTGCTCCTAGATGCACCTAGATGAAAGTGTGCGGCACACAGGAAATTTGTACCGTCCTCAGATCCCTCCCGGGTATATCCATCGCACTGAAAGGAATTCACACTTACCAAGCAAGCGCTGTACCAGAACAGACTGTTCCAAACTAGCGCACGCAGGCCCAAGAGGTCGTAAGGTGGCCTGTAGCAAGGAAGGTCCCTATTCGTACGCATCTTCCTGTACGTGGATATTGTTGCAGAATGTTTCTTTGCCTGCCGTCATTCTCAAACCAGTAGCTTGCTTCTAGGTAATCAAGAATGCTAATGTCTTTGGTTCAGGTGTGTTCCTCGGTGTTCCGTTCAGTGTTTTCTCCTCATTGGTAATCAACCCAACTCATCAATAACCCTTACTGTAATGGTTCCTCTGTGGCTTTCATTCCCTTTTATCTACATGAAGATTGCTCTCCGTTTTCCTAATATTGCTCCAAGATACAATTATCTTCTTTGAAAAGAAGGCAGAAGCGTATCACGCTCTTTAAAATACCCCTGTGTTCAAAATAAATGATAATTTGGGGTACAAAATAGGTCAGTTTTATATTGCGTTAGTTTTATCGACTCTGCGATGATTTTCAGGGCCTCGAATGTTAGTATAATTACGAGTATTGGTAATTTCAGTGTTCTTTGTGTTACTAATCACCAGTGATACTATAAATGGTACTATTAAAGGCACCTGGGTGACTCAATCAGTTAAGCGTCCTACATCGGCTCAGGTCCTAATCTCATGGCTTGTGAGTTCGAGCCCTGCGTCGGGCTCCGTGCTGACAGCTTGGAGCCTAGAGCCTGCTCAGGATTCTGTGTGTCCCTCTCTCTCTGCCCCTCCCCCACTCATGCTCTGTCTCTCAAAAATAAATAAACATTAAAAAAAAAGAAATATTATTAGCATTAATAAGAGTATTACCAATATTGTTACTAATATTAACATTAGCGTTAATACTGTTACTTCTGCAATTTTGCTATCACGATAGTTTTTACTCTATTTTTTTAAGGAAGGGTTCTTTTTTTTTTTTAAGTTTATTTTTGAGAAAGAGAGAGAGAGAGAGTGAGCATGAGCGGGGGAGGGGCAGAGAGAGAGAAGGAGACACAGAATCTGAAGCAGGCTCCAGGCTCCAAGCTGTCATCACAGAGCCCGACATGGGGCTCAAACTCACAAACCGTGAGATCTTGACCTGAGCCGAAGTCGGCGCTTAACTGACTGAGCCACCCAAGTGCCCCGACTATTTATATTAATTATTTTACCATTTCCAAAGCTTATGGGCAGGCAATACTACTTCTAACTGCTATGTACTACTACTACTGCCTCCATCTGCTACCATGACTACCTGAAATGTTTTAGGCTTATTATTATCCCAGGCACTGTGATAAGTATTTTATCAACGATAGCTCAAGTATTTAATCTTCGTAACAACTCAGTGAGATAGGTTCTATTGTTATTACCATTTTGCAGAGGACACTGAGGGACAGAGAAGGTAAATAACTTAGCCAAGGAAGAATAGTCAATGTTGCAGGATTGTCACACAACGATTAAGAAAAAATTCTTGAGGGGTGCCTGGGTGGCTCAGTGGGTTGGGTATCTGACTCTTGGTGTCAGCTCATGTCATGATCTCTCAGTCTGTGAGATCAAGCCCCGCATCAGGCTCTGCGCTGACAGCATGGAGCCTGCTTGGGATTGATTCTCTCTCTCCCTCCCCTGCTCTCTCTCTCTCTCAAAATAAATAAGTACACTTAAAAAAAAAAAAAAGAATTCTTGAGACATGGTATGGTGCAACTTAGTAAGTTTAGTTAAGTAGCATGGGGACTGGATCTGTGGGCAGAAGGAGCTGCACTTTTGGTGTATGAAGCTGGTGGTTATATGCTTAGTGCCTAAGGGAGAGGGGACGACGTGCAGGGAGCATTAGATCATAACTGTCCTCAAATTTCTCCTTATAAATGACTTTTGCAGGATTTCTCTGGTGCTTGTCATTCAGTTCAACATTAACTGTCAGTGAGGTTCACAGGCAGTCATGCGACCCTTTAAGAATGAAGCCAATGCATGGGTTCAAGCTCCGTGTCTGGCTCTGTGCTGACAGCTAGCTCAGAGCCTGGAGCCTGTTTCAGATTCTGTGTCTCCCTCTCTCTCTGACCCTCCCCTGCTTATGCTGTCTCTCTCTTTCTCTCAGAAATAAATAAAAACATTAAAAAAATTTTTTTTTAAAAAGAATGAAGTCAATGGGGGGTGCCTGGGTGACTCAGTCAGTTGAGCATCCCACTTCAGCTTGGGTCATGATCTCATGGTTCATGGGCTCAAGCCCCGTGTTGGGCTCTGTGCTGACAGCTCAGAGCCTGGAGCCTCCTTCGGATTCTTTCTCCCTGTCTCTCTGCCCCTCCCCAGCTTGCACTTTCTCTCTCTCTCTCTCTCTCTCTCTCAAAAATAAATAAACATTAAAAAAAAAAAAAAAAGAATGAAGCAAATGGGGTGCCTGGCCGGCTGAGTCAGGAGAGCATATGACTCTTGATCTCAGGGTCATGAGTTTGAGCCCCATGTTGGGTGTAGAAATAAAACTTGAAAAAGAAAAAAAGAAGATGAATATAGCAACCAGAATGTGTTTTTTCCTTATCAGAACCGTGCAGGCTGTAGGTCAAACTTCTGGGCTAAGAGTGGCCATTTTTCTGCTGCTGTCCCTTATCCCCCTGACCATTGCTGCAGAGCCCCTACTTAAAACTACCATGCATCCTGAGTAAACGAATGCCACTTTGATGTAGTTAGCATTTGCCTCCTGTGATCACATGGAACTGCCTTTATAGATAATACTATATTATGGCAAAGAGAATATTTATATTCTTCATTGTATTTTATATATTTCCAAAGCTATAGAATCAAAATAGTCTCATTTCCAGCAATGCGGGCATTAATGAAAATGGTTTCTTCCCTCTTTTCAAAACTACGTTATTAAATCTTTATTTATTTATTTTGAGAGAGACAGGGAGTCCCTAGCAGCCTCCGTGCTGTCTGCGCAGAGCCCAACGCAGGGCCCCATTTCACGAAGCGTGAGATCATAGACCTGAGCAGAAATCAAGAGTCAGACACTTAACCGACTGAGCCACCCGGGCACCCCTCTTCCCTCTCTCTGAAGGCAGAATAGGTATCACTGTCGCCAACGGACAGAGAGCAGGTTGGCATTTCACAAATCCCAGGTAGCCCTCTTTCTAGATAACCATCTCATTGCGTATCCCCTACTTTCTTTTGAACCTATACTGCCTTTGTGCATTTTGTATCTGAATTAGATGAATGCAGTCTACTCAAAAGAACCACAGCTGTCATGAGATATCAGAGAAGGTAAAGAAGTCTGCACTGTGGAAGCAATCCGAAATTGTAGGTAAAATGAGTTATTTTCCTCCTGGAATAATTGGTGGAGGGTCTGATTAAGAATTCTTCGTGGCACGTATAATTAACTCCAGGGTGGGAACAGGTTTCTCATATTTAACAATGTTTATCCAGTTGGGAACAATGTAGAACTCAGAATTAATTATGTGGAGTTGTGTGGTCCATTTTGGGCAGCACCATATCAAGTTGCTGGTGGTTTTTAAGAACAAGATAAAGAGACTTGAAGGAACAGAGGCTTGGAAATTACTGCAGCAACTTCTCATTGGAACAGATGTGGCTGCATGAGACACGTTAGTAGGAAGACCAGATTCGCCACTCAGAATGCAATAGTAAATTGAATCCAGACTGTTCTATAAGGAGATGGATTTTTTTTTTTTTTGGTGACTTGCTTCCTGTTTGTCATTTTCAATGACATTTACAATTAGTGCCCTTGAAGCCGAGGACCCCGGGTGCCAGGAAGAGTTCGTCTGTGTGGCGGTGAGTCACAGTGGTGATAACAGATGGGAGCATCTGGGATTGAGTCCTGGGCAAACCTGGGAAGACTCTTCTGCTTCTACTCCTAGTGAGTGGCGTGGCCCCTTCCCCGGGAGGAACATGGCATTTGCAGGTCAGGGAGATTCCTTCTTGACCTGCCACACGAGCTGCTTATGCTGTTCGATAGATTTCTTTTCTTTTCTCTCTAATTTCAAATGTTATGATTAGCCAAAGACCTTATTCAACTGCCTTTTTAAACTTTGGTGAATTTCTCTATTAAAAGGTCTGGATTGATTGAAAGTGAGGATTTTTCCTTTCTCACGTGTAACATATTTTGATGCCTATTCCCTAGGTCACATCACGAAAGGAGGAGGAAGGAGGGAAGAGAGGGCACAGTTTTTTGTGTGCGCAGGTAAAAACGAAATAGGTGATTGTCAGAAGATGGTTTCCAAATGATAAATGGAGCTATTAGGTTCCAATTAGGGACACTAGCCTCCCCTGTGCATGGGTACCCCACAACAGAGATCTCCAAGGTCTAAGGATTTTTGGTGGTGACATTTTCCCAGGACTTTGAACAAGATAAACTATTCCAATTATTCCTTCTCCTTCTCTGGAGTGGTGTTTCTCCCTGTTTCCCACTCTTTGAGCCCAACATTATTACTATGATTATTTTTCGCTTTTATGCCCGTTGTTATTGGATCATTCGGGATTGTCACAATTGGATTTATCGGCTCCAGTGACCTTTGTGAGGGGGAAAAAGTGCTGCTTGAGAGACTGGGGTTTCAAAGTTTGGTTTCATGGGCAGCCTTTGTTCTAAGTCCCCTCAGCCAGGTGAATTGTAGCCATTATGGTTCTAGTGCCACACCAGGCTGTGTTCACACTCAGCGCACTATGCCTTTCACCTCAACTATGGGTGACTATGGATGCTGTTGGTACCTAGTGGATAGAGGCCAGAGATGCTGCTAAACACCTTATAATGCCAGGGACAGCCCCTACAACAGAAAATAACCGGGTCCCAAAAAGTCTGAGAAACCCTAGTCTAAAAGGTTTAGAGGAGGGGCTCCTGGTGGCTTGTTCTGTTAAGTGTCTAACTCTTGATTTCGGTTCACATCAAGGTCTCACAGTTCCTGAGATCGAGCCCCTCATCTATGCTGACAGCGCAGAGCCTGCTTGGGACTCTCTCTCTCTCTCTGCCCCTCCCCAACTCGTGCTCACTCACACACATTTTTTCTCTCTCTCTCAAAATAAATATTTAACGAAAGAAGGTAAATTTTAAAAATAAATGAAAGGTTTAGAGGAGGCGGAGCCCCCGGATAGAAGATGCCTGGGACCCTGAACAACGGCGCAGAGCAAAACACACCCACACACCTTGCCTACCTCTCTGTGATTTCACTAGACTAGGATAGTGAGAACTAACTTTGAGTTCAACCACAGACAATTTGGGATTGTTTTGTGGTGGCAAATAGCCTCTCCAGCTAATAGAAATTCAAAGCGTGGTTGAAAACACATTCTGTCTAACCTGCCATGTGATCAGAATGCCATATGCATCAACTTATTTTTTTTTTTGTAATGTTTATTTATTTTTGAGAGCGAGACAGAGCATGAGCGGGGAGGGCAGAGAGAGAGAGGGAGACACAGAATCCAAAAGCAGGCTTCAGGCTCCAAGCTGCAAGCACAGAGCCCGATGTGGAGCTCGAACCCACGAACCATGAGATTATGACCTGAGCCGAAATCAGATGCTCAACCCACAGCCACCCAGGTGCCCCTCCCTAAGCATGCAACTTAAATGAACAACCTTGTTGTCATCAGAAACGAAAGAGTAGGGGCACCTGCTGGCTCAGGTGGTGGAGTTTGCAACTCTCTATCTCAGGGTTGTGGATTCGACCCCCACATTGGGTAGAGAGATTACTTAAAAATAAAATCTTAAAAAAAAAGAAGAAAATTTAATGAGATTTTTAAGTGCTCCTGTCTGCAGCAGGGGAAACAGATTTTATTAGAGAATAAGGAAATGTAAGTTTCTGAGAGTTATTGCACCCTCTTGAGAATCTCAGAAGGTAAAGACATTAACTCTTTATTACTATATTTCACTTCAGAGTGTTTCTTTCATCCTTTTTGATAAAACACATCCTAATATGGCCACTGAAGTTATTATTCATGAGGACACACACATTTTGACTCATGTGGAGGTGGCCTTCTAATGCCACTAGACAAGAAGTTTAGAAGAGAGAGTAGTAAATAAAGAGGCTAGGAATACATACATGCACCAGGACATTTGCTTAGTGGTTAGTGAAATCGAGAAGAAAGGGGAAATATTTGGTATGTGCCATCCCCTTGAATGGGAAGGAAATATAGACTCTCAGAGTTCATCAATTGTGAGGCATCTTTTTGTGTGTACCACTAGGAAATTAAGACATAATGTTTTAAGACTTTGATTGTAGGTTGGCCAATTGGCCTGTAGGCCAAATCTGGCCCACTGCCTGTTTTTATAAATAAAGTTTTTGGGCATGCAGCCACACCCATTCATTTATGTATTGTCTTGGGCCACTTTTCTGTTACAATGGCACAAAAAGCCCAAACTCTTTTCTATATGGCCATTTACAGAAAAAGGTTGACAAACCCTATACTTTTATTTTGTATTTCTTGAGCTAACTTTTAGTTCTTTAAATTTTTGTAAATGTTTATTTATTTTGAGAGACAGAGCACAAGCAGAGGAGGGGCAGAGAGAGAGGGAGTCACAGAATCCCAAGCAGGCTCCACGCTGTCAGTGCAGAGCTTCACATGCAGGGCTCTACCTCACGATCGTGAGATCATGACTTGAGTCAAAATCAAGAGTGGCATGCTTAACTGACTGAGCACCCAGGTGCCCCATTGAGCTAACGTTCAGACTTAGTCATAGATTGTAATCATATAATGCGAAAAGTGAAATATAAGCTGACAACTTAGTTGAGGTATTCCTCAACCTTTTGTGGATGTAACTTATGGGGCTTGACCCATTTGAATCACTCTTCAGTGCATTAAGTGGTATCCACGATTTTCCACAAAGTATTCTCCCCAGTGCCCTGGACACCATCAGTGCTGAAGCACTTCTTGAATGCATACTTCATTATTGCCTTGAAGAGTTTCTTCTAAGCTGCCAATACCCATTCTACATGCTTTGATGCAGACACTGTCTTGATTTTCCCAGAGGTTTTCAACATTTTTTTTTTCATTGACAACCAAGTCTTCTATTCCTTCCTCAAGTGGTCTTTTGGGTAAATCAGTGAGGAAATGTGGTTGTCCAGTCATAAGTCCAGAATTAACCAACCAATTGTGCTTGCTCCAGAAGGCCTGGATTCAAAAGGAACCCAGAGACTGGGGCGCCTGGGTGGCTCAGTCAGTTAAGCGCCCCACTCTTGATTTCGCTCAGGTCGTGATCTCATGGTTTGTGGGATTGAGCCCCAGGTTGGGCTCTGTGCTGACAGTGGGGAGCCTGCTTGGGATTCTCTCTCTGTGTCTCTCTTTGCTCTTCCCCTACTTTCTCTCTCTCTCTCTTTCTCAAAATAAATAAACAAAGATTAAAAAAAAAAAAAAAAAGGAACCCGGAGACTTTAAAATGTGAAAGGCGTGTACTTCTTAGAATTCATGAAATACCTGAGCTTGTTTGTTTCCCGGCAGGTGGGGAATGGCTTGGTTTCTGGTTAATTGAGGGCAGGGAAAGAAAAAAGGCTCCAGCCGCGTGTTCCTGCAGGTCTTTTGTAAGCCAGGCACTATTTGTATACTTGAGATTTTCTGTCCATTCTTTGCTTTATTTTATCAAGCCAAATAGACTTCCTACCAAGGCTCGGAGTGAAACCTCATGGAAATGGACGTCCTTCCTGAGCCTCTAAATGTTCAGCTGTCGCACTCCCCCCTGGGGCTGCTAGCGTTCTGATTGATCATGGTGGCGCTTGGCGCTGCCAGGGGGCTGCAGTCCCTCAGCTCAGCCTGCTCTGCCCTGGGCCTCAGTCAGGCTTCTGCCTGGGCAGCCTCAGGACCAGATGTGACAACTTTACAATCTCACTAAGCCGTCCCCGCGTTCCCACGTGGAACACTGGTGTCCTGTGGGCGTCTGGAATTCGCTTGTTGGGTTAACAGGATGAGGTCATTCTTTGAGTGGCTTTCCATTCACTGATGGGTTTATAAAGAGTTGTGCCTGACACACAGGCGCTCCCACCCCTTCTCAGTTTCTAGCTGCTGGTGCCCGCCCTTCAGAGAAGTTTCTCACAGGGAACGTTAGAAAGCATCTGAGGGTCTGTTAAGTAACGTGTTTCTCAGGACTCCCCAGCATTAGGGTCTACAGACCCCTTCCCCGACAGTTGGGGGTCATAATACCGTGTAACCCCAAGTACATTGGAAGGAGGGCTACTAGTTTCCAGAACGCTCCCTGTGGAGGAGACCCTGCAAACTGAAAAGGTAAATGATCCGAGCCAATTGGCCTCAGCTTTCAGATGCGCCAGGTAAGGACCAGGGTCGATGCTAGGGCCTCTGTACTGATGGCGCAGCCTAGTGCGGTCTGTACGTTCTTTTTTTTTTTTCCTTTGTGCCAGGTATGGTTATGTGAGCAGCTTTCAAAGTGGGAAAATAAAGCCTTCGCTTTTCCTATACTCTGCTTTTGCGGGAGCCTCGAGGCCTTTCAAAGAGCTGAGGCTGTCTCCACAGCAAAAGAACAACAAAGAAATCAGTTGTACTGTAGAGCTTGGTGTGTGCGTTTCTAACTCGGTCGGGTTGAAGAGCTCCCTTACAACTTGGCCAGACACCGAGATTAAAGGCCATGGTGCAGGACCGCGGTGGCTCCAGATTCGTTATTTTAGGGCCCAGCAAAAGCGGGCGAAAGCGGTCACAGTGTCAGGAGCCGGGACCTGGTTGAGCCGGTCTCCTTACAGGCTGGTGAGCCTCGGCCTTTGTACCTCCCGGTTGCCATGACTTGGGGGTAACCCAAAGGTTTCTTGGGTTCCCTAACCAGTGGAAGCAAAGAAGGTCCTATCAACAGTTACCAGAGACTTGGGGGTGAAAGAAGGGACTAATGGTAGAGAAACCCAACCTGGCTATGGGCTGGGGCCACGATCAGAAGTCCAGAGGCTGGCTCCAGGGGCTCACTCTCTCCTCTCTCTCTCTCTCTCTCTCTCTCTCTCTCTGATTGCCCCCTACCTCAAGTCCTGATTGCCTACAGAATTTGAATCTAAACTCTGTGGACAAAGGGCAGCCAAGTCTATCACAGATAAAAGACTTGTCTTTGAAACCGACATTATCTGTAGGGACACACTCTGCCTACAACTCACCTCGGGTCGCCACTATTGCGGTGTGAGCATTTCAAACCTTTCCTTTACTCGTTAGCTCCTCCATTTTACGTTTGCTTAACTAAGTGTTCCACGCAAGCAGCTTTGGCCAAAAATAATGTAATCATGTCTCCAAAGCCTATATGCCCCTTCTACCCAGAAGAACCCCAAGCTGCCATAGCTTCTGGTTCCAAAGATATAGAATCCAAACTTTGGGTTGGGCCTAAACTCAAGGTCTCGGACTTTTTTCTTTTTTTATCCCTGACCAGAAGTTTCTGGAAATGGGAAGGTTTTCTATGATGAAGAAGCCTTAAGTGACTTGTGCTTAAAATAGCTATGGTTGTATGAGGCAGGTAATTGGAAGATATTAACAGATCCTGCACCCAGAGTGTAGTAGTAAATTAAATCTGGGCTCTACTCCAGCAAATATATTTGGAGTAAGGCAGGGGCTCCTCATAACCAACCACAGCAGGGGGTGGTGCCGAGACTGAGGCCACAGGTGCGCTCACATATCTTGCTCCAGGGATCACCAGCTTTTCCCTCTGGCTGTGTGTCAGTAAGGCCAGGAAGAAAAATGGCTTTTAATATTCAAATTCAAGGAGAGCCAGGCGGAAAGAAGGTCATCCGAAGTCTGAGCGGCGTGTGGGGAAACTAAGGTGTATCAGGAGATGCCACGTTTCTCTTTTCCTAAATCAAATTCTACCTGGCCCAGCCACCATCTGCCCTACAGGAGGAGTGCGTAGCAGGGGCAGAGTCCCTGCTCCTGAACTTGGGCTTCTTAGGACCGTGCCCGTGGGGCCTCTGGTCTGCAGTTCATCCTGGCTGCTGCTCTTGCAACGCTCAGGGTCCAGGATGGTGTTGGAAGGTGGGCGGGTGCCTTTGCTGCTGATGGCCTGCTCTCCCTCCTGGTCACTTTGGTCTCTGAGCCTTCCCTGCAGCACACAAAGCCACAAATTCTGGTGGCCTTTCTCTCAGCCCTTGACCAGATGGTCCCAGAAAACCCCTGCTGCCTCTGGGGCCCAGATAGGGACTGAGACCAGGTTTCCGGGTCTTCAAGGGCTCCATTGTGCTTGGAAGCCACCAGTGGGCTGGCCCATGCTGGGGGACTCTAACTTTGCCTGGGGCCGAGTCACTCCTTTCTCCCTCACCCTCTAGAGTCTTCTCTAGCTCCGGACCCTCACAGGCTTGGGCTTTAGAATGAGGTCAGCAAACTGTTCTGTAAAGGACCAGGTTTGCTGGCTACAGTGGCAGGCGCGACTACTCAACTCTGCCATGGTCACGTGCAAGGAGCCACAGGCAATTTGTAAATGAATGAGTTTGCTGTGTTCCAATAAACCTTTTTCATGGACATCGAAATTTGAATTTCATGTAACTTTCATGCATCACAAAATATTACTCTTTCATTTTTTCCATCCACTTAAAAATTTAAAACCATTTAAAAAACCATTCCCGTGCTCGCTTCGGCAGCACATATACTAAAAAACCATTCCCAACCATTTGGACAGCATTCTTACCTCGCGCGTGGTACAAAGGCCTGCGGTAGGCCCGATTTGGCCGGTAGACTGTGCTGATCGCTGCTTTAGAAAACCAAAGCTTTGTGCTGATCGCTGCTTTAGAAAACCAAAGCTTTGTGACTTTCCTCAGGGGTACTGGGTGCCCAGATGGCCAGGAGAAGGTATAAACAATCCCTCGGTTTTTGGTTTTGTTTATTTGTTTTCATTTTGTTTTTGTTTTTTTTTTTTTTAAGATTTTAGTTTTAAGTAATCTCTAGACCCATTCATCGTGGGGTGTGAACCCATCACTCGGAGATCAAGCATCCCATGCTCTATTGGCTGAGCCAGCCAGGCACCCCCAGTTTTTGTTTTTGAACATAATTTCAAATCACTCTCTGCTGGCCCCACGTCCTCTCTTCTCCAGCTCTCCCTTCCATCAGGGACCCTTGATGGTCTAGCACATCATGTGAGGTCATGACACTGAGTCAGTGGTCCTCCGACTCTGATGTCTGTCAGCATCACCTGGAGAACCAGGAAAGAACACAGAGGTCCCCAGAAAGGGCCTGAGCATTTGTATTTTTTTTATGTCTTTATTTTGAGAGACAGAGACAGAGAACAAGCAAGGAAGGGGCAGAGAGAGAGGGAGACACAGAATCCGAAGCAGGCTCCAAGCTCTGAGCTGTCAGCACAGAGCCTGATGTGGGGCTCGAACCCGTGGGCTGTGAGATCAGGACCTGAGCTAAAGTCAGACACTTAACCGACTGAGCCACCCAGGTGCCTCTGAGCATCTGTATTTTGACCAAGTTCCCCAAGTAATTCCCTCCCGATTTTGAGACCCCTCCACCCACACCTCAGCTTCAGTGCCTCTGGGCAGATTCCCTGATCCCTATTTTATTTTGAACTCTTAAAACAAGTTGCATATAACTTTTTGATGGCACAATTACCAGACTTTACTGTGATCAGATGTGGATTTGCTTGTCTTCCCAACCACTATGGAAGCTTCTAGACTGGACCTGGTCCCCTTTGATTTTTTTTTTTTTTGTCTTTTATTTCTAACCTTGTATCATACCAGACAAAATATAGACTCAATAACAGATGGTGGGATGAATGAGTGAATAGACCCAGAGAATGGACAGCAACTGATAAAGAACGTGCAGGAGATGAAAGGCATGAGTGAATAGAGATTTCTAGTATTTAGGTCTTATTCTCCAGCTTTTACTGTGAGCAGTCATCTGTCTGGGTTGCTTTTGCTTCCTCTCAACGGTTAGGATTAAGTGGTCCTCCGGTCAGTTCACATTCACTAAATGACCTGCACCAGTGGTTCTTAAAATGTGGTCCCTGAACCAGTTTCACCAGCCTCACCCATTAGAAATGCAACTCTTGCGGCTGCGCGCCAGATTCACCGAGTCAGAAACTCTGTCGTTGTTTTGGCAAGCTCTCCAAGTGATTCTGATGAGCCCTCACTAAGGACCACCATGTTTGGATCGCTGGCTCTCAAACGTGGCTGAACATGGAAACTGTCCAGGGAGCTTTAAAAACTACTGATGCCGTGGGGCCTGGGCGGCTCAGCCAGTTAAGCCTCTGACTTTTGCTCAGGTTGTGATCTCGCAGTTCGTGGGTTCGAGCCCTACGTCGGACTTTATGCTGACAGCTCAGAGCTTGGAGCCTGCATCAGATCCTCTGTCTCCCTCTCTCAAAAATAAAGAGACATTTAAAAAAGGAAAGTACTGATGCCTGTGTCCGTGCCCCCATTCCAGTGATGTGCGGGGAAGTGTTTACAATGGACTCCCCGGAAGATAAAGAGCCCCGACTTATGGTGTATGCCCATTTCTGTGGTATAAATACTCCCACCATTGCTACTTTCAGGCTACTAACATTAACATCACTGAATACGGAGTCGGGAAGATGTGCACAGTTGGCTCTTGGGAGCTACTAGGAGCAAGCTGGCTTCAGCACACATTGGTTTCATCCCCAGAGGTCCAGATTCATCGGTCCAAGTCGTGACCTGGGCATCAGGATGTCTAGAAATGCCCCAGGTGATTCCAGTACGGAACAAAGTTTGAGCGCCACCGCAATACAGTAGGTGTGAAATAAATGAGGGAATCTGAGTCCTCTCACCCAGTCATGGGCAAAAAAACACTTACGATTTTTTAAATTTCATCTTTTCCATACTATGATGAAACAGGTTTTGTAGGGAAGTCACTGATTTTCATATAAAAACTCTTGTATAAAAACTTATGCATTTCTCCAAAATTTCTTCTCAAAAAATGTGTAAATATAAGGCTGACTGTGAGGTTAAATTTAATTTAGTTTACATTCTAAATACATTTAATTTATTTACATTACAGATAAAATTTAGTTTACAGTCATCCGAATGGCATTTTTTTGATCATCAAATGCTGTTTTAAACAATGTTGTTTTGTAAACAAAACAATGGCAACGCTTTTTCTCTGCAAGTATAAAGTCTCAGTGAAAACCAGACATTTTGTGTTTTCAAATTAAAAAAATTTTTTTAGAAGAGGAACATTTTAGGTCTTCTTTGAAAGTTTATTTTTCAAATGTTTATTTTTGAGAGAGGGAATGCACACACGAGCAGGGGAGGGGAGGGGAGGGGACAGAGGATCTGAAGGAGGCTCGGTGCTGACAGCAGAGAGCCCCATGTGGGGTCGAACTCCCGAACTAGGAAATCAGGACCTGAACTGATGTCAGATTCTTAATCGACAGAGCCACCCAGGTGCCCCAGTTTATTTATTTTTTGAGAGAGAGAGAGAGAGCGCACGCGAGAGAGAGCGCACACGTGCATGGAGGGGGGAGGGAGGGACAGGGCAGAGAAAGAGGGAAAGAGAGAATCCCAAGCAGGCTCTGTGCTGTGAGCTTGGAGCCCGATGTGGGGCTTGATCCCTTGGACCGTGAGATTATGACCTGAGCCGAAATCAAGAGTCAGAAGCCCAACCAACTGAGCTGCCCAGATGCCCCCAGTTTTAAATACTCTAAACTTAAGCAGAATAGCAATGTTTTGTATTCTGAACATTAGAATAAACCACAATTGGAATATAGAGTTTGACTAAATGGCACAGAAATTATAAAGATGTGGCATTTTGAAAAATCTAGTACTAGTAAAAAAGATAAACCATAAGGTGATTTTCTCTTATGTGGCTTGTCGTAATCACGTTTGAAAAATGCAATTTCTCAGATCCTCGGGAAGAAAAATGGCTTGATAAGAGCAACAAATATATAATTGATTAAAATAAAGATGAATAATTTATTCTCGTGTGACATTTGGCTTTCTGTGCATGAATAAAAATAAAGGGTCACGATGCATGGGTTATTCTTCATATACTTAGATGAAATCATCGCTGATGAAAAGATGCTATGAATTAGTGTCCATTAAATACAAATAAATCTGGAAAGCTCACCTCCTGGATTATAGGTGATAGTGATTAACTGGACCTTAAACCAATTATTCATTCCAAAATACTCCGACGGTGTGGAAGGAGGCAAAGTAGATGCGGTTTTCATGAAACAAGGTTGGCCAAGAGTGGATGCTTATTAAAGCAGAGTGAGTTAAGGGGCACCTGGGTGGCTCAGCATGTTAAAGCAGAGTGAGTTACGTGAAGATTCGTTAAATTATTCTCCGCGTTTATGTATGTTTGAAATTTTCCATAGTAAGAGGTTTAAAGTATTCCTTTCAGTGTTGTTGTTTCTACCTGGCATAGGCAGAGTGGAAAATACAGACAGAACCAGGGACCCTTCTAGTTCTGGAAGTTGCAAGAAAGAATAAAGATACATTTAACTCACGTGCCCGGCAGTCCATACTCACACAGTTTTCAGATGATTGAAGGTTCCCACTTGCGTGTCCAAACGTGGAAAAACAGGTTTAGTAGAATTTTTCCAACATGTTCCCTCCCGCCCTGTGTTCTTAAACTTGGAGTAACGAATGCATTTTAACCTCTTCTTGATAACCCAGGTCCATTCTCACTTCAGACATCAGTCTGTTGAGTACTGTCTATGGTGATTGTCTTGAAGGTTGTTCATTCAATCAACAAACATTTACTGAGCACTGAAGATGGGTTAGGGACTGGGGCTGTACCATTGAATAAAACAGACCAGAACCCCCATCCTCATGGCCCGTTTATTCTACTGGCTGTTGGTATGTTTAGCTCAGGGGAGGTGAGACCTTTGAGTAAGAAGATACACCAGATAGCTCCAAGTCCTGTACTTTTTCTGGCTCTTATGTCTATGCTTTGAAGTTAATTTCATACATCTCCTTTCGCCTTCTGTCTTGTCGCTTTTGTTACCTCTCGGCCTTCTGCATTGTTTTTTTTTTTTTTTTAATTAGTTGCTGTAGGCTTTCTTGCCTAGCATTTGGGTCATTGCTATTCGAGTCTGTATGATACGATCACTAGATTTGTTATAAATGTGTAAAAAAATAAGGCGCACTAGGTTTTGAGTGAATTCCTGAGTTGCAAGTGAGCGGGTCTTGCTTCTTGCGCTTTTTCTCCACCCTCATCCCCCAATTATTTTTGTGTTTCTAGATAGCTGAGGTCCTTAGTTGCATGAATCAGTCATTGGGCATTTAATAAATAGTTACCAAGCACCTACTATGGGCCAAATGCTATTCTAGAAGCTGAGGATACAGGATGGAAGACGTGAATATGATATATGCGCTGAGAGCTAGGAGAAGGTACAAGAGCTTTTAATACCCTGTGCTAGACAGAAAAGCATTTGCAAAGGCACCTCACCAGGCTGGGTGTGGGGCCATTAGGGAAGGGTGTGGACTCTGGAAGGGGACGAGGGTGCATCTCACTGTGAACTTGGAACGTTTACTGTGCTTCTGAGATGTACAAGTGGACACATCCTGGAGACAGCTGGCTTTCCCGTTATCTGTCACCTATAACAAACTGCCCTAAAACTTAATGGCTGCAAACAACAACAATGTATCATTTCTCACAATTCATTGGGTTTTCTGGACAGTTCCACTGCTGGTTTCGCTTGAGCTCACTCATATGGCTGCATGCATCCGGGAAGGCAGCTAAGCTTGAAGGACCGGTCTAGACTCACGCGCTCATTTGGCAGTGGCGCTCTGCTTGGCTGGGGCACCTCGGTTCTTCTCCATGTGGTCTCTGACCCTGCAGGACACCAGATTGGCTCTCTCTCATGGTCTCTGAGCAGCATTCCAAGGCTGTGGAAGCAGGAGTGGTTAGGCTTCTTTGGGCCCAGCTTTGGAAGACACATATTGTGATTTCAGCTACAGGCCATTTTCAAGACCAGCCTGAGTTTCAGGAATTGGGAAATAGACTCATTTTCTTACAGGGAGGAGAAGCAAAGGCACCTTGCACAGGCTCATAGGAAGAAGTCATAGCCCCATTTTGTAATCTATTGCAATTGCATGGATGCTTGTGAGGCTCAAGTGATTCGGATGGAAGACAGAGATTTGGAAGTTAACAATGTACATACTGAAGGCTTCTAAATACATACATACATACATACATACATACATACATACATACATACTTACTTACTTCTAAATCCTGGCTTCACATAAGATTCCCCTGTGGAACAGGGGCGGTTTTCCATATGCTCCACACACAATAATGGCGATTCCTATGCAAGAAAGAGATACCCTCCCACCCCCACCCCGGGGAGCCTGGCTGGCTCAGTCAGTAGAATATGTGGCTCTTGATCTCGGGGTCTTGAGTTCAAGACCCACACTGGGCATAGAGCTTACTTGAAAAAAATAAAAGAGGGACGCCTGGGTGGCTCAGTCTGTTAAGTGTCCCTTAATTTCAGCTCAGGTCATGATCTCACGGTCGAAAGATGGAACACTGTTTTGGGCCCAGAGCTGAGCAGAGAGCCTACTTAAGATTCTCTCCTTCTCCTTCTGTCCTTTCCCGGCTTAGGGGTGTACATGTGCACTTTCTCTCTCAATCTCAAAAAAAAAAAAAAAGTAGTTTCCATACCCATTGTGGGGCTTGAACTCACAATCCTGAGATTAAGAGCTACATGCGCTACTGACTGAGACAGCTAGTCACCCCATACCAGTCACATTTCAAGTGCTCCATAGCTACATGTGGCCAGAGGGTACTGCCTTGGACAGTACAAATGTACAACATTTTCCATCAATGTGGAAAGTTTTACCAGACCGCACCTTTCTGACATGTCTAGTTAAGAATAAAACAGGTAGGGGCGCCTGGGTGGCTTAGTCGGTTAAGCGTCCGACTTTCGCTTAGGTCATGATCTCGCAGTTCGTGGGTTTGAGCCCCGCGTCGGGCTCTGTGCTAACTGCAAGCTCAGAGCCTGGAGCCTATTTCAGAGTCTGTGTCTCCCTCTCTTTCTGACCCTCCCCTGCTCACGCTGTCTCTCTCTCTCTCTCTCTCCTAGAAATAAATAAAAATACTTTTTTAAAAAAAAGAATAAAACAGGTAATGCCAGTGTTAGATCCCCATGTTGTGGATTAAAATCAAGGGTAAGGGTAATTCCCTATGTGATTTAAAATACCCACTGCAATGCATTATGGATCAATTAAAACAGATGTTAGCTGGAGGCTGAGGATAGTGAATACAATATAATCATGTTTGAGACTATTTATAGATTAAGAGAGTTAAAAAAAATTTTAATGTATATTATTTTGAGAGAAAGAGCCAGAGTGTGAGCAGGGGAGGGACAGAGAGAGAGGGAGACACAGAATCCGAAGCAGGTTCCAGGTTCTGAGCCATCAGCACAGAGCCCCATGCAGGGCTCGAACTCGCAAACCACCAGATCATGCCCTGAGCCAAAGTCAGATGCTTAACTGACTGAGCCACCCAGATACACCTAAAATAGTTTAAATATAGGTTACATACTGATGGAATTAGAGAAAATCTAACCAATCTGGAATGAAGGGCCCAAACTAACAAAATAAAACCTAACCAGGCTAAATTTATATAGCAGACTTAAGTCAGGGCTTAACACATTTTTTTCTGTAAAGAGCCAGTTAATAAATGTTTTAGGCTTTGAAAGCCAGCCAGTTTCTGTTGTAACTACTCCACTCTGACACTGTCGCATGAATGCAACCATAGACAGTAAGTAAACAATTGTAGGGGACTGTGTTCCAATAAAACTTTATTTACTAAGAAACAGTGGTGGGCTGGATTGGTTTGCTGGCTGTTGGTCAGTTGTTCAAGTGCAAAATGAGGTGGTTTGACCTGACAGAGCTTCACCTGACAGTGTCCTGGAGCTCTTTAGTTGGCTGAGGGCTTGGCTTGAGCCAGCTGCCTTAGGTAATGCCATTTAAGTCTGTGCTTATAGACATGTTCTGTCAAAGTCAGGGAATGAAGAATTCTATTGTATTTTACAATCGGAGTTTGCATTCAGCATGGATATTGACAATCTGCATATTGCATGGGATGTTCAAGGGTTTGGAAACTGAATAGAAGGAGAATGGAAGGAACTGGGGCCTAACTTAACAATGGTGAATTATTGCCAGATGTGAGTATTGCTGTCTTCAAGTATGTAGAGTTATGACATGTGGCAGCAGGTGTTATTTATCTGAATTATTCTAGAGATTAGAGATAGAACGGGGGGTGGGTGGCACCTGGGTGGTTCAGTCATTGGGCATTTGACTCTTGATTTTGTCTCAGGTCATGATCTCATGGTTTGTGGGTGCAAGCCCCGCATCAGGCTCAGTGCTGACTGGTGCAGAGCCTGCTTGGGATTCTTTCTCTCCTTCTCTCTGCCTCTCCCCCACTTGTGCTCACCCTCACTCTCTCTCTCCAAATAAACTTGAAAAAAAAAAAAAACAGAACCAACGGGTCCAAGTTTATAAAAGGGTAACTTTAAGAATATTATAGTTGTTACAAAATGGGATACCTTGCATAGTAGTTAGTTTTCCATAACAGAAGGGTTGTGGGACAGAGTTGATTAAAGAATTTGTTCTAGAATGGGGTGGAAAGTTGTAAAGATGGTCATCTAAGTTGTTGTGCTACTATAAGATTAGAGCTAAGTTGCATGTAGAGAAATCTCAACCCAAGGTGGTTAAAGAAAAAAAAAATATATTGGCTCACACAACTGAAAAGTTCCCAGGACAGGTCGGACTTCAGACATGGCTGGGTCCAGAGGTCTTACCAAAGTCTTCAGGTCAGACTGCCTCCATAACATGGGGGGCCTAGTACAAAATAAAAATGCAGGGTCCCTTGGTCAAAAAATAAGAATATCAAAATGGTGACAGCAAAGCGTTAAATCAAGGCTGGGGCCCTTTCCAAATGGAAGGGCCCTATGAGACTTTGTAGGCTGGGTGCCCACAGATGAGGCACTGTCTTCAGGTTATGGTCTCTCCATCTTTGTCTCTCACCTCTAGTTTTCTTTAGGCTAGTCCCATTTTCAGCAGCCTTTCTTCACGGGCAGCTCAAGGCTTGCCTTTGTTCTAGCTGCAAAAGAGTGTTCCTCTCCCCTGGTAGTAGCAGCAGATTATATCAGATAATTTCAAGTAAACCTTTCTTATCTCTGATTTCAAAATCATGGTGGTGCTCCCTCTGACCAGGACTGGGCAACATGTTTAACCCTGGAGCTGAGAGTAGAGTCGGCACTACTCAAACCATAAAGACCAAGGGAGAAAGGGATAGTTCCAAAATGAAAACTGTGGGGGCACCTGGGGGGCTCAGTCAGTTAAAGGTCTGACTTCAGGTCAGGTCATGATCTCAAGGTTCATGGGTTCGAGCCCCGTGTCGGGCTCTGTGCTGACAGCTAGATCAGAGCCTGGAGCCTGTCTCAGATTCTGTGTCTCCCTTTCTCTCTGACCCTCCCCTGCTCATGCTGTCTCTCTCTCTCTCTCAGAAATAAATAAAACATTTAAAAAAAGAAAGAAAATATGGAGGAATTACCTGAAGAAAGGGTAATGAAGAAAGGGTAAAGGATGCAGAGTGGTCCAATAATAAATCTCGACCTTGTTTAGCAAACAGTTGTAAGCAATAATGAGTTGACTCAGAGGAAGAAAAAGTCTTAATTCAGAAATCTTGTCAATAAGTGAACAGATTCCTTTTACTCAAAAGAGTTTGCTAAATGTAAAACTTCCCTTTTCTCAGGTATGCAAGCAAGATTTTTCCTGTCTCATGTATATTCAGTATAACATTTGTATTCTTAGCCTTATTCTTCTTATTTAAAAAACTGTCAAGATTCTGAGCTCCAATACTTAGCCCTGCCTTGAAATTATTTTAATCAATGAAGAATAGTCTCTGGAATATTCCCGCTTATATTTCTCAGGCCCACCTTTCATTCAAAACTTTCTTCATTTTCTTAGGAGAGGAAATCTATCTATCTATATGTATATATGTCAGTCATTACGTTGTGTTGGTCAGTCCTGCTGCTGAAGCAGCACATTGTTTAATAAGCTCTGCTCAAAGCCTGACATTTTTGGTGAAATTATGAGTCGAATGCCTGGAAAGGTGAAGGGAACCAGGAAGCACCAGGACCACGTAGAGTTGTCATTATAATGGAGTCACCACACTTGCAAATCAGTTCAGTCAGGACATCCAATCTAATCCAGTGATATCTGACTTTATTTTTCTTGTCAGGCCTGATGCTTTTGGGCATCTGACTCAACTCACAATTTTATTCCTGTCGGTTTGTGAGGAGGGGCGGGGAGAATTGAGTACAGTCCACCCCTACCATAGTTCCAAGCAGCTCACGGAGAACCCTTTCCTGAAGTCAGCTGGACCGAGGCAGAAGTGACAAGGTATCTGGAGCTGGACTTCTGGGGTTTGATCCCTGGTCCTGCCATTCACAGGCTGTGTTTTCTGGGGCCAGTTTGCCTTTCTGAGCTTTCTTTTTCTTGTTGGTAGAAATGCCACTGTTGCTATCTATGTATAAGCCCACAGCATGAAAACATTAGAAAGAACTTGCTTTCCCAGTCCACCACACCTGCTGAGATTCACAGGGTACATTTTTCTGGGTCATTGAACGAGGATGCTAGCAGAGAAAATGAAATGGGAATGCTTTGACTTCGTCTTAATATAAACAAGTTATCAATTACTAATGTGCTTGGCTAAGCAGACATTGGCCGACATGTACATTGGCTGACTTGTGCCTAACATCTGTCCTTAATCAGCATGGTTCACCCCCCCCCCCAAATCTATGAGGCATAAATTTACATTAATTGAAAGTTCAGGATGACAGTCTTTTTGTCTCCTTTTTCCTATCTCAAACAAAGGTCCTCACTAGAACAGAGAAGTCCTAAAGCATTTGGGAAAAGAAGAGCTATCTCAAGGAAGACTTAATTTTCTGATCTCTAACCTATGCATTGAAATCTAGTCTAATAATTACATCAAATAAATTGCTCCCCAAATGTATGGATTTTTCCACTGTACAGGTTTGTGCTTAGCTTTGGTTGGTCTTAAAGATTTTTAATATAAACTGTAGAGTATAAGGGCAGGATCCCTTACTTCTATCTTCCAAGGAGGTAACTTGGACATTTCTTCCCACTGATAGGCATACAGTGGCTTTTATTTTTTTAATGTTTATTTTTGATTTTTAAAAAATTTTTTAATGTTTTATTTATTCCTGAGAGAGATCGAGAGAGAGAGAGCGAGAGAGAGAGAGAGAGAGAGAGAGAGCACGAGCACGAGCAGGGGAGGGTCAGAGAGAGAGGGAGACACAGAATCCCATGACGGGCTCCAGGCTCTGAGCTAGCTGTCAGCACAGAGCCCGACACGGGGCTCAAACCCACGAACCGTGAGATCATGACCTGAGCTGAAGTTGGATACTTAACTGACTGAGCCACCCAGGCGCCCCAATGTTTATTTTTGAAAGAGAAGGGGAGGGGAGAGAGAGATGCAGAATCTGAAGCAGGTTGCAGGACCTGAGCTGTCAGCACAGAGCCTGATGTGGGGCTCGAACCCACAAACCGTGAGATCATGCCGTGAGCCAAAGTCAGATGCTCAACCAACTGAGCCACCCAGAAGTCCCATGGAGTGCATGACCTTTTAAGACCAACACACCAGTTTAGTGCTCTTCAGAATATAAATAGAAGCATTGAAAACACACTTGGAGCTTTCTAAATTGACTTCCCTGAACTAAGTTAGAAATTAAAGTTGGGCTGAGGTGCCTGTTTTTGGCTCATTAAGTCTTGTAGTGTTTTCTCTGAAATGGCAGGTCTCCTGGGACAAATCAAGGAAATGTTCTCTTTAAGTTCCCTGAAAATCAGAAGGGCACCATTTTCTGATAATTTTTAATTATTCTTGACTCGGTAGGACTACTTATTGAAAATGGAGCACATCACCTGGGTAGATAAAGGAGATGCATGGAAGAAAGGAAAGAAGGAAAGAACATTTCTGTGTGGATTCACAAAGCAGGCTGTGGCACAGTTAGATTTTTTTTAAAGTCCCAAGCTACTGTCCTATCTTTGCTAACAGAACTACACTGATTTAAAACATAGCACAGCTTTAGGGAACAGGAATAAAAACCCTGCACATCAAACAAATGTGCGTTTGGGAGCAGCCTTTTTGAAAAATATTTGCCAGACTAGACATACAGAGATGGCTCTGGGCTTCCCATGGATTCCTGGACATACCTACCCTGTGCAGGAGACCATCATCAAGTTTGATTTCAAAGTTCAAGTCACTGTCTCCAGTGGCCACTCACATACTGAGAGGGATAAAAACCCCCCACTACATGCTCAGCCTTGAAATAAATTATAATAAAAACCATCGCCCATAGCTGTAAAAAATTATGAGAGTTCTGCCAATCCGTTTTGCGTCCCTAAGCCAGTGAGTGAGTGCACCAACATCGCACACTCACCCCAGGAAGTGCTCATGTAAAAACTCAAGTTTGTCTTGTACAAGAATATTTCATGGCAAACAGATGAGGCAACATGTAACTCCTCCCCTCCTACTTAAAAGGACTCATCCAAGTCTTCGATACTCACCACGGAAGCGGTTATTGACCATGGAGATTTTCTAGCGTGTAGGTGCCCCCCCCCCCCCCCCCCCATCCACCACATCAGAGTTCTGGCGATGGTGTTCTGGCCTAGGGACAAAGCTAACGCCCCACAAGTGAGTCTCATTAAGAATTACTGGCACCAGATGAAGCCCAGAACCTTCTCTTCCACCATTAGACCTCATGCCGCGGCTCTCTCTTCCAGTGGTCCTTGTACACCCGTACTCACCCATCCCCCACTCCCGTCTTTCTTTTTCCCTTGACTCACTCTCCCAATTCCTGGAATGGAAAACACCTTAAAGGGGCAACCTCTTCACGGATTCATTTTTAAAATGTCATGGCAAATGTAAGCAATTCTGGCCTCCCATCAGTAACAAAGGGAAACAAATGGAGTGCTAATGGTGGTGATAGTTTAAGGAACTCAATTTATTCCCAGGGGCTCCATTTATCAAATCCCGCTATAGCTTTATTGCATATTCACCAGAAATCATTACATTTTGGTAGTTTTTGAATTACATTACCCGGGGTCATAAAATTCTCTCTAATAAGAAATCACGGCTGTCAAGTCCAGTCTGATTAAAGAGAATGACAGATGATCTGCAGCCTTGCAGATGATGTTTTTGGCTGCCCATTACTTCACATTTGAAAGATGATTAAGTGATTATAAAAGGAAACCCATAGGTACAATTACAGGGACCCCACACCATAAATAATTTTAAAGGTGAGTAATCTGTATTTTTCATGTCTTTTATTGTTTGCGTAGTTGCTTGAATTGCCTCCTACCCCAAGGCATTTCTTCTCTCTACTTCATGTAAGACACCTGTTAAAAATCTCACCAGCGATGCACGATGTGACCAGGAGACTAGAATTAGAGTCTTCTCTGCTAATGCCCTCGAATGCCTGTGTTTCGTGAAGCACCACATACTCTTCAAACAAGAAAGCCAGGGTAGTCCGTTCTTCCTTCCTACTGTCATTCTGTTATAGTACTTGAGAGTGGCTGGCATCTTTCACTTTAAAAAATGGCTCCATATAATTATTACTGTTTTTAAAATTGGAATCCCCCAGGGGTGCCTCAGTGGCTCAGGTTGAGTGTCCGATTCGATTTTGGTTCAGGTCATGATCTCAGGGGTTCGTGGGTTCAAGCCCGCATTGCGGTCTATGCTGACAGCATGGAGCCTGCTTGGGATTCTCTCCCTCCATCTCTCTGCCCCTGCCCCACTTATGTGCCCCCTTCCCCTCAAAATAAATACATAAACTTAAAAAAAAAATGGCTCCATATAATTATTTTTTAAATGGAATCTCCCAGGGGCACCTGGCTGGCTCAGTCAGTGGAATGTGCGACACTTGATCTAGGGGTTGTGAGTTCGAGCCCCACGTTGGGTGTAGAGATTATGTAAAAGTAAATTCTTTAACTGAAATCTCTCAAAGTGCTTGTTGGTACCATTTAATATTTTACTTACTGTAGGTCATGTAATAATAGGATAGTATCCCAAAGAAAGGACTTAAATAATTTTTGGTGATGACAGCAATAGTATATTTTGATACCTTGGCTATTCAAAATTGGTAACAGTGACTTCCTAACAACAAAATACTAAATAAAGCCGAGGCTCAGATGTGTCTTTCATATGTGACATGATGATGGAGAGTTTCATCAAGAGGAAAAGAAATAATAATGCTTTTCATAGAATGAAAACTGGGCTGTGAATTCTGGAAAGGAAATAAAACTATATTATAACTGTCTCTTTATGTGGTATTTCCCCACTCTGTCTACTAGCACCATTGCACAATATCCTTTCTCTCTAACTTTTGGGAGTAAAGTATGTCTGCAAATACATCAGAACATCTTCATATTTTCCCTGTAATCTTTCATGTATTTCTCCTCAAACACTATGCACAGCAGGAGGTATTAGGGAGCTAAATTAAGGAGTTTTTGTGAGGGGCGTCTGGAAAATCTGAATATATCTTACCTTTATATGAAAATGCAGCATAAAGTTCTCTCCTCTGATGATTGAAAGAAGATAATAGAGTGAAAAAGGTGGCAATAATGTAAGTACATAGGATTTTTTAAAAATTGCTTTTAATGTCTTATTTATTTCTGAGAGAGAGACAGAGAGAGAGAGAGAGAGAGAGAGAGAGAGACAGGGTGAGCAGGGGAGGGTCAGAGAGAGAGGGAGACACAGAATCTGAAGCAGCTCCAGGCTCTGAGCTAGCTGTCAGCACAGAACCCAACACGGGACTCGAACCCACAAACCGTGAGATCATGAGCTGAGCTGAAGTCGGACGCTTAACCAATTGAACCCCCCAGGTGCCCCAATAAATAGAAATTTTTGGAGGAACTGTTTTAGAAGACACAGTCCACCTGATAATAAACAAGATGGATACCAGGTCCTTAGGCCTTGAATGCACTTCCCTGTTTGCCTCCATTCCTATTGGTCCTTCTCAGTCAGATTCCAATGTTTGTAGGGGACCGTCCCCTGCTATTCCCTAATCTGATGTATTTTACAGTATCCCTTCATAAATGTTTTACATTATCAACCGTGTCACACTGTATTTTAGTTGTTTCCAAGTCAGTCTTCTCTAAACAAGTGGAGGAAATTTACTTTCGTTTCCATAACAAAACCAAGGACCAGAGGTGCTTCTTTTTAAAAAAATTTTTTAACGTTGTGTTTATTTTTGAGAGAGAGCAAGCGGAGGAGGGGCAGAGAGAGAGAAGGACAGATGATCCAAAGCAGGCTCCGCACTGCTGACAGCAGTGAGCCTGATGTGGAGCTTAAATTCATGAACTATGAGATCACGACCTGAGTCGCAGTTGGACACTCTACCGACTGAGCCACCCAGGCGTCCCCAGAGTTGGTTCTTTGAAAATATCAGTAAAATCAATAAGCCTCCAGCTAGGCTAACTAAGAAAAAAAGAGAGAAGATGCAAATTACTAATGTCAGAAGTGGAAGAGAGCACATCACTACAGATCCCATGGACATTAAAAGGATTATAAAAATATTATGAAAACGTTTGTGCTTTCAAATAGGTTAACCTCAGTGAAATGGACCAGTTCCTGGAAGGACACAATCTACCAAATTTCACACAAGAAGAAATAATCGGAATAGGCCTATAACTATTAAAGATATTGAATCAATAATTAATAACCTTCCCAAATAGGAAGTACCAGGTTCAGATGAATGGTGAATCCCACTACTGAGCATTTAAGGAAGAAATTATACCAATTCTCTACAGTCCCTTCCAGAAGATAGAAGCAGAGGGAATGCTTCCTAACTCTTTCTGAGGCCCAACATTACCCTAATATAAAAACCAGATGAAGACATTGCAAGAAAACTGGAGGAGCTGGGTGGCTCAGTCGGTTGAGTCTGAGTTTGGCTCAGGTCATGATCTCACGGTTCATGAGATTGAGTCCTGCATCGGGCTCTCTGCTGTCAGCGCAGAGCCCGCTTTGGATCCTCTGTTCCCCAACCCCCCCCCCGCCCCCGGAACCTCCCGCGCTCACCATGAGATCTCTCTCTCTCTCAAAAATAAAAACATTTTTTAAAAAAACTGTAGACTGATAACTCTCATGAACATAGATGCAAAAATCCTCAACAAAATATTAGCAAATCGAATCTAACAATGTATAAATAGAATTATACACCACGACCAGCTGGTAATTTTCCCAGGTAAGCAAGGCTGGTTCAACGTTCAAAAATCAGTGCCATCGATCACATCAATAGGCTTAAAACAGAAAAATCACATGACTATTTCAATAGATTCAGGAAAAGCACTTAACAAAAACCAACACCATCTATATAGGAATTCTCCATACCTCCTGTTCAATTTTGCTATAAACTGAAAACTACTCTAAAGGCTATTAAAAAATTAACTAAGCCAAAAATTGGAGCACCTGGCTGGCTTAGTCAGTGGAGCATGCGATGCTTGATCTTGGAGTTGTGGGTTCGAGCCCCATGTTGGGTGGAGAGATTACTTAAAATCTTTAAACAAATTGCGTATGAATCAACTCTTTCCTTACTTAGAGTGCTTTCCCCTCCAGGTCGGCTTTGGGTTTGGTTTGAATGAGCTGTCTCTTCTGTGCTGGTTAAATCAACTCTATCACATTTTGAAACACAACCAAAATTTCTGGGCACATTCTTCAAACTGGGGCTCAGAGCCCTGTGGTGGCACCGTTGTGACTGGCCTCCATGCCACTGGATGCCATGTGATCCGGACATCCATGATGATTTAATTAACCTGCCCTGGTTATTTCTGCAGTGGTGTAGAGGAGAGGCTGTAGCCTTCAGTTACCAATAGGTGTTTGGAAGCTTTGCCCACAGCAAGCTGTAGAAGTGGCTGAGAACTGGGGAGTGTGGACGGAGACGGCAGCTGCATGGACCCTGAAGCAGGGTCTCGTACGGCGGTAGGAAGGATATTGTGGCTTGCATGGTCGCTTCGGCTTCACTTACCAGTCAAGCATGACAGACAATGATCCTCCGTCATCTGCCTCTCCTCCCTCGAAAAGATGACAATTTGGGTACACCTGTAGTAAGTGTTTTCAAGTTTAACGAGGCATGTGCCAAAGGTTGAATTGTGATTTCCAGCCTTTAGTGTCCTTCCGAATCACCTGGAGGGCTTTTTATAATCAGACCCAGGGCCCATCCCCAGAGCCTCTGATTCATCAGGTCTGGGGTTGGGCCTGAGAATTTGCATTTTTAACAAGTTTCCACATGATGCTGATGCGGCTGGTCTGGGGGCCACATCTGAAGAACTTCTCTGTGGGGCACGCGGCCGGCTCAGTCGGTGCAGCTCTTGATCTCGGGCTTGTGGTTCTGAGCCCCACGTTGGGTGTAGAGATTACTTAAAAAAAAAAAATAACATCTTACCAAAAAAAAAAAAAAAAAAAAGAACTTCTGCTCTAGAAGACGTTTACCTAGACAACAGAGGAAGATCTCAGTAGGAGGTGGTAAGACACCAGAAAGTAGCATACGTGTTTATCTGACTTTTTGTTCATGGGTAAGTAGCTCAGACCAGTTTGTCTTGAAAGAAAATATAATGAGTGTTCCAGATTTAAAAAGTAGAGCGTGCATCTCCCTTTTAAGGCAAGGGCACAAACGTATGAAATGAGAACAAAGAGTCAGCAGGAGGTGGACCGCGATGTCAGAGGTGAAAAATGAGAACTTTTGGTGCCTGGTTCCCAAATCAGGCCTCCTGGTTTTTTATCTACTTGTCTGTCTCAGGATTGCTAGATGGTTTCCTCCATTGTGCTACCTGCATTATCCGCAACACATAATAGGCTTCTAAAATAAACCCATTGACTTTGAAAACTTTGTCATTTTCTTTTTTTAACAGTTCATTTTTAAGTAATCTCTACACCCAATCTGGGGATTGAACCCACAACCCTGTGATCAGGAGTCACATGCTCTACCGACCGAGCCAGCCGGGCCCCCCTCCTGCCATTTTCTGAATATGGCTTTTTGCTGAGCTGCTTGAATTGTTGGTAACCAACCCCTATTTTTCCTGCAAAATATTATCAAACGTTCCTTTAATGTCAAAAATATCCAGGTGCCATACGTTGTTACTGTAACAGACAGCTATGGCTTTTGGAGATGATAGGGCCCTGGGCCAGTGTGAAGAAGCAGGTGAAAGAGAAGTTGCCAGAGGATTTATGCTAATTGGATAATTGGAAAGTGTTTGTTTCTTTGGTAAAAGTGACAAAGAGAGGTAGGTGAGATCTAGATCTCTTTCTTCCATAACCTGGCGTGTGGGTGGTGTGTTACAATGCTAGAGTCTTAGATCAGAGTTTGTATAGATACTAATTAGTTACAAAGCAAGTCTTAGATCAGAGTTTGTATAGATACTAATTAGTGAGCTGGCAAAAAGAAAGAAAAAGAAGAGAACAGATTTACTACCTATTCCTTGTGAGGTTGGTGACAGCCCTGTGCAGTAGCCACCTAGAGAGTTCTCTTGGAAACAGGCCTGGGGTCAGGTGTCGAGCCCTCGGTCAGGTGTGTCGGGGGTGAGGGTGAGGGCTTGGGCGCCAGACCAAATGGTCCGGCCAAACAGAGAGCGTGGCTCAGGGGTGTTGTGTTGCTGGTTTTGCCCACTTCTTACTCTTGTCTTACGCGAGGGCGGTAGATCCCGCGGAGTCTCCCTAGGGAGCACATTTCTGCCACACCACCCATTTCTGCAGACAACATGGAGGTCTGACACCTCTTATGCTTATGGGAAATGCTCTGGTGCAGATTTACATGACACATTTGAAGCGCTTGCCTTGGCTGCCACTAACTAAAGTGTGGATTCCTGACTAGGGGCCCTTAAATAATGACCTGATTAGCTTTAGGATATGGGTCGAAATGAACTTATGTGCCCATACAGATACCACCGTTTTGTTCCGTTGTAAAAGAAAGGTGGAAGAGGTGAGGTATAAAGTTCTACAGGTTAATTACAGAGAGACTTCAAAAATTTGGAGGCTGATGCCCCCTTATCAAGCATATACGTTATAGGGGTAGGAGGTAAAGAAAGAAGGGTGGGGGGAGAAGGGGCGCCTGGGTGGCTCAGTCGGTTAAGCATCCGACTTTGGCTCAGACCCTGAACTCATGTTTCATGAGTTCAAGCCCTGTGTCGGGCTCTGTGCTGACAGCCCAGAGCCTGGAGCCAGCTTCGGATTCTGTGTTTCCCTCTCTCTCTGCTGCTCCCCTGCTCGCACTCTGTCTCTCTCTTTCTCAAAAATAAATAGATTTTAAAATGTTTTTAAAAAAAGAAGTTTGGGGCCTGTTACTGTTTACTAAAGTATCATTCTATAAAATTTGGGTGTTTTCTGTATGACTTAGGTTACTATTCAGAAAATGTGATAAAAGTGATCTTAGCAGTTTTTATCTTTATTTTTTTCAAGTAAACTCTACCCCCAACCTGGGGCTCCAACTCACGACCCCAAGTTCAAGAGACATGTGGTCTACCAACTGAGCCAGCCAGGCGCCCCAATTTCAGTGTGTTTTAATTCCGTCTGAAAGACCTAGGGTTTTCAATTCTCTAAGGGAAAAAAAGCTAATGAGAGCAAAGCCATGCTGAAAAAGCCGGATGGATCTCCTTCAGAGGGAATACTATTTCTTTTCACACATTTCTATTCCTAGCGCCACACTTGGGTAATGCTGATAGCAAGCCCTGCATTTAATTATTGAAAACAGTGCCAACATGAAATGAAGTTCCCAATGCTGGCTTTCCCCTTTATCCAAGATCATATAATTTGCCAAATAACTTGAATGAAAGGCTGAGGTCGAAAGGTTAGGAGAAGTCACGTTGCCCTTGGCTTAAATCTGTCTTTTCTCTTTATGCCATTTGATGGGCAGCTCAAACTTTTAAATTCAGGGACATGACAATATATATGTGTCTGTATGTCTATATACATATGTGTGTGTGTTAAGTACTGCTTAGATTTTCTGGTTTTTAAAAACCGTACAGGCAGGTGAGTCAAAATTAAAATGAATTTGGAAAAGTAATTTATTTAGCCTAATGTAAAATTTCATTTTATCCCAAACTTTCAAATTCACTGACTAGTTGTCTAGAAGGGCACTAATGTATAAATACCAATCCAAATAGTAGACTCTTGGGACAGTGCCATTTGTTTTGGGGTTCAAAAGACTACCTGCGTGGGGGTGCCTGGCTGGCTCAGTCAGTAAAGCATGTGACTTTTTTTTTCTTTAAGTTTATTTTATTTATTTTGAGAGAGAGGGCAAGCGTGAGCAGGGGAGGGGCAGAGATAGAGAATCCCAAGTAGGCTCCGGGCTGTCAGCTCAGAGCCCAACGTGGACTCAAACTCCCAAACCGTGAAATCATGATCTGAGCCGAAATCAAGAGTCAGACGCTTGACTGACTGAGTCACTGAGGCTCCCCAAACTTGTGACTCTTGATCTCAGGGTTGTGAGTTCAAGCCCCTCACTGGGTGTGGAGACTACTTAAAAAAAAAAAAAAAGGCAAAAGACTACATACATGTTTGGCAGTTTTCTCCAAGGACTCATGGGGACTCAGCAGAAGAGTCCTGCGTAAGGTTTTATTTATTATAATTATTATTGGTTTTAATGTTTACTTATCTTTGAGAGAGAGCAAGAGAGAGACAGAACATGAGTAGGGGAGGACAGAGAGAGAGAGAGAGGGAGACCCTCAAGGCAGCTCTAGGCTCTGAGCTGTCAGCACAGAGCCCGACACGGGGCTCAACCTCATGAACTGCAAGATCATGACCTGAGCTGAAGTTGCACACTTAACCAACTGAGCCAGCCAGGCACTCCTACTTATTTATTTATTACTGTTGCACAACAAGGATGCACATTAGAACCATTGAGGGAGGAAAGAGCAGGCAGCGTCTGGAAGAATCCATGCAAGAGCTTCTTGCACTGTCCCTGAATGAGGCCCCCCAGAGCCCTCTCTCCTCCAGCAGGTGTTTCTGCCCAGAAAAGGCCATCCGAGTCTCAGTGCCGAGGGTTTATATTGGCGTTTGGTCACGTCATCACGACAACCTGCCACTATCACTGAAAGTCAGGAGTCCCCCAAGGAAAGCAGGTGTCTTGAGCCCCAGGTGGGCAAACGAGCTGCTAGCAGAGGGAAGTCTTCTGAAGCTGAGATCCCAGAAGCCAGCCAAAGGCCAGCCCTCCAAGCTGACCTTCCCGAGGATAACAGCTCAGGCCTGCGAGGTTAACCCTTTCCTGCAGAGACGTGTGCTGGTTTTAGTGCTATTGTGGTATCTTTCGTGTAATAATCTAGAAGCATGTGCTTGCTTGAATAAGCACATCAGACCGTCAGCTCCTTGAGGGCCGAGGTCATAGCCTGTTTATCCGTGTTTCGCCGGCACCCAGAATGACAGGGAGACCCGAAGAGAAACCTGAAGGTTGTTTCTGGAAACATGAATGAATGCATCCGTGGAAAGTGGGGTTTTGGTCTTGTGTGTAAATAAAAAGTTGGAGAGTTCTTAGATTGTAATTTAACTGTGGGTATCATTGATAGATAATAAAATTCTTGAATTCTGAACAGAATTCTGGCCGTCTGGCCACAGTAGTCTTAATATGACTTCATTTCGAGATCCTCCAAGCTAGCCACTAAGTACTCGCAGTGTCCTGTACTGTCTGCCTCTGGAGGGGCCAGACAGCACTAATCACAAACATTATGGGCGGCGGGGATGGATGTGGCATGTCTGCAGGTCACAGAGCTGCTTGCCTTGGCCTGGGCCCCTGCTGCCGTCGTGTTCAGCCTCTGGCCTCCGTTTAGGGCACAGTATCATAGTAATCACATCAGGGAGGCCAAAAGGAAATAGCAGAATAGGATACGGCTGTTTACCCACCGCATCTGGGCTGGTCGAAGCTCTGGACCGTTTGCAGGAGCCGGCATCAGATTTAGTACCGACTTCTCATCCAGAACATTTGTTAACGCCAAAGGGACCTGTGTGTGTGTGTGTGTGTGTGTGTGCGCGCGCGCGTGCACGGGCATGCGTGCGCACATATACATATTAAAAGGAGCATGAAAGTGTGTGTGACCACAGAAGGATGGAGAACAAATTATTTATGAAACAGAGCCTCTGAATAGAAAATAAGCAGATGTTTGAATTTGTGTTTCTTTCTTTCCCTTTTGAAATTTAACTACCTAGGGGCACCTGGGTGGCTCAGTGGGTTGGACTTGTGACTCTTGATTTCGGCTCAGGTCATGATCTCACGGTTGGTGAGATCGAACCCCACATCGAGCTCTGTATGGACAGCATGGAGCCTGCTTGGGATTCTCTCTCCCCCACTTTCTCTGCCTCTCTCTCTTTCTCTGCTCCCTACCTCTCTCTCTGCCCCTCCCCTGAGTGCAAGTGTACTCTCTCTCTCAAAATGCATCAACAGACTTTAAAAACAAAGATGTAATTACCTGGAATGCAAGTAGAAGCACACTTACAACTGAATCGAATTGTTATACAACTTTGGAGTCTCTCTAACTTTCTAGCAACTGTCTTTACAGATGTGTAGGAAACGCTACTATGGAGCCCCATCATGAAATGGAATGTTCTAGTGTTAAAAGGTAAACTGAGGCATATTAAAACTCAGTTCAAATTGGGTAGTAGCAAACTGGAAGTGGTTAGGAGCATTCCTCCACAGGAGCCAAGGAAAGGAATTCTCTAGAGAAGGTGTGGAAGGAAATAAAGGAGGTTGTGGACCGCCTAGCTGGCTGTTTGTGATCCGTTGTCCTGAGATACTGATTTCGTAACCTAGAGGCTTACGGTTTGGCTTGTTGACATAGGCCACCAAGGCATTAGAGCCACCTCACTCTAACGGCCTCCTTGTTTCGTTAATGTAGCATTCGTTGATCACGTATTACAGTTTAACAAAAGTAAACATGTGTCACGTATATCCCCCATTTTCAAATACATCTCGTTATGTCTTTTTTAAATTAAAGATTACTGTTTGGGTTTTCTCTGCATGTGAAGAGCATATCTGTCCTCCATTTCTGAAATGGGTCTCGGGAAACAGGAAAATGAGCGTGTGTGGACTCATCCGCGAAATGGGGTTATACAGACCAAATAAAGCAAAGACTCCTTTACAGACTGTGAAATACGGACTATGATATAACATAAGAGGTCCTTGCTGTTGTCATAGCACTAGCGATTAGGCACTTGACAACCCCAGAAATGTGTTTGTTCTTGATCTTTTGCTTGGTTTCCATTGATTGCTTGTTAAATAGGAGGGATGTGGACACAGGGGTGGAGTAGAAACTGAAGTAGGGCGCCAACAAGGGTAAGCTTCTAGATTCTTCTTGGTTCTCAAAGACCCCGCTGCAGCATCTGGCTGTAAATGTGATTTTCTTGCGTGTGTGTTGAGGGTGACTTTTGTATAGAGGAAAGAGTATTTGAGGGTGAAGATTATTTGAGGGTTTTGGACTAATTTGATAACTGGTATATTCAACTTACATCTTCAAAATCCTGTTTCTTCCTTTAAAAACATTTTTAGGGGCCCCTGGGTGGCTCAGTTGGTTAAGCATCCAACTTCAGCTCAGGTCATGATCTCGCAGTTCACAAGTTTGAGCCCCACATCAGGCTCTGCACTGACAGCGTGGTGCCTGCTTGGGATTCTGTCTCTGTCCCTCTCTCTCTGCCCCTTCCCCACTTGCATGCACTCGCTTTCTCAAGCTTTAAAAAATTTTTGAAAAAAATTTAATGTAACAAAATTTCATGGTCACTTTTATGAAGACTTATCGTGAAATTCTCTTAGGTGTTTAAAATGGCATTTCTATATTTCTTGGGAAAGTCCTTCAGGTGTCTAACAAATCCTTCCGTGTATTTAAATTACTCTTATAAAGTTAACGTTTTTAGCTTATAGATACAAGTGTTTTGTTCTCTTAAATGTTCCAGACCCATTTACAAACTGTCTTTTAACATATAAACCCAGGGGCGCCTGCGTGGCTCAGTTGGTTAAGTGTCTGACTTCAGCTCAGGTCATGATCTCACGGTTCGTGGGTTCGAGCCCCACGTTGGACTCTGTGCTGACAGCTTGGAGCCTGCTTCATATTCTGTCTCCCTTTCTCTCTGCCCCTTCCCGGCTCATGCTCTGTCTCTCTCTGTCTCAAAAATAAATAAACATTAAAAAATAAAATAAAATCACATGTAAATCCAAATCTCTGGAACACACAACCCCAACATGAAGAGTTGCACGCTCTTCCCACTGAGCCAGGCAGGCGCCCCGCAAGTATATGTTTTGAATTAGAATTCCAAGGCTAACCTACTAGATATTCTCTATGCCAAATTCTCTCAAATAATATAAAGTATTTATAATGTTAAATATATGCAGATGAACTCTAAACTTAATATGACAATATTAATGCTGTGGGATTGATTTAGTCCATCATTTCCATATTTGATTCTAAACCTTTCTGGGGTTAAAAGACTGTCCGAGAAGGAAAAAATTCATTCTCACCAAGGCAAGTTGGGGTTCCCATCTCAGTTCACCCAGTTTTTCATTCACCTGGGGGAGGGGGCATAGGCCTGGTGTTTATTCATTCTCATGCCACTGATGAGAAATACCGATCACTGTTAAAACCCCGACTTCCTGACCAGTGCTTCTCAATTGCTCATGTGCTCACGAGTCACCTGGGCGTCTTGTGGAACTGAAGCTTTTGATTCGGTTTTATTTATTTTTTAATGTTTGTTTATTTTTGAGAGAGGGCGAGCGTGAGCCGGGGAGGGGCAGAGAGATCCGAAGCCAGCTTTGCACTGAGGGCAGAGAGCCTGATGTGGGGCTCGAACTCACGATCCATGAGATCATGACCTCGAGCCCAAGTCGAGTGACCCTGAAGCTTTTCATTCTGAAGGTCTGGGTGGGCCTGTGATTCCACGCTTCTTCCCTCTCTGCACAGATGACTTCCTCCCCTCCTCCACGGAGATAGCGACCTTCCCTCGTGGCGTGGTTGGTTTTCCATCTCTTTGACTCTCTTAAGATGTTCCAATGTCATCCCCAGTAGACTCTGCAGACTTCTGTGAGCTTTGTGTCACTGTTGTCATAAAATTAAAAGAACCTTGAAGATTAAAATTACTCTGACTCATTTAGAGGGAAAAACTGACTGTTTTGAAATGAATGCATAGAAATAATTCACTAGGAAAGAAACAAATTAGAAAGAATGGGGATAAGGTTGCCAGAGTAATAACCTGAACTCCCTTGAGTTTTAGAAATAGAAGGTAAAGCATTTTTAAAAGTTGATTCCTGAAAAAAAAAAAAAAAAAAAAGTTGGTTCCTGTATCTAAGTGATGTCTTAGATTGTTTTCAGATACTTTGTATTGATTGAAGATATTACTACAGATGCAGAGTTTGAGGGGTTTACTATTTTCAATTTTTTTTGATGTTTATTTATTTTTGAGAGAGACAGAGAGAGAGAGAGTGTAAGTGGAAGAAGGCAGAGAGAGAGGGGGGCACAGAATTGGAAGCAGGCTCCAGTCTCTGAGCTAGCTGTCAGCACAGAGCCTGACATGGGACTTGAACTCCCGAACCATGAGAGAGAGAAAGACAGAGAGACAGAGAGAAAGAGAGGCCTGGGTAACATAGTTCTGCTGCCTGCCTGGCCTTTGGGGCAATGAAGTTTGCTTCCCTACTAGAAATAGATCCACACGGGGTGTTCACAGAAGTGTATTTGTGTGCAGCCTGCCCGCAGTAGGTATCTAGGTTCAGGTTTACAGGTATTTTCACTGCAATTCCATTTCTAGAAATCTGCCCGAAGAATCAATTGGACAGGTGTGGTGCGTCACAGGGATAGATGCTTCCCCCAACTGCGTGATGACATTTCCTCACCAAGAGCTGGTTCTGAGTTCATGCAGCCTCCTTCGGGTTAATGTGTTTATTTATAGAACTCATTTGAAAATTAAACAGAGCTGTTTCTCTTCCCAGTTGTTGTAAAGAGATAATAAACATGCTCATGGCTTATATTATTTTGTAAGTATTTGCCTAGGTGTCGATTATTGCCCAGAGATTCAGTGCCCCGGGCGTGTTTTCTTTTTCTCATTTTCTTTCTCCCCCCCTCTCATGCCACTGTGCTTCTGGCCATAATCCTCACGTCCTTACAGCCTGCCAAAGTGCGGCGTCTTTTCGGTGCCAAGTTTTTTCTTATAATCCTCGTTCTGACTGATGGGAGATTTGCAGACAAGCTGGCCCACACATCCAGTACAGTGTGTCTCTTGTTGACAGCACGCACGGAACATTCTGGGTAACCCTAGAAGGTTATGCTCATCGCCCATTGTCCGAAAGTGATTAAGATTGCGTCAGTAATTAAACAGCAGTCTCTCGCTCTTCTTTGGTTTAGCTCAGAGCTGTGTTGTGTTGATGCCAAAATATTTTTGTTGAGTGAATGGATGAATAATGTTTCTGTGTATCAAGTGGTGTATCACCTTTCTGGAGCGGCCCTGTGTCTGGCTCTGGAAGCATCCTGCTCCTTGAAGGAATAGCTTCACCTATTCATTTCATTTGCAGGTTTTGTTGTAAAACCGTTACGCCGGCTAGAGTGCTGGGCAGCCTTCCCGTGATGCTCAGGGCACCAGCCAGTAGGGCAAGGCTGGCCTTGGGAGAGAGGGAGCAAGAGGGTCTTGGGGACCTCTACCCGACGGAGTAGTGTCCCCCTAAGTTTCGTGTCCTGGTAACCATGAACCTGACCTTACTTGGAAATAGATTCTTTGCAGAGGTAGTAAAATCAAGACGAGGTTGTGTTGGATTAGCGTGCACCCTAATCTAATGACAGTGGAGGAGGGCACGTGAAGACAGGGACACAGGCACAGAGACGCCGAGAGAAGGAGACAGAGATTGACGTGACGCAGCTGCAAACCAAGGGGTGTCAGGGCTTGTAGGCAACTACTAGAAAATAGGAGGGAACAAGGAAAGATTATCAATCTAGGACTTTTCCCTAGAGCCTTCAGAGGGAACATGGCCCTGCTGATACCTTGATTTCAGACTTTGGGCTTCCAGACTGTGAGAGAACAAATGTCTGCTGTTTTAAGCCCCCTGATTTTGGGTCATTTATTAAGGCAGCCCTAGGAAACTAATACAGTGTCCCCTGCTTCCTGGTGATGTCCCCTTTCTTCCTTCGTGTCTGTCACTCCCTGGTCTCCCACGCCTTTATCGTATAGCTTCACCCATACAGGAGTCAGGGTTCAATAAGGTAAGCGGAAGCCACTCTAAGTATATTGAGCAGGAAGGGACTGAATATACAGAAGTATCAGCTTGTGCCCTGTTGGAAGAATTAGGTATCAAAGGTCAGGGAAACCTTTCTAGTATCCAGAGGTTGGGAAGCACGGGGAAGACAAGAAACCACGACCTGGTAGTTTAGCGACCTTCTACATTGAATGGGGTGATTCTCAGGAAGCTGCTTGGAAGATCCCAGCAACACTCTGCATTTATCATCTGCCCATGCCCGCTCTTCTGCTCCTGCCCATGAATAATGTCTTCTCTCTTCCGCTACCGGGTCTCTGTGAATGACTTCCATTGGTAGAATGTAAATGGAGCTTTGCTGCTGAGGGGTGCTGGGAAATGTAGTTTCCAGGCTTTCAGCCCCGAGGCACTATGGAGAATGGTGAAGGGCAGGGGCAGAAGTAACTACAGAGGATAATATCTTGGAGCTTCTGGTTGGCTCATTCAGTTTAGCGTTTCACTCTTGATTTCGGCTCCGGTCACGATCTCACAGTTTGTGAGTTCGAGCCCTGCATGGAGCTCTGTGCTGACAGCTTGGAGCCTGCTTGGGATTCTCTGGCTCCCTCTCTCTGTTCCTCCGCTGCTCCCTTTCTCTCTCTCTCTCTCTCTCTTTCTCGCAAAATAAATAAATAAAACATTAAAAAAAAAAAAGAAGATGGTATCTTGCTTATTCATCTTAATTTTTTCCCGTCAAAACAAACACAAAAGTACTTGCTTGTCTGAAGGGTTGTGATGATCTATTCATTTGCACCAAGATATTAAGGACCAATAATAGTTAAAATGTTCATTCTCCCACAACTCTGTGTATACTTTAAGAAGATCAAAGATTTAATTCAAAGAAGTGAATCAATTTATTTGACTCTTAGTTGGAACAGGGGCACGCTAACAGCAGTTTCCTGTGGAGCCCTCAGAGATGTGAAGAAATTTGGGGTGGTCAGGGATGCTACTAAACACCCTGCCGCCCACAGGACAGCCCCACAAAAAGAATGATCCAGCCCCGTATGTGTTCGAAGGGAAGAGGAGGGGTGAGGTAGATCTTCATTATTGTGACCCTTTTCTAACCTCAGGTAATTTTTGATACCGCCACCGCCACTGTTGTCCAACGGTCCACTGCCTTAACCCCCTCACTGTCCTCTGAGGCAGCCTGCCGAAAGGGGAGGCCGGCATTTTCCCCTGGCCGCCCAAGGCAGAACCAACGTGCAGCAGCGTGTCCCCTCCCTTTTAACCCCTCATTGGGTTCTTTCCATTCTGAGATCCCCTGTCTTTCAAAGCCTCCCTCCTCCCACAGTCTGGAAACAGCCTGTCAGTTTGCCCCAGTTTTCTGAAGGGTCTTGGGGTCTCATCACATGTCTGGGAGGCTCATTCTGTTTTCTTACCTTTATCGCTCTCCCCTTCACCCCTGCCCTTTGCCAAATGAGCTGCATCCCTACATTCGGAATGTTCTCATCTTCACTGCATCAGCTGGAGGAAAGCTGATGCTGTAGAAATCCGGTCTTCTCCCCAAATCCCACCCTGCTCATCGACACACACTTGTTCCCCACGCCCAGGGTGGGATCCTCAATTTGCACAGGTTGTAAATTGCCCCATTTGTGAATTGGGCTAATTGTGTTCATTTGTTCATTTGCTTAACTCCGGAGGAGTCGCTTCTCCTGTTACTAAAGATTAAATTCTTAGAGGGCTTTTCCACGGACACAAAATCAGGGCTAATTAGATGCTAAAGAAGGACTCTCTGATGATGAAGGTGATGATAACCAAGGCTGGAAGGGACCTTGGAAACCCCTGAAGCCTGTTCGCAGTGCAGGCAGGCAGATGACCTCCCATCCTCCAAGATAGATGAGGATCTGTCCACTTTCAAAGATTTCCAGAGAGGAAAATTTTGCAACCTGTTCCAGCTATTAAGTACCGGCTATGAAGTGCTTTCCTCTATCTAACCTACATCTCCAGCCTCTTAAGGAATCAACATTGTGTAAAATTATAGAGTAATGCACTTTGAAATATGAGTTAGGATTTTCTTTATATATAAGAAATTTATACAGTACAATTTCCCTTCAAGTTAAGAGGATTTTTATTTTTATCCAAAAAAATTGCTAAGCTAGGGCTTTTGGCAAAGGGCATTGGAATTCAGACTACATGAGTAGCTTGAAAAGATGATAGATTGTATGGGGTAGGGAAAGTAGTTGAATTCTTTCCCTTTACGCTCAGGGCACTCCCGCACAGCTGACTTCGCCTGCCCAGAGCTCTTTTAGGATGACTCATATTTTGGGGTGTTTATTTCTCGAAAGATGTCATCTCTCCTTCTGTATTAAAATGGTGCATTGTACTGTTTCCTTCATACCTTCCTACAGGGCAGCTGTTAAATTATGCAACTTCACAGGGCACTTCTGTCTACCTCAGCATTTCCCCTTTCAGCGCAGAAATGAATTTTCAAGATTTGCGCAGTGTATTCAGCAAACAAGGACTCAGCTTCGCTCGTGCGCTCTGGCACCGTGTGCACTAATTATAGAAGCGGAGAGGACGCCGTCTTGACCTGGATGGGGCTTTAGAGTCAAGCAGGGAATTTAGATATGTAATGGGAAGTTCGGGAAAGGACCGTGGGCTCCGGGTAGCAGTATGTTCGAGATAAAATGGGAAATATCTCGTGTCTAATTTTCTAGTTGAGTATGCCTTTCTGCATTTCTCAAGAACATATGCCTTTAAACCAAGAGAAAGCTGGGGACAAGTCTGGTCTTCATGGCTGTGTGATCTTTCTGGACCTCAGAATATACCCTTGCAGATGGAAAGAAATCATAGGTGCCTTAAAGATCACGGCCATGATTAAGTTAGGTCAAATTACGTTAGGTTCAGTTAAATTCAGTGAGATAACAGGCTTAAAAAGTGCGAAGCAAAGGGCCTAATCCTGAGTACTTAATAAATGTTGTTTATATCATCTCTCTTTGATCAGCCAAAGATACTGTAAAGGGCTTTTACTCTTTTCTTGGGAGGAGTAGGTCACCTGGTTTTGAGACTCTCTTCCCGCATGTGGGGACTCTCCCAGGTCACGAGGCAGAGCCCACCCTACCATAGAATCTGAAGATGTCACAGCCTCACCTTCCCGGCATTCCTTGCAGGCAGCGGCAGGCCGTGTGGCCAATCAGACACACCACTACCTGTTCTTGAATGAATGAATGGTTTGGAGAAGCAGGAGCCGCGGGGATCCATTCCGATGCTAAGTCACGTTGGTCGTAGCCTGTGTACCTGGCCGTTCGAGGTCTCAATTTGTGCAGTTCAAGTCCACACTGGTGGCGTCCCCTGTACAAGTTTCAGTGTCTGTCCTCAGTGGTAACAGTAGTGGTGTCTTTTTTTCTTTTTAAGTTTATTTTTATTTTGAGAGAGAGAGAGAGTGAGTGGGGGAGGGCTGGAGAGAGAATCCCCAGCAGGCTCTGCACTGATGGCACGGAGCCTGATGTGAGGCTCATACCCACGAACTGTGAGATCATGACCTGAGCCGAAACCAAGGCTTGGACACTCAACCGACTGAGCCACACAGCCGCCCCAGTGGTGGTATCTTTAGTGTTTCGATCTGTGATGTGACTTCTAAATTTTTTTTTTTTTTTTTAATGTTTAGGGGCGCCTGGGTGGCTTAGTCGGTTGGGCGTCCGACTTTCACTTAGGTCGTGATCTCGCAGCTCGTGGGTTCGAGCCCCGCGTCGGGCTCTGTGCTGACTGCCAGCTCAGAGCCTGGAGCCTATTTCAGAGTCTGTGTCTCCCTCTCTCTCTGACCCTCCCCTGCTCACGCTCTCTCTCTCTCCTAGAAATAAATAGAAATATTTTTTAAAAAATGTTTAATGATTATTTATTTTTGAGACACACAGAGAGAGAGACACAGTATGAGCAGGGGAGGAGCAGAGAGAGAGGCAGACGCAGAATCTGAAGCAGGCTTCGGGCTCTGGGCTGTCAGCACAGAGCCCCATGCGGGGCTTGAACTCACAAATCCTGAGAGCATGACCTGAGCCAAAGTCAGATGCACAACTGACCTAGACACCCAGGCGCCCCTGGGATGTGTCTTTTGATGTTGACTGTGGGGGCACTGCTTCTAACCCTGGTTCTCAAGACCTTCATGAACAATCATGTTTCTTTTCATTAATCCCTCTGAACTTATTTTTAAATTTACTTTTTTAATATTTATTTATTTTTGAGAGAGAGAGCACAAGCTGGGGGAGGAGGGCCGAGGGAGAGGAGAACAGAGGATCTGAAGCCAACTCTGTGCTGACAGCAGAAAGCCAGATGCGGGGCTCGAACTCGCAAATCGTGAGATCCTGACCTGAGCTGGAGTCCCACACTCAACTGACTGAGCCACCAAGGTGCCCCTGAGCCTATTTTATTTAAGTTCATTTATTTATTTAAGTACTCTCCACATCCAACGTGGGGCTCAAACTCACAACCCCAAGATCAAGAGTCACATGCTCTACCGACTGAGTCAGCCAGGCACCCCCCTTTGAGCTTATGTTATCCGCAGTTTGTTTCTGATGCTCACGACTTGAACCAGAGTGATAAAAACAGTTACCATGACCATCATGAGTTTTTTGGTTAGGCAATGATATCTTCTGTGCTATCGAAGAAGAATAGACTGTTCCATTGTATATTAAATTGACCCTTATGACCATCCTTTTTCAGTTAGTTTGCGTTTTCTATTTGTCAGTCTTTCTACATCTTTCTTTATTGTTATGTGTTATTTCTTATTAGAAAAATAACCGTGTCATGGAGCTTCCGTGCTTTTGGTGCTAGATCTACATGACAGGGAGATACTCCCTGTAGAATTGCCAAAGCCAATAATGCCATATGCAGAGAGCAGACAATTGTGACTTTTTGTTTTTCGCGTGGAGAGCAGTGCGTCACTGTTTATTCTTCATCAATATTCTATTTTAAAATCCGACTCTTAAGCCCCAGAGCTCTTTGCTATAGATAGAAGTTTTGCAATATTTTAGCCAAAGCTGTGATTTAGAAAAAAATAAAAATAGAGTACCTCTTTAATTAAAAACAACAACAACAACAGCAACAACAGGGGTGCCTGGCTGGTTCAGCACACGACTCTTGGTCTCAAGGTCATGAGTTCAAGCCCCACACTGGGCGTACAGCTTACTAAAAAATTTAAAAAACATGACACGGTAATCAGTCAACACTAAATCTCTGAGGTTTTTGCTCCAACATTGGCAGTGCATTATACTATCATCGAGCTAACCGTTTTGCTGATAACAATAAGTTCACAATCATAAACTGTGAAAACAATTGTTTAAAAGCTGTCTGGGGGACAACCAGGGTAGACAGGAACCGCGGGGCATGTGACCCTTCACAGAATGGGAGCACATTGGGCGAGAGCCACACTTCACTCTCCCCGTTCATGTGGCACACAGGGACAGACCTCAAGCAGAAAGTGGTCTTCTAATTAAGTGGAGGACCCAGCGGTTAGAGTTCAGGGCTGCTGAGACACCTGGAAATTGAGAGGCAATCCTGGAAAAGGGGACCCCAAAATCTACGTACAAATCCCCAACTGACTTCTAAATTGTGCACGTGCTGGTATGGCTCCAAGAAACACAACAGAAAACAGTAATTGAGAAGTTAAAGATCTGAGCAGAGATTTTTACCAGCTCCCTGGTGCTGCAGAAACAGAGATTGGGAAAGACAGGTTTTCTTTGGAGCCTTGGAGTAACCACATCTAGGAGTAAGGACTGTGTCCAGGAATGAGGACTATGCCCTTGAAATAATGACAGAACTGAAATAGACCCATCCTAAGAGACCATAAACCAGGACTCTGTAGAATGAAAGCAGTCATCCTTAGTAGTACAATTGCCTGCCACAACAAAAATGAACACTCTTCAGAGGAAGACAACAGAATCCAGACTGTATACAACATATACATCATACATAAAATGTAATCAGTGATCAAGAAAAAATAAATCAGGACGCCTGGGTGGCTCAGTCGGTTAAGTGTCTGACTCTTGATTTTGGCTCAGGTCATGATCTTGCAGTTTGTGAGATTGAATTCCTCATAGGGGCTCCGCGCTGACAGTGTGGAGCCTGCTTGGGATTCTCTCTCTCTCTCTCTCTCTCTCTCTCTCTCTCCCCCCTCTTCTCTTTCCCTGTCCCTCCCTCACTTGTGAGAGTGCACTCTCTCTCTAAATAAACTTAAAGAAATCTAAAATGTAAAGAGTAAAATATGGAAAAATTCTATTGGGGAAGTCTTTGGTAAAATTATGAAATAATTGGAAGAAGCAACAGTGATTATGAATCATGTCCATAGGGTTGGTTTGGTTTTATCTATTTAAAATTAGCTCACTGAAGTAAGTTGGCTTTCAATAGGTGTTTAATTTGTTGATTTTAATCATTGAATATAAAAACTATTTGTGACATAAAGACTCATGAAACACAGCACAATTAAACTCTAAAGGACTTTTGTCATCCTTAATTGGTGTTGTTGCTATAGTAGCTTGCTGTTTTTTTTTCCAGCCCTCCTGTGAATCGATCCAGTGGATCTTGCATCAATATATAAATTATTTCCAATCGTAAGATTTTTCCTTAATTATCTATAATGTAGTACAGATGTTTTTAATTTGGAATTCCTAAAACTAAGAGCATATATCTCTGTGTATTTCTTAAAATTTTACAGAGTAATGTATTAAAAGGCATATTTTCTGAAAAGTATATATTTTTGGATGAACTCTACATTTTTTTGGTCGGTTTTATGTTGGATATTTGAAAGAGCAAACCAAAACCCAGTACCATGTGTTATCTTCATTTCGTAAGCAAGAGCTGTAGACATCTTACAGCCTTGTCTATCCATACCCCACACAGACATCATTTTTCTTTTTCTGCTGCAGAATGCTGGACACCTCCTCCCTTGACCCAAATTTATAGCTTACCATTTGCAAACCCTTGCTGTAGTGTTAGGGGCTTTGGTGTAGTGGGTGGGTCTGTGAGTCCCTTGAACATGCTTGCAAAAATTTATCTCTCTAGGGGCACCTGGGTGGCTCAGTCAGTTAAGCATCCCGACTCTTGATTTCAGCTCAGGCTATGATCTCATGGGCTTGTGGGTTCAAGCCCCCTCATCATGCTCTGTGTGGACAGCAGGAAACCTGCTTGGGATTCTCTACCCCCACCCCCCACCCCCCAGCCCCCTGCTCCTCCCTCACTTGCATGCTCACTCTCTCTCAAAAATAAATCAATCAACTTAATTTTTTTTTTTAATGTATCTATCCATACGCGTTGGTCCTTTTCTGGGAAGAGGGTTTGTAACTTTCAGATGATTATCGACTATGTCCTCGATTCCCAAAAGAATAACAATCTCTAGGAATACTCTTTCTCAGTGTTGACAGTGGTGAATCTCTTTCATTTCTTCGTGGCTCCTAACTTTTAGTAAATGACAAAAGAACTCAGTTTAAAGGGATGTTCATTTGGTCATTTCTTAGAATCATTTCGCTTGTCAAAAACTGAGATGATGGACGCCTGGGTGGCTCAGACGGTTAAGCGTCTGACTTGGGCTCAGGTCATGATGTCATGGTCTGTGAGTTCGAGCCCCGCGTCAGGCTGTCTGCTGTCAGCGCAGAGCCCGCTTCAGATCCTCTGTCCCCCCACTTTTCTGCCCTTTCCCTGCTCACGTGCGTGTGCTTGCTTTCTCAAAAATACATTAAAAGAAAAACTGAGGTGAATCTTTTCAGTTATCAGATGTTGCTTTTATAAACTATGAAAGCTGCTGCCTTATTCTCATAGGTTCTGCTTAAGTGACATTTGCTTGGCTTTCTTTCTGCAGGAGTGCCTTTGGGAATAATTATTGGCCCTGTGACTTTGAGCACACCAATGTATTTATGGCCCACCGTACTCAAGAAAAGATTTCATGCTGTTCCTAAATACCGGCACGAAACAATAAGACAGAATGTAAAGTATGGGATAAATCAAGTACACAGGAAACTTAGATCAGAAAGATGATATGAGGCCAAATATTAGTGCATAAAACATGTGCCTCGAGTGACCTCACTTTTGCTGGACACACAATTCAAAATTGGACCGATCTTCTGAGTAATCAGCACAAAGGGGAAAGTTAGTTGCGTTAGAGTGGGAAAGAATGCAAGTCAGCAAAACCGGCTGGAAGCGGCAGGATGCAGCTTGCGTGAGCACAAGCCTGCGTGAGCACAGGCCTGCATGGGCTGGCACAAGCCGGTGGTAACTGGTTAGAAGCGCACCAGTGCAGTTTCCTGCCCCCAGATGGTGGAGTGCCTCTGGCTTCTACTCTTACGGAGGGCACCTCCAGAACTTCTTCTGGGGCCCTGGGCATCTATCCCGCCCCTCTTCTGCCCCCCACCCCCACCTCACTGTCCCATCAGTGGCTGTCTCCTTCCCTCCTTTCCCTCCTTCCTTCTGTAAATATTTCCTGAGCCCCTGCGGTGCTGGTGCTGTGCTGGACACGGGATATAGCAGAGTGAGAAAGTTTGCCTCTGGGGCGCCTGGTCAGGATCTCACAGTTCATGGGTTCGAGTCCTGCATCGGGCTCGGCACTGGCCCTGCGGAGTCTGCTTGGAACTCTCTCTCTCTCTCTCTCTCTCCCCCTCTCTCTCCGCCCCTCCCCAGCTCGTGCACGTGTGCTCTTTCTGTCTCTCTCTCAGGAAAAAACAACAACAACAACAACAAAAAAAACCCAGTTTGCTTCTGAGGAAGCCGACGGTCTTCTAGAGAAGTCTGCAATGACACACAGTGTGAAAAGCAGTCTCCTAGGGCCGGCAAAGGGTACCCGGGGAAGTCGCCTTCACACTGTCACATGTTTCTCTCTAAATGGTGGGAGAATTTGGCTAAGAGAAATCCACGTATTTGAGGGACTTGAGATTTGCCCTGACCGGTACCCCCAGAGCCCGAAACAACCCTCAGTTTGAATATGTGCCGGCAGTCTCGTTGGGAGTGTGGACTCGAGGAAGGCCTTCCAAAGAGGCTGGCCAGGCAAAACGGGCCGGGCTGACGAGGATGTGCTCCTCTTTCCGAAAAGTCTAGGGGGTGTAGCTTCTTAACCCACATTTACAAAGAGCTTGGCAGTCTTCCCAGTGAGCACAGTCTGGTGTTCTGGAGACTCTGCGGGCAGCCGTCGTGTGTCACTGTCGGAAGCCTTCCCTCTCGCGCACCGACGCGCGCGCACTCAAAAACGGGGGACAGGAAACCTGGCAACCTGCAGCTTGAATTTAGACACATGAGAGAAAGTGACAGCCTCCTCCCCATTCACCAAATTTAAAGAGACAACATTAAATGGTAAGTTGTGCTTTCAAATATCAAACACCGAAATGTTAGACTTGCAGAAGTACGAAGGTTTTAAAATGTCAGAATGAGGCATTAAAACACACACACACACACACACATACACAACTCCACGGATATCATTTCAGTGTGACAATAGGAAACTGAATATCTTTGGGAAAGGTACTTCCGTGAAAATCAGAGCGTTTGATTTCAGTGGGGGTGAACGTTTCGCAGCTCTGGCATTTATTTCGCGTTCTCAGCAAGGACCTAGGGGAGAAGAGCTTCGCGGCATATGACCGAGCCGGAGTGACTGGCATTTTTTGCAGTTGTCATTCACACCAGTGAATCCACCAAGAGAAATGGAGCTAGTTGCTTGAGCCTCTGGCTATACTCGAAGTTTCTTTGATAAGCAAAGAGAGGAGCTTTGGCAAGAAATGGTGGGACTGAAGATTGGCTAAAGCACTGGTATCTTCTCTAGACTTGGAACGAGTCTCTCAGTCCCCACTGTCCCCTGTGCTCCACTTGGCTTATAGATCTGTTTACCAGCCGGGCCTCTCTTCTGATGTCGCAGGAAAGTCTGTGTGTCTGGAAAGGATTACTTATAGTAACTGCTCTTAACTTCATATTCCTTTTACTACGGCCCCACTTGCAAGAAACCTAGTTTTCCGTGTGCTTTGAACCTCAGTGACTCCATCTTATTAGTCCGTTTGTAAATCTAGTAAAATAGAGGCAATCGCCTTCGTCTTTTCTTGGCTGAATGTTGAATTCATTCACGCCGAACAAATGACCCTCATTTCAATCATCAGAACCATTTCCGAAGGTAGCTCATTAGATTCTTTTGAATGTTTCACACTGCTGTCAGGCATTTAATATGTTATATTTTCCTTTCAAGTGTTCCGGTGGCCGACAGGACAGCTGGATGTGCTCTTATAGTAAATTAAACTGACAAAGCAAACAGCCTATGTGAAATCTTCTCCTTCTGTTTAATAATTATCCATTTTCTTTCTCTTTTCATCTTGAAATGGGAAGGAGAATATGTTAGAGTTTCTTTCTTTCCTTCTTTTATTTTGGGATAGAGAGAGAGAGAGTGGTGGAGAGGGGCAGAGAAAGAGGGAGAGAGAGCATCCCAAGCAGGTCCCACACTGTCAGCATGGAACCTGACACAGGGCTTGATCCCACGACCCTGGGACCACAACCTGAGCCGAAATCGGGAGTCAGACGCTTAACCGACTGAGCCACCCCGGTGCGCCTGTTAGAGTTTCTTAAGTCACTTGTATAACAAATATAGGTTGTTGATAAAATTTACTAAAAAATACTAATTTTGTGGGCTGAACTCAGTCTGTGAGTTGTAGTCTGTTGACTCCTGTTCCATAATTTTAAAATCTTAAAAAAGAAATTTTTTTAATATAAGCTCCACACCCAAGACGGGGCTTGAAGTCACGACCCCAAGATCAAGAGTCACATGCTCTACTGACTGAGCCAGCCAGCCGCCCCCAATCCAAGAACTTTTAGGGGCGCGTGGCTGGCTCAGTCCGAAGAGCGTGTGACTCTTGATCTCAGGGTCATAAGTTTGAGCCCGACGTTGGGGGTAGAGATTACTTAAAGAATAAAATGTTAAAAAACATTCTCTCTTTTTTTTTAATGTGTGTTAGTTTTGACCGAGAGAGAGACAGAGCATGAGTGGGGGAGGAGCAGAGAGAGAGGGAGACACAGAATCCGAAGCAGGCTCTGGGCTCCGAGCTGTCAGCACAGAGCCCCACATGGGGCTCGAACTCACAAACTGCAAGATCATGACATGAGCCAAAGTTGGCGCTTAACTGACCAAGCCACCCCGGCACCCCAGTGTTAAAGAACATTGTTTATTTGAACGGGACACATTTCCCAGACTCCTTGCTGCTCGGCCAGATCAATTTCTGTCCTCCTTCCCTTGGAATGGAATGCAGACCTAGCGGTGTAGCATCTTGGACCCGTGGTCAAGGACAGCATGGTGGGAATGGCAGACTGTCAAGATGAAAGGAGGCTGCTCCTGGCACAGTGGGATGCTGTCACTAGCCCACTACTTCACCGAGTGGCATTGACATACCAGGCTAGCCTTTTATGTGAGAGAAAAGTAAATTTCTATTCAATTGAAGTTTCTATAACCTGAAGCCAACTTTATTTTTTTTTAATTATTTTTTTAAGGTTTATTCATTTTTGAGAGACAGAGTGAGCAGGGGAGGGTCAGAGAGAGAGGGAGACACAGAATCCGAAGCAGGCTCCAGGCTCCGAGCTGTCAGCACAGAGCCCGACACGGGGCTCAAACCCATGAACCGCGAGATCAGGATCTGAGCTCAAGTTGGATGCTTAACCGACTGAGCCACCCAGGTGCCCACAAATCTATTTTTTAACTAATCCACTTTCTAAGGGGACAGGTTTCATAACGCAAGGGATCTCAAGTTAGTGAGTCAAAAGCTCATAATCACCTTATGGGTGTCATTAAAAGGAACTAGTTCTTTAGTAATTGCTAATTGCTTTCATCTTTTTCTCATTTTCATGATAAAATCTTGCATCTCTCACCCAGGTGGACAGAAATTTTAATATTTAAATTCTCTTCATGGTTTATTAGAAATCCCAGTGACATTGGGGTGCCTGGCTGGCTCCGTCAATAGAGCATGCAGTCCTCCATGTTGGGGTCATGAGTTCAAGCCCCACGATGGGCACGGAGCCTACCTGAAAAAAAAAAAAATCCCAATGACGTTGTTTCGGTGCCTTGTTTTGTGTGTTTGGTTTCTTTTAAGAAGGCAGGGCTGTTCGTGTGTGAGGATATAAAGATCCTGGATTCCTCTGTTACAAACTGTGACTGAGACATGCAGCTCTCCAATTGGACTGAGAGCCACCAAATGTGAGGTGACCCAATCGAGTGGAGGCCGGTGGCGCTGGTGGTGAAAGAAGTCACCCAAGGCAGAACAGATGAGATAGATGTTTATTAAACACACCACGTGAGAGCGGCGGGCAGGACAGTGAGGGAGATCGTCTGCCTCGAGGTGGTGGTGAGGGGCCACAGTCAAGGGACAGCGTGGGGGGGGGGGTATGGGAACTCATGGAGTCCCATATCTATTCATTTTACCAGAATGAATTGGTCTCTTCACATGTAACAGTTGAAGGATGGTGTGGAAAGCATCTAGGATTTATGGGGGAAAATCTTGTCTCAAAGACGCTTTGACATATTTTCCTCAAAAGGGGAATTGACCCCCTGAGAGTGCATTTTTGTTTTGTTTTGTTTTTTGTGGGGTTTTTTTTTTTTTACTGATTTTTTGCTGTAGGTTCTAAGTGATGGATGGGCATTTAATCATTTTTGCTTGCTACATGTTTTTCAGTGGGGGTTCTTGTCAGGTGAGTACTGACCTAATACCTTGAAAAATGGCTTGCATCTCAATTTTCAGAGTGTGGGCTTTCCATATTTAGGAAAGCTTTTATGCAGTGCTTTTTTACCTGCAATTCAAGTTCCGCTAAGGTAACTTCTCATATCATTTATAAGACCGGAAATGGCTGTAAGTGTTGGTCCTTGGTTATTCGTATCACCTAGTGTCCTTAAAAGCCTTGTCTTATTTAGGTAGGCATATATTGAAGAGTGCATATCTCCTGGTACACTTATTTCACTTGCCTTTGGGATACATCTTTTAAAAATCTAGCCAAAAGTGGAGTTAGACGGGTACCTGGCTGGCTTAGTCGGTAGAGCATGCGGCTCTTGATCTCCGGGTCCTGAGTTCGAGGCCCAGGTTGGGGGTAGAGCTTACTTAAAAACAATAATAAAATCAATACTTAAATAAAAAGTGGAGTTAGAAATGTTGATTGAGAATCTGTAGCTATTTTATTTTGGAATATTGAAATTTAAGAGAATATTATAACATATTTCAAATACTTTCCTAGGTTCTCATGTTATATTAACTTAATCATAAAGATTTATTAAATGCTTTATCAAGTTTGAAGTTAATTAAAAGTAAAAGCTTCCTAGGAGTATGAACAGTTGAAGTTTTTCTCTACATATGTATGATTTCTTAGCAAATGATATTTTGAAATAGCTTGTTCCTGATTATTGACCTTTAAAAATACCAATAAACTTGCCTAAGAAGTGTAGGCTTCAATATGCCATACGATACTCTCTTGCCATCAGATACATAATATTTTCCTTTTATTTTATTATTTTTTTAGTGTTTATTTTTTATCAGTTATGTTTAATTAATTTATTTATTACAAATAGTTTATTGTCAAATTGGTTTCCATATAACACCCAGTGCTCATCCCAAGTGCCCTCCTCCATGCCCGTCTTCCCCCACCCCCACACACCCATGAGTCCTCAGTTCTCAGCATTCAAGAGTCTCTCATGGTTTGCCTCTCTCCCTTTCTCCCACCATTTCCCCCCTTCTTCTCCCCCATGGTCCTCCGTTAAGTTCCTCCTAATCCTCCTACACGTGCAAACATATGATATGTGTCCTTCTCTGCCTGACTTATTTCGCTCAGCATAACACCCTCAAGGTCCATCCATGTTGCTACACATGGCCAGATTTCATTCTTTCTCATTGCCATGTAGTATTCCATCGTAGAGATAAACCACTTCTTCTTGATCCATTCGTCATTTGATGGACACTTAGGCTCTTTCCATGTTTTAGCTATTGTTGAGAGTGCTGCTATGAACATTGGGGTACATGTGCTCCTTTGCATCAGCTAAAATGAGCAAATCAGAGAACTCTAGATGCTGGCGAGGATGTGGAGAAACGGGCACCCTCCTACACTGTTGGTGGGAGTGTAAACTGGTACAGCCCCTCTGGAAAACAGTGTGGAGGTTCCTCAGGAAACTAACAATAGAACTCCCCTATGACCCAGGAATAGCACTGCTAGGATTTTACCCAAGGGATACAGAAGTGTTTATTTATTTTTGAGAGAGAGACAGAGCACAAGCAGGGGAGGGACAGAGAGAGAGGGAGACACAGAATCCGAAGCAGGCTCCAGGCTCTGAGCCAGCTGTCAGCACAGAGCCCGACGCGGGGCTCGAACCCATGAACCATGAGATCATGACCTGAGCTGAAGTCGGACGCTTAACTGACTGAGTCACCCAAGTGCCCCAGTAGTTTCCTTTTAAAGTCCGATGTCACTTAGCTTTATAGAATCCCATGTTCCAGGCTAGGGCTAAGTTGGAACTTAATTTGTACTGACACCCAATGTATATATATATATATTTTTATCTGCTATGATTTATACCCTGTCGTAGATTAACTTACTACCGACCAAGGAATCATGGCTGAAGACACAATATGAAATCTATTCCTTGTTTGTAAGAAATCTAAAGAGTTACAAGAAACCTTAGGGCAAAGAGTGATTAGGGCCCTAGAGCACACATGTCACAGAATTCTTTTGTCACTTTTTATGTAGAGTATCATGTCATCATAGATGTCCCTCCTAAACTTGTGGTGTTTCTTATGAAGTAATCGCTGTATCTTCACATGAATGACTTGGGCTGCGTGTGGCAATGTACATCTTCTACAGTAATGAGCGGGTGGGTTCGTAAGCATCCTTTAAAAGTCTTTCTTATAAAAATTACTTTAGGGGCGCCTGGGTGGCTTAGTCGGTTAAGCGTCCGACTTTCACTTAGGTCATGATCTTGCGGTTCGTGGGTTCGAGCCCCGCGTCGGGCTCTGTGCTGACTGCCAGCTCAGAGCCTGGAGCCTGTTTCAGTCTGTGACTCCCTCTCTCTCTGACCCTCCCCTGCTCACGCTGTCTCTCTCTCTCTCTCCTAGAAATAAATAAAACATTAATAAAAATTACTTTAATTTTATGAGAAAATGCTCAACAGATCATGTTTAAATAAAAAACTGATAAATATGTGCCATATAATTTTGTTATATATGTTGATGTTCCTATCATTCCTTTATATATAGCAATTATAAAATATAAAATGTTAGAAAGATTTAATTTGTAATTATATATAAGTTAATGTTTACAAGTAAAATATTATTTTCCCTCTTAGTATATATATATTTATCTGTGTGTGTGTGTGTATGTTGTATAATATCCGAAAGGAAGTCGCTTAACACTCTAATGAGTCAAACAACATAAAATTATTGTGATTCAACCTTTTTTTGTCCTGCAAAGATGGCTATTTAAAAATTTTTTTTCTTAAGTTTTTAATGTTTATTTATTCTTGACACAGAGAGAGAGAGAGTGTGTGTGTGCTAGCAGGGGAGGGTCAGAGAGAGAGAGGGAGACACAGAATCTGAAGCAGGCTCCAGTCTCTGAGCTGTCAGCACAGAACCCAACATGGGACTCGAACTCATGAACTGTAAGATCACGACCTGAGCCAAAGTTGGACGCTTAATCGACAGGCACCCCACAAAAATGGCAATTTTATATGGTTCAGGAAAGTAGCATTGGTTATTTCTGAGTAGTGAGACTGCATGAGATTTTTCTTTCATTTTCTTTTTTTTAAATGTTTATTTATTTTGAGAGAGAGACAGAAAGAGGAAGAGAGCAGGGGAAGGACAGAGAGACTGAGAAAGAGAATTCCAAGCAGGCTCCGCACTGTTAGACGCTTCACTGACTGAGCCAGCCAGGCAACCTAGATTTTTTTTAAAGTTGATTTAAAAAATTAATTTTTTTTTTTTTTTTTTTTAGTAATCTCTACACCCAACGCGGGGCTCAAACTCACAGCTCCAACATCAAGAGTCACATGCTCTTCCAATTGACCCAGCCAGGTGCCCCTGCATGAAATTTTCTCAGCATAGTTCTTTTTCCTTTAATTCAGGATGCAAGGTTATTATCAGGTGCATTTCTAATCAGGAAGCAACATCCAAGATCGTTGTTAAATGAAACCTAAAAGGCCACCCCTGCTTTTCTCCCTTTCGAGGCATCAGTGCTCATGGTCTCCCCAAACATAACCCTGACTCCTCCTCTCCTCCTTTTTGCTCCTTGTCTAGGTCGGTGCCAAGTCCCTTCCTCTGCCTATTTCTCCATCTCCTCCTCTCTCTGTCTGTAGCTTCTTTCCCGGTTAACCACAGTAAAAGTAGCCACGGGAATTTACGGAGTGCTTGTTATATGGCAGGCACTGTTCTGAGGCCTGTACGTGTCATCTCGGGTCACATATACTAAGTAACCTAAGAGGCAGAGAGTAGGACTGTCTCCCATTTTAAGATGAGATGGCAAAAATGAGGTTAAATGGCTTGCCAAGACGTAATCCGGACCCATAGGCCATGTCCTTAAGAACCAAGTTGTCCTGATCTCTAAGTATTTGTCTTTTTTTTTTTTTTTTTTTGTGCCACAAGAGTAGTTTCTGTAATTTCTGAAATAAACAGCCACATTTCTGCCTCTGGGCCTAACATCAAGTTTCTTCCTTCTCCTAGAATTAGGGGTCAGCACAGTATGTACCGTAGATCAGATCTGTGCTCCTCTGCCCCCCAGCAGGCCTATTTTTATAAATAAAGTGTTTTTAGAACCTCCTCATACCCGGTCATTTACCTGTTGCCTGGCTGCTTTCTGAGTACAACAGTAAAGTTTAGTAGTTGTGGCCGATATCGCATGTCTTACAGAGCCTCGAATATCTACCTTTTAGTCATTTAAAGAAAAAGTTTGCTGACCCCTGGTCTACAATACAATTTTTAGGGGCTCCTGGCTGGCTTAGTCAGAAGAAAATGTGACTCTTGATCTTGGGGTTGTGAGTTCGAGCCCCACGTTGTATGTAGAGATTACTTAAAAATAAAATCTTCAAAACAAATATACTTTTTCTATCTAACCATTCCAGTTACTGTGGCGGAATGTCAAATTGGAAGGAGGGGATGAGGTGCAATATATATATTGCTGTGACTGTGTCTGGAATGTAAAATATAAATATATAAAATTACCACCCCCACCCACCTACCTCTCTAGACCTCATACTATCCCCCAGGACCTTAACAGGGAGATGATTTAGGGTCCTAGGCTCACAAGTATTCTGCCATGTGCCACCTCCTCTCTGAAATGTGTTTCTCATATGTATTTGGTCCTCATCCCTGGCTCCTATGCACAGCTCCCCAAACCCTTGGCATTTCCTGAGTACTAAGAGCATCTTTTGTTATAAAATTGGCTCTCCCGTCCTCTGTTCCCGAAATCCCTCAGTGCCACAGAGGCATAATGTGTGTCTTGTTATTCATAACAAGCCCCTTTCCACCACAATGGGGTTTATGTTAATGAGGTGGGTTTTGGAAAACACCTAAGGATGGGGGCTGGTTGTTAGGGAAACCGACCTCAAATAAGGGGTTGGAGCTTTCATTTCCACCCCTCGATTTCTGGGGCAGGGATAGGGAGTACTAGAGGTAGAGCCAATCACCAATGGTCATGACTTCATCAGTTGTGTCTATGCAATGAAGCATCCATAAAACCCAAAAGGAGGGAGCTCAGAGAGCTTCCAGGATGGTGAACACACAGGAGGTGTGGGGAAAGTGGCCCGGCCTGGAGAGCCTTGCCCATGAAGCTCTTCCATTTGGCTGTTCTGCGTTATATCCGGTGAGCTAATAAGTCAAATGTTTCTCTGACTTCTGAGTTCTGTGAGCCACTCTAGCAAATTAATAGAATCCAAGGCGAGGGTTGTGGGCATCCGATTTATAGCCGGTTATCAGAAGCACAGGTGATAACTTGGACTTGAAGTTGGCCTCACAGATCGGCGGGGTGGGCAGTTTTATAGGATTACGCCTCTAACCTATAGAATCTGATGCTGCCTCTGGGTAGCTGTACTGTCGGGATGGAGTTGAATTGCAGGACAGCCAGCTGGTGTCCAAGAATGGCTGCTGGTGTGGGGACACTGCCCCCATCCCACAGTGAAATTGGGTCCCCGGACCCAAATAACATCAAAGTCCTAATCTAAGCACTGAGGATTACTCCCAGCCTCTAGCTGTGTTCTTTTTATGAGCGTTCTAATCAATGTGATTGTTTTTCTGAGTCAGAATCAAATTTTAAGTCTGGAAGTGACTACTTTTCCTCTTTGTGCCTAAGCAAGGCCTGTGCTGTGCCCCGTGTTTAGAATTTTCATTGCCTCTGGGGCGCCTGCGTGGCTCAGGTCAGTTAAATGTCTGACTCTTGATTTCGGCTCAGGTCACGATCTCGTGGCTCCGTGAGTTCGAACCCCACAGTGGGCTCCCTGCAGTCTGTCTCCTCCCTCTATCGGTCCCTCCCCCCGGCTTGTGCACGCGCGCTCTCTCAAAAATAAACATTAAAAACAATTTTTAAACATTGTCATGACCCCTTTCTGCAGACTGCAGAAATTCTATGTAAAAGGGTTGCAAGTGACCATCTCAGACGATGTCAAGAGTATGTGTGATGAGAGGGGACCAGGAGACTTGCCTTGAAGCTGAATGTGTGTTTCACACAACTAAGAAAGTCTATAGACATTAAAAAAATCGTGCGGGGCCGATTTGATGCCTTTATGTCATCCCTTCGCTCCGCTCCTGACTTCCTCATGTTTGGACTAACCTCTTTGCCAGGTGTAATTTTTCGTTATCTTTGGAGAGTAAGGTTTGGCAGGGTTCCTTTGAGATGTACCAGAAGAAAGGGAAGGGTAAAAAGAAAGTTGGAAAATAGATCATGAACACCTCTTGTTTGTCTTCTAGCCAAGCCTTCAGTAAGTAATAGAAAAAGTTCCTTTTAATATTTAAATGAGTTTATTAAAAAATTTTTACAGGGGCGCCTGGGTGGCTTAGTCGGTTAAGCGTCCGACTTTCTCTTAGGTCATGATCTCTCTGTTCGTGGGTTCGAGCCCCTCGTCGGGCTCTGTGCTGACTGCCAGCTCAGAGCCTGGAGCCTGTTTCAGAGTCTGTGTCTCCCTCTCTCTCTGACCCTCCCCTGCTCACGCTGTCTGTCTCTCTCTCTCCTAGAAATAAATAAAAATTAAGAAAAAATAAAAAAATAAACAATTTTTACATTATAATTTTTTATTTTTATTTATTTTAATGGGCTTTTTTTAAAAAAAGAAAGATATAATAGAAGGAAATACATTTTCATGTTCTACTGCATAGGTCCTTGGGGTAATAAACTTGATTAATACTTTGTGGGGAAAAACTGGACAAACTGGATTACACTTCATTTGAGAAAATTATAATTTGGTTGTGTTCTCCACTCCCCCCCGTATAAAATTTTCCATCTAAGTCACAGATCAACAGACGCAGCCCTCCACCTCTTTTTGTGAATAATGTTTGAATGGAATTCAGTCTAGCTCGTTCATTGGCCTGTTGTCTTCGGCTGCTTTCACCGGACAGTGACAGGATTGAGCAGGGGTGAGAGACATCCACGGTATGCAAAGTGAAATATTTACAATGGACGTTTCCAGAAAACGCTTGCTGATCCAAAACATATGTTGCCCCTGGAACTAATTCTGTAGGTTTCCTTTTCCATTTAGTTGACGGCTAATAACAGTGAATCTATCCCACGGCAAACTTTATTAATTTATTTTTGAAATGTTTATTTTTGAGAGAGAACGCCGGTGGGGAAGGGGTAGAGAGGGGGAGGGACGGGATCGGAAATGGGCTCAGCAGAAGCTGGCTCCGAGCCAACAACAGCGAGCCCGACGCGGGGCTCAAACTCACGAACCCCCAGATCATGACCTGAGCCGAAGCCAGAAGCTTCAGTGACTGAGCCACCCAGGCGCCCCTCACGGGCAAACTTTCTTAGGGCTATATGTAACTTTACACTGAATTATGTATTTGGACAATATCAAAGTATCAAAACCAAGATACCTCTTCTTTCTGGTACTCGCCTGACTGGAGCTGAGAAATAAGCTGTCCAAAAAAGGAGTGCCGTCTTAAGTGTCCATTCACATCCTTACTTTTTTTTTTTTTTTAAACGTGGCCAACGAATTAATGAGGAAAAAAATTAGAGGTCAAGACAAAAAGTTATGAATCTGTGAGCTTGAACTCTTTAGAGGAAGCAATTATTAATAACTTCCTATTAAAAGAAGCGTGTGGAGAGGTTTCTAGTGGCTTCCCAGAATGGCCGCAGCAGGGCACTCCTGGCTGGTGAGGACAGATTATTAGGTGGCCTGCAGATGCGCAGGCTGGGCTCACAGGAAGGTCCCCCGGGGGGGCCAGACATGCTGGGAAGGAGCCCGGGAACTCCGAGAAGGGCGGAGGTCTTCCTGGTTGAAGGATGCAAAGTTGTCTGCGAATGTAGTTACGGTGGGACAGGGGGCCCGTAGTCAGGGGTAACAGTCCTGTGCACTTGTGTCTCTCCCATTCTAGCATGATCTGCCCTCTTTTCCAAATGGGAGGGAGAGGGAATAAGTCAGCTCTAAACGTAGGAACATAAAGGGTAGAGTTGACTTTAATTAAAGGCTTTTGAGACTGATGATCATGACTGCCCAAATTTCAAGAAAGAAGGAGCCTAAGAGACGAGCTAGACTGGAGAATTGAACTCTGCTCCTGGGTCTAGGGACCTGCGGGGGGCCGCCCTCAAGGGCCCTTGGGGTTGGAGGCCCAGGGGGCGGTTCAGGGTCCCTTCCCCTCCCTCTCTCCTGGCCACCGAAACAGCCATGCTTTTGTTTTCTGTGTATCTCCGTGAACAGAGAGATTTGCTTTATGAATAGTTTTCAGTGAAGTGTTTTGAAACCGTAGATCCTAGTCCAACTCTTCGCATTTGGTAGATGAAGAGACTGAAGGTCCCGGAATTTGGATGACTTCGCCCGGCTCCTGCAGGCTCCTGCGGGCTCCTGCGGGCTCCTGCGGTGAATTCCAGCAGCGCTGCAGGTCAGCACCTAGCTGTCAGGTGCTCAGTCCGAAGCTTTTATCTATGGTTTGCATAACCAGGAGGAGCCGGCCTCCGGGCCTTAATCCACTGGGACAAAGGCTAAGCCTTTGCATGTTTAATACCCTTACTATTAAACTATTAAAACGATAGTTTACTATTTGTCAGCTATTGTGATCTTTGCCATCACAGTATAATGATAGACCTCAAGCTTTTGTGTACATAATTACCACCGGGGGAACTCAGTAAAAAATAAAAAAAAATAAAAAAAAGAGAGAGAGAAAACCAGGTTCCGATGGATCCTTCTTAGAAATTCGGATGTGGAATATCTGTATTTTAATCAACCCCCCGCCCCCAGATGTCTCTGATACAGTGGTCCAGGCACCATACTTTAAAAAGTCCTGTGTTAAAGCTTTGTAGTTGGATCTTGATGGTACCATGGGAAGCGTTGGAGGCGAACTGTTACAAAGTAGATGATGTTAGCGTATTAGACTCTGTCATCAAAAACATATCGTGTCCGAATTGGCCGTAGGAGGGGGAGAGGGATGTAAAATCATGTTCGATGAGCTTGTTCTTGAAGTATAACAGACATACAGAGATGCGCACGATCGTGAGTGTGCAGCTGAGTGGATTTTCGCAGCTGAGCACACTTTTTAACTATCCAGGCCAAGAAACAGAACTAACAACAAACCTTTTGCTTCCTTTTCCAGTCTTTACTCCCCTCCCGCCCGAGTAAGTATAGCTAACGTCTAGGAGTTTCTGTTTTTAAGATTTTATTTTTTAAGGAATCTCTACACCCGGTATGGAGACCGAACCCACAACTCTGAGATCAAGAGTCTCCACAGACTGAGCCAGCCAGGCACCCCTAACGTAAAGGATTTTTTTCTGAGTTCCAAGTAGTTTGTGTCTCTTTCTACTGCATTCCATTGGCCAGAACAATGACATGTGGACCTCAGCCTAACTACAAAGGGTACTGCGAAATGTGTCCTTTGTTTCCAGGAAATGAATCGGTATGGTTAACATTTAATATTTTACCTGTTACAGTTAAGTTTATAATCTAGAAGATAATCTCATGGTCCAAATAATGATAGTTTTTAAAGTTTTTAAATGTTTAGTTAGCCCCTGTGGGTGCCTTGAACTCACAAACCTTGAGATCATGACCTAAGCTGAAATCAACAGACCCTTAACTGACGCCAGGCGCCCCAAATAATACTTCATTTGCTTATCTATGGGTGTGGTAGGTTAAATAGAAACTTACATTTTTTTCTTTAATCTCTATACCCCATGTGGGGCTCGAACCTACAACCCTGAGATCAAAAGCCATATGTTGCACTGACTGAGCCAGCCAGGTACCCAAAAACATACATACTTTCTAACTTAATTCCTCTTTTTTCTTTAATTTTCTTTAGACATTAAATTCATTCCCAAATAGCTATATATTTATATTCATGATTACTCCAGTACTGTTACAGGGACTTGTGGATGGCGGATAATTTAGAAAAGGTAAAATAATGTGAACTTCTAGGGACAATTCATTTTTCAGACCTGTCCCGAATACCATATTAATTTCATGGGAGTGAACATTAATCCCTGTGGGTTCTGGTGTTATACCCAGATTGCAGTATCCTCAACAACCAGAGACCACCGGGGAGACCGAGTCACGCATGCAAAGGCAAAGGGCTTTATTACGGGCTCGAGCTCGGGCTCACAGACTTTACCAGCGCAGTGGATCCGTGCTGTGAGCCCCAAACAAAGGCAGAGTAGGGTTTTTATGGGGTTTGTGACGGGGGAGTTACAGAAGTTGTTGACATGGAAACAGTGATCCAATCATAATTATACAATATCGTTGACAGCGGGTTTAACCATACATATTGTCTAGAGTATTTGTTACTTTTGGCGAGACCCAATTACAACATTTAGAGTACTTTTAAATTCAACCAATTATAGAGCGAGTCTAGGGTCTTGTTCGGCGCCTAACGGGTTAACTTTAGCATTAGGTAACAGAGTTTTATCTATAGTTGCTGGCCTTTCTTGATTGGGTGTTGCCAAGGTAGTGTGGTGGAGTGCTGTGGTGGGCAGTTTCTTCGGCCTTGGGCGATATGTAGCTGCCTGATAGTTTCAGGGAAACTGAAACTTAGGCCTTCTGGATTAGAGGGGAATCTTAAAGCCTGTTATGGAGTCAGTCTTGTTTAGACTTGTGTCCTTACACTGGGCTCCTGAAGACTGTCCTGGTATGTACTAATTGTGTCTTTCTTTAGATCACAAGATAAATTTCTCTGCTTTACCTTAGCTCTTTCTTAACCATTGCTCTTTGACATTTGGAGTTGGTAGTTGCTTTCTAATCTTTGTGAAACACTTAAGCTTATAACACTTGGTCAGCTGTGTTGTTTCACATAGAAGTGTTTGTTCCTTTTTATTGCTTAGTATACTATTGTAGGGATGTACTACATTTTATTTATTTGTTCATCAGATGTTGGGCATTTTGATTGTTTCCAGTGATTAGCTATTATGAATAAGGTTGCTATGTACTTGTGTATAGACGTCTTTGTATAGACTCGAACTCACAACCCTGAGATCAAGAGTCGCATGCCTCACAAACTGAGCCAACCAGGCGCCCCTCCCTGCAACTTTTGACTCCCCCAAAAGTTAACCAGCTGTTGACCAGGACACTTACATATAACACAGTCAATTAACACACATTCTGTATGTTACACGTATTATATACTGTATTCTTAAAATGAATAAGCTAGAGAGAAGAAAATGTTGTTAAAATCCTAAGGAAGAGAAAATACATTCACAGTCCTGTACCGTATTTACTAAAAGGCAATATCCACGTATAATTGGTCCTTGCGCAGTTCAAACCCATGTCGTTCAAGGGTTTTTCCACCATCCTGTTAGACATGTAATATCCTTTGCTGTGTTTCTTTCTGATCTTTATCCAGAAGTCTCTGTTGGTAAGTAAGGGGACCACAGATACCTTCTGTGATTCCGCGTGGCTCCGATTTTGTGTTCTGAAGTTCAACCTTTCAGTGTGCTCCTCTGTTCAGATGGGTTTTATTTTTCTTACTTGGAATTACTTTCCGAGAACGAATATCTATGAATAGTATTACTGAGATAAAGGGCATAGCTTTTAAAATTCATTTTAATATGCATTACCTCTTTGTTTTCTAAATTTGTACCAGTTAGGAAATGGCCATTTCCAATTTGTAGAGGCCCTGCAGTAGCAAAGATAGTCTTTGAATAAAGTGTTCTTTTCTCTACATCTTGAGAAGCAGCTGAGCCCGTTTGTAAGCCTCTAACAGTAATAACTTCTCCTTTCTTCAAGATCCTATATATGAAACAAACAATATGCTAAGTCAGAATTCTAGTGCTAAATAAAATCCCCACAACAGATTAAGATTTGAAGTATGGAAAGAAAGGAAATGAGTTTAAAAAGATAAATCTGTTGGTGCACACAGAGTAAGGATAGTATTTTATGCAATAAACCCTCCTTAAGTAAACATTTGATGGAAGGAATAAAATCTTACTTGGCACATAAATCTTTTTTATTAACAGCAAGGTTGTGTGTATCAGTGAGCACTAATGTACCCAAGGGAAGAGGAAATAGAAGGAGCGATTACGGCAAAATAAGAGGAGGGCAGAACTGTTTCACTGTTTGTCATAAATTGGTCCAAAATTGTTTAACCAAAACCGGGGAAGGATAGATGGCCATCCTGATTGCCCTTGATGGAATGGAGTGAAGCTCATACTCAATCAATAGCAACTTTCTCTTAAGGGCTCCGTGTGCTCTCCACTCCTAATGTGATTCCGGTATAAATGGAAAGTCTGTCCCGCCCTGCTTTTTGATTTCTGTAGCTTCAGTGAAAACGGAACGGCAAAAATCCACCCCTCAGATGTAGCTTTGGGAAGGCGGCTCACACGTGTCTGTGGGTGGGATTCTCCCCGGTGGTGTGAAATTATTCGGAAGACCTTTGGACGAAGACCAGCCTGACTCTTGCTCAGAACACGTGTTGTAGCGGTTTGTAGCATTTCACAAGCAAGGTCCCTTTTTGCAGGTGTGAACACTGAGAGATAGTAGATGAAGCGAGGGAGAGGAAGGACAAAGGATAATGAAACCCGGTTGGGCCTAAGTGGGGGGCTCTCCTCGGGTTCAGTACATGTAGGGCGGCGGGCCCGTTGGGTTGCTTATAGCATCAGCCTACCTGGTTGGGAGGGTAGTAACTGCCTCCTGGGGTGTTCAGGGAAAACGTCAGTGCCTGGCACGAGATCTCTGTAAGTTTCCAGTATATATCATTGTTGCATTTTGTTTTGTTCTGTTTTGTTTTGTTTTAATCCAGGAAATTTAGGGCCTCCAGTAGGTTGGAGGGAATTCATCCCAAAGACAAGTGGCTCGATGTCAAAGTCTCATTCATGCCCGGGAGGGACACTCTTTAAGAGTGAAGTGGAGAATTTCACTTGGATTTTTTTCTAGTTTAGTTCGTAAATCTGCATTTAGATCTTAATTCCAGACCATAGACACCTAAATATAGGTGTCAAGATCTGCCAAGGGTCAGGGCACCTGGGTGGCTCTGTCGGTTGGGCTTCTGACTCGATTTCGGCTCAGGTCATGATCTCACAGTTCATGAGTTCGAGCCCCTAGTCAGGCCTTGAGCTGGCAGCGCAGGGCCTGCTTGGGATTCTGTCTCTCCCCCTCTGCCCTTCCTCCATTCATGCACTCTCTCTCTCACCAAATAAGGAAATAAAACATTTGTAAAAAAAAAAAAAAAAAAATCTATGAAGGCTCAGAAATTCTTTTTAAGGATGTAAGCATTTTAAAAACATGTATTTATTGGGGCGCCTGGGTGGCTTAGTCGGTTAAGCGTCCGACTTTCGCTTAGGTCATGATCTCGCGGTTTGTGGGTTCGAGCCCCGCGTCGGGCTCTGTGCTGTCTGCCAGCTCAGATCCTGGAGCCTGTTTCAGTCTGTGACTCCCTCTCTCTCTGACCCTCCCCTGCTCACGCTGTCTCTCTCTCTCTCTCTCTCTCTCCTAGAAATAAATAAAAATATTTTTTAAAAAAATGTATTTATTTATTAGTAATCTCTATACCCAATGTGGGGCTCAAACTCATGACCCCGGCATCAAGAGTCATGGGCACTTCCTACTGAGCCAGCCAGACACCACCTCGCCCCGGGTCAGAGGTCATCTTTCCTTACTTGCAAGCTAACAAGGTAGCCGGCTCCTGCTTCATGGATGCTGGCAGAAGACACAACACCTGTGTCAGAGACAAGAGACTGTTTATTGTTCACAGCTAAGCAGTAGCCAGTCTCAGTGTTTGTGTCTGGTCTCTGGGTGCCAGATCGCACCGGGCAGTGTGAAGAGGAGCAGATGGATGGCAGGACATGTGGGGCTTTCCGTTACAGGTAAGGAGTCCTGAGCTTAGGGGACCCCAGTCTCTTCTAGGGGGCAGTAATGGTGTGTACCCTTTACTCCAGAGCCTGGGACTATCTCTAGTTTTCCAAGCTGTAAGCAAACCTGCCCTCTGCTTGGGAGGGAGGGAGGCACTATATCTTCGAAGACTGTAGCATCAGGGATGCCCGGGGATCCATCAGTGGGAACCCCTGGGAAGCAGCTCCTTCATGGCCTTGGGAGGCTCTGAGGAGCGGCGTCTCCGCAGATGGGCACGAAGAGAGGAGTACATGGTGGGTAATTCATTGGGGCAAACAGGAATTCAAGCACCTGTAGGCCCCTGTTGAGGGGTCCTTGAAGCAATGGGAGGCAGCTCTGTTAGGAACTGTGGGCTCCTCAACAGTTTAGGGGAGTGCGACTCAGCAGAACACGGGCTAGATGGATAATGTCTTTGGCTACTGCCGATAAGGCTTTGGTTACTGCCGATTTAAAAGACTGTTTCTCTGGTGTGTAGGTGTGTGTGTAGAAATGGAAATCTGGTAAGGAAAAACTGAACAATGATGAAATGGTGACACAGTCAAATTGATGTCCCATGTCCACTGGTTTTCTGAATTGTTTCTGGCCCAGATTTTATCAATGACACAAAATGACCAATTGTCTATTTCAGTGCTCTCAAAGTATATTTTGGGGGCACCCCGGGATATCCCTTCAGTTACACTACAAACAAACACCTTTGGTCAAGTACAGTTTGAAAATGCTGGATAGCATATCCTTCCCTCTTGGGGATTTATACTTCACAACAACATATTAAAGACTCTTAGTTATCCTGCCGTTAAGGATGCTCACGAACTTTGTTTAAACCGACTTTTGCTAAATTCGCCTGATCACAGAATCCTGTGTTTGCATAACGTTCACGGAAATCGCATGGAGTGAATGTCGGGAGAGCACATTGCAGAAACTGCTTTACCGTAACGTGAGGTCACTGTCACAGTTGAAGTAGTAATAAATAATACAAGAAACTTGCAGATTACTTAAGACCTTTTCCATGATACCTGTTGTTTTTCACTCATTGCTTGTATCTAAGGTCACTTACAAACATCAAATCTTTCAGTCCTGGCACTGCATTGTAATTATCACCGGTGAGAAGCTCTAGTCCACTAGACGAGATCTAGAATTTCTGATACTGACATGAGAGGCTAATCGGAGCTTTTGATAAGCCACGGGTACCACACTGAGGTGATAGGAGTCTGGCAAAAGAGCTTGAGCAGCCTTACGGGGGTAGATGCCCAGTTTTTACATCAGGTTTATGGAATATTAAACCTTGCTCACAATCATTTGGATTCCTTGACGGTGTGGGACCCAAGGTTGGTCACCACTGGATAAGACCATCTTTCTCTTTGTCTTTGTTGCCAGGTAAAGTTTTCAGAATGTAGTTAAGACTTGGAGAGTAGCCTGGGTTTTCATGTTTAGAAAGCTGTGTCAATTGGTGGATTTATTGGGTGTTTTTCATTATGTTTAGTGGAAGATAAATTAGTTTTTTATCTCGTGTTTGCATAAATCATCTATCAGATTTTATGCATGACAGCTGCTCCTTTTGTAGTTCTCTCTTAAACAGGAAGGGAGATAAGGCAAAGCTGATGGAATTGGTGGGAGGTATTCTGGAAGGAGTTATCACATAATCAGCATTGGACGTTGTGATAAATTTCATAGTGGCTAAAACTGCGACGCGGATAAGATTTTCCCCCTGGTAACATCTTTCCCTTTTCTGTTTTATCGCGCATTCAAGGCAGGGAGATAGGGAGGTTTCTGTTTCAATCCTGGGGCCACCGTCGAAACTCACTTAATATTTATGAGCGTCTTCTTTCGGAAGACTCATTTGGGTGAACTTTAAAAAATAGATACATTTCTGGGCTCTGCCCAGATTTGCTAGATAAGAACCCCCTAGGGGAGGAGGAGTAATGTGCTTCTGTGCGCTTCGAAACCTCCGGGAGCATCCGTGATTCTCCTGGGCAGCTAAGGCTTTTCCACCAGCACTGAGAGGTAACAGATGAGGTTAAAAACCCCAGTACTTCCTGCCTTAGGAGTCTGTTATTCCGGTTTCTAGTTGCTGAGTGGAGCGCGGATGAACTGGTGTGAATGTCTTTGTCGTGGCCATGATTGAGGATAAATATTTGTGTGCTCTACTGGCTATTTCTATGCTACCTTCCTACTTCACGTGAGTCCTTGACTGTTATGTGAGTGGGAGGAGCATCCAATCAATCCAGGGCACTTCTGGAGTGTAAGGAGGACTGTTAATAGTTACCCTGGGCAACAGATGTACACAGGAGCTGGCCCAAGCAAACGGAGATGGTCACCCATAAGGACCTGGCCTGAGTCAAAGGAGAGAGAATGATCAGAGGATCACTCAGTGAAGATCTCCCATGGGAGTAGATCTGCCATGTTGGGTATTTTTTTCCTCTCTCCTTCTTTCTGTTGCATTATTCGGTACCCAAGGGAACATAATGGTCTTGCCTAGGGAGATTCGATTGGCTAACACCACTGTTGGGTGGGATTGGGGCAGGGAGGGAACAACGTCAGAGTTGGGCAGCCTTTGAATTAAATCCAGACATAGCAACTCAGTCAACCACAAGAGGGAGTAAATATTTATGCTCAGTCACCGTATGATCAAGGATGTACTGGGCTCTGGGACACCGGAGGCAAAAGATTCCTTGCCTTTAGGGAGCTAATGGTATATATAGTAGGAAGTATAAGCAAGTGTACAGGCCACTCAAATACTGTGTGAGGTTAAGTCCAGGTTCCCTGCAGAAGGAAGAATGCAGTTTCTCTTGTTGCAAGGAGTCTGTGTAAACCCAGAAATAATAATGAACAGAACCCCAGCCACTACCAGGAAAATTCTCCATTGTTTCCCTGGTCTCTCCTATGTCTTTACTTTTGGTGGTCCATTTTTACTTTCTGAATGTGTTTTATAATCCTAAATTCTATGTAGTCTTACTCAGTACTAAAGATATAAATGCGCAAGTTCTAAATTCTCCTGCTCTATGCTCTTGTACCTGTTCACAAATCCAGTTTTCTGAGGCCATTTATGTGTGGTGAATACTGTTTACAATAAGTGATGTGAGGGTGTGACCCTCTTCGGGACTATTTAATTTAAAAGCGATACATCTTGGGTTGCTTAGGTGGCTCAGTTAGTTGAGGGTCCTACACTTTCAGCTCAGGTCATGATCCCGGGGTCGTGTGATTGAGCCCCGCATCAGTCTCTGTGCTGACAGCTTGGGATTCTCCCTCCCCCTCTCTGCCCCTTCCCTGCTGGTTCTTTCTTTATCTCTCTCTCAAAATAAATAATAAAAACAAAACATTAAAAAGTGAGATATGTTAACCCAAATGAGTCTCAAAATGGTCTATTTGTAAGGTCAGGTTTAACAAAAATAGAAAAGATGCTCAGTTAAATTTGAATGTCAGATAAACAGTGACTTTTTTTTTTTTTAAAGCAGGAATATGTCTCCTGGAGTATTGGGGATATACTTATACTAAAATATATTCATTGTTTATCTGACATTCAAATTTAACCTGGTGTTCTATATATTTTCTCTCTCTTTTTTAAAATGTTTAGTTTTGAGAGAGAGAGAGAGAGTGTGTGTGCAGGCACAAGCAGGCAGGGGCAGAGAGAGAGAGAGACATAGAATCTGAAGCAGGCTCCGAGGTGTCAGCACAGAGCCCAACGTGGGGCTCGAACCCATGAATCATGAAATCGTGACCAGAGCCAAAGTCACTTAACTGTCTGAGCCATCTGGGTGCCCCTCGGTGTTCTGTATTTTATCTGACAGCCCTACATATTTGGAGAGCTATGTTGGAGGCTCCTGGAAACCCTTTCATTTGGTCATTATTTTTATAACCGTAGCCCTAACCATGCCCCACCATGAGATTATTTTCTCTCATTTTCCCAAAAACAATGAATTATGGGGCGCCTGGGTGGCTCAGTCGGTTGAGCGTCAGACTTCGGCTCAGGTCATGATCTCACTGTTCATGGGTTTGAGCCCCGCGTCGGGCTCTGTGCTGACTGCCAGCTCAGAGCCTGGACCCTGTTTCAGATTCTGTATCTCCCTCTCTCTCTGACCCTCCCCTGCTCACGCTGTCTCTATCTCTCTCTCAAAAGTACATAATAACATAAAAAAAATTAAAAACAAACAAACAAAAAAACCCCCAATGAATTGTGCCTCCTGTAGTGTAGGACTCCGAGACACCGAGGTCACTGCGATGAGTGGGAGTGAACAGTGAAGTTACCGAATGGGAGGTCTAGGTTCAAGTGTGTGCAATTGGCTTGCACCTGTAAACAGTGTGGTTTTACTGAAGTTTCCATGGAAAGCAGTCCGTGGCTGGCACGGGGTGGAGTGGGACCAGGATCAGGAGTAGATTTGGAAATGGAGACAGACAACGTGGACCCACTCAATAAGGCAGGGAAACTTCTTGAAGGCAGGACTTGTGCTGTATTAACTTTGCATTGCCACGTGACTTACACCGTCCTTGCACGTAGCAACTATTCACATATTTGGTTAATTACAGTGCCTCTTCCAAGGGGCTATCTTCTGGGTTTTTCCTTCTGTATAGTCCACTGGGAAAGGAAATACTCGGCTAATTTATTTCTTCGCTGGCCCCTGCACTTACGTGCTTCCCTTACTTAAGTTTACATATGGCCCCATGGGGTTCAGCAAAAGGATCAGTGTGAGCAAGAATGGACCGGTAAGCTGTGTGGCCAGCCACCACAGGCAGAGGGCTACTTTGAACATTAGGACTGAATGGGAGGGGGTGTGTGTGTGTAAAGTGATAGAGTGTGAGCACCCTGCTAAAGACAGATCGCTGTATACGGCATAAAACTTGCATTAGAACCCCTGACCTAAAGATTAATTACAAAATGAGCCAAGGTCACTTGTGAAGGTGAGAAATGCCCCAGTGTTACAAGCCGCCAAGCTGCAGGCGGCTGGGCATTTGCTCCGGCTTGAGCCGAGAGGGGCACAAATACCAGCGAGCGGTGACTGCACTCAGCCACGTCCCTCGGTTTCCTCCCCTACTGCACTGCTTGGCAGCTCTCATTCGCAGCCTTCTGGAACGTTGCCAGCCATCTCCAGGGGTGTTAAGAAATATCCAAAACAAAATTAAAGTACATTCACTTTGATTTAAAATGCAATTTTATATATGTACCACTTCCAGGAGCAGTGGGATTGGGTGTTAGAAAACCAGACGAAGCAAGGGAGTAGCAGTTACGAAGCGGGGAAGGGAAAACCAACCACCATGCTAACAACTTGCTGATATTGGACACTATTTGGGGAGGAGAGAGAAACCAGGGCTAAAACCAGCCTCTACGTTTAGTACTGGTCACACTCCTGGGAATTCATCACTATTCTTTTCTTATTATTATTATTTTGAGAGAGAATGAATGTGGAGGGGCAGACAGAGGGAGAGAGAGAAGATCCCAAGCAGGCTCCGTGCTGTCAGTGTGGAGCTTCATGGGGTTTCGAACTCACAAACTGTGAGACCGTGCCCTGAACCAAAATCAAGAGTCGGACGCTCAACCGATTGAGCCCCGCGGGCGCCCCCATCGCTCTTGTTGGAATTGCTGTCTACAGGTTAGCTTGTGCTGGTATTATCTGATTTTGATTATTTGCTTATTTGTGATTAATTCATTCATTCTTTGTTGGTGTGCTCTGTGCTAAACACTGGGCGGAATAACACACAGGATGAGCTTGAATGGGTTCTTTTAACATCCCTATATTGCCTTCCTACCCCCAAACACTGTCCTCACCTGCACCAGAAGCTGTGAAGAGGGTGGTGCAAGTATCAGAGTGCGGGATGTAGCAAGCTCATCAAACGGTAACCGTTGAGAGCCCTGGTGTACGTGGTGCTACACACGTCCCTTTGGGGGAAGATATGCATGGTAATGGCCTTGAGGATGAAATATATTCTAACTTGATGTACAAAGTATAAAAATAAGCATACAAAATGCATACACATGTAAAAATACATCCATGTGTAAAAAATCCATACAAAAACGAAATGTGACTTGGAGAAGATGAATTGTTCTCTCCTTTTACAAACTAAATTTAATTGTAGTTAATAGCACTTGACTTTCCCCATGTCTTTCCTGTTGGAAGAGAGGCCTTCTAAGCTCTGAGTATGATCATACCAAAGTAGAGGCCAGGGTTACTCAAGATTTTAGGTAATCTGATTTTTTGGTTGACCATTGGGTAACTAAAAATTTCTTTTTTTATTTAAAAAAACTTTTTGGGGGCGCCTTTTTGGGGGCATGATCTCACGGTTCGTGAGTTCGAGGCCCACGTCAGGCTCTGTGCTGACAGCTCAGAGCCTGGAGCCTGCTTCAGATTCTGTGTCTCCCTCTCTCTCTGCCCCCCCCCCATAAGTAAACATTAAAAAAAAATTGAAAAACCTTTTTTCAATTTAGCAAAAAACATTTTCTTTATGTGAACTGTTAGTGGATGCTAAATACGAGATTGATTTTAAAATGAAATCTGCCTGTAGCTGTCATCATAAAGATAAGTACACTAATCAAAAGCTATATAACATTAACAGCAAATCCAAATCTAAATGAAGATAATCCCCTGCATTCCATCTTTCATAGAGCATCAAAACCCACCAATCTTCTAGTCCTTTCTTATACATTATTCTGTATCCATATTCCCTGCATCTGATTGGATCCCTGGATTTTCATTTTCCGTGTGGCCTTCTCCGCAGATATAGGTCAGTGGCTGCTGCTTTCGGAGTTAAACTCCTTCCCACACAGCCCAGAGAAACTTCTCACTCTGTGCTTCGAAACAGATTCTGACTCTGTCGCTTTCTAAAACATTTTTTTAGATCTTAAGATTCATGCTTTCTTGATACCAGAAAAACAGAGGAAAATTAGGTTTTTGGCATGTATAACTAATAAGGTAATTAGTGCTATTAAGCTGCTTGAGAAGATTAAACCATCAGTAATTATGAAAGTAAGTATAAATTAAAGGGCAGTGTTTAGATTTCAGTGTAGTATTTTATATCCAGTATTCAGTAATTTGTTGTGTTTTATCTAGAGCTCTTACTTAGCACATATATTTGAAAGTCAGAGTAGAATCATAGGAGGACCCTGGCCTTTTATCAGAATAGAGATGCGAGAAGAAAAACTATGGTATTAAGAGTAGATATGTACATATTAAAAAATTTTTTTTTAATGTTTATTTAATTTTGAGAGAGAGTGAGACAGTGCAAGTGGGGGAGGGACTGAGAGAGAGCGAGACAGAATCTAAAGCAGGCTCCAGGCTCTGAGCTGTCAGCTCGAACCCATGCACTGTGAGATCATGACCTGAGCCAGAGTCGGATGCTTAACCAGCTGAGCCACCCAGGCACCCCTAGCTGTGTACATATTTTGAAAAAATTATTTTATTTAAATAACTCGGTAAAGATATTTTTTAGAGGTGATTAAAGTCCAAAGAATGATACAACATGGAGCCTTGTATCCACAACTCAGATGTATATATATTTTTATAATCCTACTACAAAAATGATACAGTGAAGTTAAGAAAACTAAGTTCAAAAAAGGAAATCAGAAGCAAGTAGAAATGAAAGAGGAGAAACCATTCAAAAGTAATTTCTGCATTTGGAAAAAGCACCAAAAAAACAAAAAAACCCACCTCCTTCAGGGATATATCTTCTATATTTTTCTATAAAAGATTACAATGACAAAGTTTCATTGAAAAAGTTATTTCATTGGAAATAACTTCATTAGAACTGTTATTTTATATATTTATATACAATTTATATATGTTATATACAATTTATATATTATTTGAAATAATTTCATTGGGAAAGTGCTGTATACTTATTTATTTAAAAGCTTTTTTTTAAGTTCATTTATTTTGAGAGAGAGAGACAGAGAGAGAGAGAGAGAGAGAGAGAATCCCAAGTAGGCTCCACACTGACAGCGCAGAGCCTGATGCAGGGCTCAGCCTCAAAACGCATTAGATCATGACCTGAACTGAAGCCAAGAGTTCAGCACTTAACCGACCAAACCACCCAGGTGTCCCAGAAAAATGCTTTAAATTTAAATCCCAAATCCTGGGGGGCCTGGTCGGCTTAGTCAATGGAGCGTGTGCCTCTTGATCTTGGGATTGTAGGTTCGAGCCCCATGTTGAGTGTAGAGATTACTTAAAAGCAAAATCTTAGGGAAGCCTGGGTGGCTCAATCGGCTGAGCCTGGGACTCAGGTCATGATCCCAAGGATTCTTTCTCTCTCTCCCTTTGCCCCTTTCCCTCACTCTCTGTTTCTAAAATAAAATTAAAAAGAAAAAACAAACGTCTTGAATCCTGAGCAAATATTTTTTAAAAAATGAAATGGCCATGGCTTAGGAAATACCCTCTGCTTCTGTTAGCCTGCAGGCCCTAGGTTGATGGGTCTTTATTTCCTGGCTATTACAACTTGAACTGATCTATACCAGTTGTTTTCAGCTGGTGGTGATTTTGCCCCCAGGGTACACATGCCATTCCTGGAGACATTTTGGGTTGTCACAAGCGTCACAAGGGTGTTGCTCCTGGCATCCAGAAAGTTAAGGCCAGGGATGCTACTTCTCCTCCTAAAATACACAGAGCAGCCCTGCAACAGAATTACCTCGCCCCGAGTGTGAGTTGTGCCGAGGCTCAGCTCAATCTACAGAAAACAAGAAGGGTTTACGTGTATTTCCTAAAAATAATGTGAATGTGGACATGTCTTATGCATAGTTTTTCTTTCTGATAATAATAGAATAAAAATTATGCTTAGAAGTTTGTCTTTATATCTAAGCACTATATTTTTGCATCATTTCCAATGTATCCAAGTTTCATAGCATATGTTTTCTGGTTTTCCTATTTGTTTTGCAGCGGTGTCAGAAAATGGATGGTTTGGTCTGTCCAGACCTGCTCCATTCGTCCTGATCATAAGTGAGATGTCAGAAAAGGAGCATTTCAGACCATATTTTTGGTGATCAGTTGGCTGTGTTTTCAGCATGCTCTTAGCTTTTGAACAAGTCTCTTCCGTATTCACGGGGAGGAAGGTTTATTAAAACATTGCCAATTACGTAGTATTTCAATTCTTGGTGCCAACATATTGTGTTTACTTTTGTATTATGTGAGTTTCATACTTGATACATTCCAAAAGAGAGGCTATATTTAGACATTGACCTTGAGGATTTTTGGAAATATTCCATTAAAATGTTTTCTACTACCGCTTTCTCTTTGATATTTGCTCCAAAGGTTTTCATTTACCCTGATCTAATTCTCAACAATCCTCTTGGTTTTTGTTTGTTTGTGTCTTTTTAAGTAGGCACCATGCCGAACATGGGGCTTGAACTCACCACCCTGAGATTAAGACCCTGAGATTAAGAGTCACACGTTCTACTCACTGAGCTGGTCAGGCACCTCCACAATCCTTTTGTTTTATTTTTATTTAAAAAAAAAATTTTTTTTAATGTTTTATTTATTTCTAGGAGAGAGAGAGAGAGAGAGAGAGAGAGAGAGACAGCTTGAGCAGGGGAAGGTCAGAGAGAGAGGGAGTCACAGACTCTGAAACAGGTTCCAGGCTCTGAGCTGGCAGTCAGCACAGAGCCCGATGCGGGGCTCGAACCCATGAACCGCGAGATCATGACCTAAGCGAAAGTCGGATGCTTAACCGACTAAGCCACCCAGGCGCCCCTGTTTTAATCGCACCTATACATTCACAACTGTTTAATATCAGTTATGCATTTAGTGTTCAAATTTTTAATTGTTTCAAGTATTTTTTTTTTTTTTGCGATTGGTTTATTTGAATTAGAATCTAAATAAAGTCTACACATTACAGGTGATTGATGTGCCTCTTAAGTTTCTTTTTTTTTTCTTTTTGTGAGTCAGAGAGAGACACAAGCAGGGGAGGGCCAGCAATAGAGGGAGATACAGAATCAGAAGACAGCCTCCAGGCTCTGAGCTAGCTGTCAGCACAGAGCCCGATGGGGGGCTCGAACCCACGAACCATGAGATCGCGATCTGAGCCAAAGTCGGACGCTTAACCGACTGAGCCACCCAGGTGCCCCATGTTTCTTTTAATTTCTATAGGTTCCCTCATCTCCCTCCTTTTTTCTTACAATGTTTTATGGTTTGGTTTGGTTTGATTTGGTTTTTAAGAAACTGGGTCATTTATCCTGTAGAATTTCTACTCCTTCTGGATTTTGCTCATTCAGTTCCATGGCAATGCTTAACAGGTTTCTTTGTTCTTTGTGTTTTCTGTAAATTGATAGTTGAATCAAGACATTGTTCACTCTTAAAATCACGACGGAAGAAACATTCTCATATGTTTGCAAAATCTTTCTGAAAGCCTATTTTTGCAGAGGAGTCATGACTTGACCCAAATTTCCAGATACTGGAGAGAGAATTAAAGTATATCATTATGTATTTCCAAATATTGATAGTCCTTAGAATTTTCTTCCTAAATACTGATGATTTAAGAGGTGAGGCAACTACTTTTTTTTTCCTTCCAAGCTTTTATGTAAATTCAAGGTAGTTAACATCCAGTGCAATACTGGTTTCAGGAGGAGAATTTAGGGCTCCTCACTTACATACGGCAAACATCCAATGCTCAACACAAGTGTCCTCCTTCGTGCCCATCACCCATGTAGCCCATCCCCCCACCCAAGACCACTAATATTTTAATATACTCTTCTAGGTTCCCCCTGGGAATCAGTACAACGGGAGTTGACAAACTGGGAAGGGTAGGAACCTGTTTTTGTAAATCAAATTTGACTGGATCACAGCCCCAGCCACTCACATAGCAACGGCAGAGTTGAATCGTTGCTACAGAGGTACAGTGGTCCACAAAGCTAAAAATACTCACCATCCACCCGTTAAAAAAGAAAGGCCTGGCAACTCTAGCAGTACAAGGTTAGGCCTTTTAAAAAGTGATCTGTTAAAAAAAAAAAAAAAAAAATGATCTGGGGCACCCAGGTGGCTCAGTCGGCTAAGCGTCTGACTTCGGCTCAGGTCGTGATCTCATGGTTCGTGGGTTCGAGACCTGCATCGGGCTCTGTGCTGACAGCTAGCTCAGAGCCTGGAACCTGTCTTCCAATTCTGTATCTCCCTCTCTCTCTGACCCTCCCCTGCTCACACTGTCCCTATCTCTCTCTCAAAAATAAATAAATTAAAAAATTTTAAAACAACATCAACAAAAAATGATCTGTAGTCTACTATAATACTATAAACGGGATAAAAATGTTTCTAAAAAAGGTTAAGTGTCCTTATTATCTGTCAGAGGATATAATTTAAGTGTGATTGTTATTTAATCATGATATATTTATACTCTATCATCCTAAAGTTAGTTTTATAGCTCTTTACTTCTCAAATATAAAAAAGTTTACATATTTAAAAAGTCATTGTAGGGGTGCCTGGCTGGTTCAGTGGGTTAAGCATTCAACTCTTGATTTCAGCTTAGGTTATGATCTCACAGTTTGTGAGACCTGTGCTGCCATCACAGAGCCCACTTTGAATCCTCTGTCTCCCTCTCTCGCTGCCCTTCTCCCTGTCTCTCTCTCTCTCTCTCTCAAAAATAAACATTAAAAAAATTCAGTATAATAAAAAGTTACTCAAATTTTCAAACAGGAATTCCTCTTAAGAAAACTATGTGTAGGGACACCTGGGTGACTCAGTCAGTTAAGCGTCCAACTTTGGCTCAGGTCACGGTCCTGCTGTTCGTGGGTTTGAGCCCTGCGTCGGGCTCTGTGCTGACAGCTCAGGGCCTGGAGCCTGCTTTGGATTCTGTGTCTCCCTCTCTCTCTCTCTGCCCCTCCCCCACTCGTGCTCTGTCTGTCTCTTTCTCTCTCAAAAATAAACATTAAAAAAGATTTTTTAAAAAAACGAAAACTGTATATACTCTCAGATAATGTAGTCTGTAGTCTTCTAACAGACTATAAATAGTGTTATTAATCTTTTCTATACACTTCTACCATCCTTAAATATTCTTTTTAACATTAGCTGTGCCAGTCTAAAATCTGTAAAATAAGGAATGTTAGAGGGTTTAATTATAGTGTCTGTTCTTAAGTATTTTTTGGATGGTGAATAATAATGCTTTTAGGAAGAGTATTTTCCAAATTGCATGAAACGTATTGTTTTGTGGTTCTCTCTTGGAGAAAAAAAAGACTAACTGGTGTATCATGTATGTGAATTATGTACTATCAGTTCATCTCATTAAGTCAGAATTGCCACCATTGCCAAGAATGAAATTGGGCCTTCTTTGTTTTAGACGGGAACCACTTCTGTTCTCAGGTAGCCCTCCTTTCGAGGTTGGTCACTGGCAGGATTTGTCTGAAAGACACTTGGGGAGTTATCCCATCAGATTATGCTTGATGCATGTTAAAAAGGGTGAGGGTTTAGGGCGCCTGGCTGGCTCAGTCAGTTAAGCGTCTGACTTTGGCTCAGGTCATGGTCTCACAGTTTGTGAGTTCGAGCCCTGCATCGGGCTCTGTGTTGACAGCTCGGAGCCTGGACCCTGCTTTGGATTCTGTGTCTCCCTCTCTCTCTGCCCTTCCACCACTCACACTCTGTCTGTCTTTCTCTCTCTCTCAAAAATAAATAAACATTAAAAAATGTTTTTAAAGGGTGAGGGGAAGAAGCCGGAGACCAATAAAAAAGCAACTGCCTGCTTAAAAGTTATAAATTGGCTTTAACTTTAGAAGTTCTAATCTGCATGCTGAAGTCTGTCACAAGGACCTAAATGGGAACGTGAGTGTTTCTTCAAGGAAAGCCCTTATTCCTTCCCGAAGCCGTTGTTTTCATGATGGTCATGGCTCCGCAATTCCTTCTGTACGCCCACGGCAGTCCCATCTTGGAGGCCTCGCAACAAAACCTGTTTCTTACTCACGGCCTCGTCCGATTGTTGTGCTGTGGGGTTGGTGGAGAAGAGTATCCACACAGGCTTACACAGACCCCCGCCTGATCCTGTAGTCCGTCCAGAGCCAGCTGTGGCCCCCGGGCTGAGCACAATTGTTTACCTTTTTTTCTGACGTTCAAGTGGTTTCAAAATAACAAAAGAATAATATCTTGTGACACGTGAAAATTGTAGGCCGCTCGAATTTCTGTGTCCATCATTTGTGGTTTGACCAGGACACGGCCACGCTCATTCGTCTGTGGCTGCTTTCACGGTATCGTGGCCAGTTATGTGTTTATGGCTTGCAAAGCCTAAATATTTTGTATCTGCCCTTTATGGACAAAGCTTGGCAACACCAGGGCTTCATTTCTCGGGTCTCTTCGTACCACACTGGAGAGAGAAGAGGGACTGAGCTCAGTGGATCTGTCTAGGGGTTTCAAGACAATGGTAGCACATGGCACTGCCTATCCCACTGGCCACGACACAAATGTGTCCCCGGTCCCTGCAAGGGAGGCTGGTAAATGAGGTCTAGCAAAGTGCCGCGGAGGAGAGAACACAGATACTACTGGACAACCACCGATGTCCGCCATTTTAAATGAGAGGTGTATTTTGGTAGACTCATTCTTTTTTTTTTTTTTTTAATGTTTTATTCATTTTTAGGAGAGAGAGAGAGAGACAGCGTGAGCAGGGGAAGGTCAGAGAGAGAGGGAGTCACAGACTCTGAAACAGGCTCCAGGCTCTGAGCTGGCTGTCAGCACAGAGCCCGACGCGGGGCTCGAACCCGTGAACCACGAGATCATGACCTAAGCGAAAGTCGGATGCTTAACTGACTGAGCCACCCAGGCGCCTCTTGGTAGACTCATTCTTGAACCCTGGCCTCAACTCTGACCTCGCATGATGTTAGGTGTTTATAAATGCATGAGCTCTTTTATTTCCCTTCTCCACGCTGTCATTCAGTTCAGCTCATCACACTTTATTTCCTGAATGTACATAGTCACAAAATGAAAGACAGGTTGTTTGGCTTTTGTTTTGGGATTTTTTTCTTTTTTTAGACCAAGATGAGCAATGTGATAAAAACAGCAGGGGTGTCCAATAATTGAGTTGGGTTTGCCAGGCTCATTTGTATATTTACTGAACTAGTCATGCAATAGGTGTTTGAAATATCGATCAAAGCAATGTTTTATTTTTCTGGATCCTGTCGTCTTTCTTTTTGGTCTGATTGCACCTGCTGATGTTTGTGAATTATTGTCAAATGGGCACCTTCCCAAAGGGTAATGTTTCATTGGAGTATAAATTTCACGTGAGAGTAGAAGCACCTATAAATTCAGAGACTGTGGTCAGCCAGATTTTCCTTTTAAGACAGAAGAAAGAGCCAATGTGAATACAGCAATCAGAGTTTTTATATTCCTAATGGGGGAACGTTCATAATAAAACCCAAGAGGATACTTAGTTTTGGGGGGGTTCCTCGGAATCTTCTGACATCAGAGCTACTGTCCTCCCTTTTCTAACTCAAGGCTACTTTCACGAGGGCTTCTGAGGCCTCTGGTGGCTGAGACAAAGCAGAATAGAGCATCCACGTCATTGGTTCTCAGCTGGGGGGATCGTTGTGTCCCTGGGGACAGTTCAGGTGTCATGTCAGGTGTGCGAGGGATGTGATCACAGTGGCATCTTGTGGGTGGAGGCCAAGCCCCTTCAGGTAAGTCCTCATACCGCTATTTAGTGGATGCGAGAAGGTTTCTTTTTTCCACCTGAGGTCTCCCTTCTGTTTAGGCAGTGGAAGAAATCTTCATTTTGCCCGTTAAGGAAAGATTTGACTGTGGACAGTGAAGTTCACCGGTGTCCAATTCTGATATATGGGAGATGCGTTCAGTCCGAATGCCCGTGTATCGATTCTTAACACGTTTTGTTGTCAGGAGGGCAGAATGGGGGAAATAAGTGTGGGGCTGAAATCCAGTCTAGCTGTGCCTTCTCTCTCTGGACGTGGCAGTGGCATGGACTTTATCCCAGCGCGAGAGCAGGGTCCCCACCCGAGAGCAGCAGAGTCCAGTAGATACCTGTCGCCGTCCACAAGCGTTGAGCCACATATGTAAGCGGAAATTTCCTTGTAGCCATATTGAAAGGCAAAAAGAAGGGGCGCCCGCATGGCTCAGTTGGCTAAGCGGCCGACTTCAGCTCAGGTCACGATCTTGCATTGCATTTCATGGGTTCAAACCCCACGTCGGGCTCTGCTCTGACAGTGCCCGAAGAGCCTGCTTCAGATTCTGTGTCTCCTTCTCTCTCTGTCCCTCCTCTGCTCCTGCGCGCTCTCTCTCTCTCTCAAAAATAAATAAACATTAACAAAATTAAAAAAGAAGATGGGGAATTAATTTTAATAGCATTTTATTTTGTCCGGTGTATCCCAAATATTTCATTAGCCAATCAACACTTTGTACTAAGGCTTTGAAATCTTGTGTTTTGCACAGAAAGCACATCTCGGTTTGGGCCAGCCACATTTTAAGCTCCTAGTTGCCGCGTGTGGCTGGTGGCTCCAGTAGTGGACAGTTCTAGAAGGCCCACTTTGGTTCTCCTCTAGGTGCTCCTTACCACGCTTCAGAGAATTTGCAGCTCCAAGGGCATGTGTCCTCCGCACATGCTCTCCTGCCTTCCAGACCAGGCACCAGCAAGCAGTGGCCTCTGGCCCACAGCCTATGTCTGTACATAAAAGTTTTTCGGGGGGAACCCAGCCATAGTCATTCAGTTATATATCTTCTATGCCTGTTTCCGTACCACACTGGCAGAGTTGAGTAGCTGTGGCAGAGATAGAAAAGCCTGGAAAGCCTAAGATACTGACTCAAAAAATAGGGCACTTGTGGGGATGAGCACTGGGTGTTATATGGAAACCAACTTGACAATAAACTATTTATAAATAAAAAAACAACAAACAAACAAACAAAAAGAATAACCATTCTAAATTCACACACACACACACACACACACAAATAGGCTCTTTACAGGAAAAGTGTACGAGCTTCTGTTTTAGACTCCATTTTGGATATCGGGGGCCTTGGAATTTTCTTGCCCTCACAGTCCCGAGCCTTCTTACAGGCTCCTAGGGGTAGGGCCCCACCGAAGAATGATCAAATGAAGAGAAGGGAGACAGAGGTGGGGTGCGTGGACTCAAGCATGGACCTGAGCATGAGTGGGGAAGAAGGGTGGGCTTTGGTCTCCCCAGTGCTATCTTCTTGATGCCACATCGTGGGGTGGGGGCTCTGGGGTGTCTGAAAGTTTTAAATTTGAAACTGTCCTGCGTGTTGTGGTAAAAATACAGTTGTCAAATTAGGAGGATAAAGCACATCTTTGATTGAGCAGATTATCCCCTTGGTTTGGAACGTTTACACATGTAGACGTGTGGTTATGGAGACACCGTTCATGTTCTTGGCCAGACTGGCAAATGTTGAGCTAAGCCCGCACAGAATAGGGGTAGAGGTGCTGTTGTGTGTTGGGAGGTAGCTCCTGGCTGAACCACCCTTTTGTCTGAGCCTGCCTGACTTTTCATGTACCCCTGCCCTGAGATGGTAAAGCAGGGAAGTAGTGGGTTGGGATTCTTCCCTCACTAAGGAACTGCGTTTGTGGCCTGCCTGGAGGCTCATGAGCCCATAAATTTCTTGTTGAGGGGAAGGGAACCCAAGGGTTGAGAAGTGCCCATAGATCCTTTGTTAACCGCCACATATTTACTGTCTTCACCCAGAGCAGTAATAACGGGCATGACCTACTCAGTCTCCTTCTAAACTTGACTCTTTGCTCACACATTGATCTTTCCTTTCCCTGGCTTCTTGGCTCCATCCCATAGAGGATGTCCAAACACAGTCACCATGGATGGATTGCCACAGAGCTGCCTGGACGGAAGTACAGTTCCTGTACCTTCTGATCCAGCCAGAGATGCCAATATTGTGCCTTTCCCCTTGGGCTTTGCAAACAGATGTTTTGACAGCTCGCTGTTGCTGCTTGTGATTCATTTCCTTGAAATTACTGAACCCCGGCCCCCACGGGGGTACTGAAAAGAAGGCTTCGCAGTCTGATGGCTGCCCTGTTAAAGGTCAGAGAAGTCTTGTTTACATTGCATCAAATTGACGTGACCCATCCTTCTTTTTCTAAAAGCTGACTTTGCATTCACCTGACTGAAATGAAGAGTTTCAATTTCCCACCATCTTCCGACATTTTTGGTGTTCAGGTCCTTGAAATTGGAGTGAGACTGGTACGAGGTTGTTTTTTAAGGATATATTTTTCACATTCTCTGATAATGCTGTTAAACCACATAGACTCATTGGAAAAAGCCATATTTTTCTTTGCATAATTCCTATGGTAATTTCTGTTCCTTTTTTTCCTACCGATAAGAAATAGTGCAGACAAGAGGAGATGCATATTGCATGAGATTCCTGAGTCAGTTTAGCATTTTTTTTTTTTTTTAGCACATTTTAGTATCATCTTTCCTGGACACCTTAAAATTAAGGTCTCACTTTCCATTAACGTGATGGCCATAGAGTACCGTCACATCTGCCAACAGATGGGGTTCCTATAATTTTAAAAGGAGGAGGTGAAAAATTGAGAAGCCAGAGCTCTATCACCCCAAGTCTGTGATTTAGAATTAGAAGCGTTGGCAACTAAAAAGCCTAGGAGAAAATTTTTTGGTCTAATGGACCAGCAGTTGGTGCCAGTGGGACTGTTAAGGGGATTTGCAGAGTAGGTGAAATTTGATGTTTCCTGCCTCGCTTTTTCTTTCCCCTCTTCCTTCTGTCTAGAGCAGGGACTGTCAACCTCAGCACTAGTGACATTGAAGGAAGGCAGGATGACTTTTTGTCATGGCGCTCTCCTGTGCACTGTAGGCTGCTTAGCAGCAACCTTGGCTGCTACCTACTAGATGTCAGTAGCATCCTCTCCCAGTTACGACAACCAAAAGTGCCTCCAGACCTTGTCCATCGTTCCTTGGGGAAGAGGAACAAACCCCTCCGGGGTGAGAACTTCTTCTCTAATGGCTTCCAGTTGCCAGCTACTCCGTGCTACCTTCTGGACACCCAGTGTCCTCCTACAGAATACCTATGCTCCCAAATCCTTGCTCTTTCCCCACTCCGCAAAACCATGACCCTCATGGAGAAAGGGTATGATTTATCTCCTGTTTGAAGTGGTTCACACTATTACATGAGAGTCTCCTGGGCTGAGCTGAGACCAACATATTGCATTTTATTTATTTATTTATTAAAACACATTTTTAGTGTTTATTTATTTTTTAATATTAATGTTTTTTAATGTTTTATTTATTTCTGAGAGAGAGACAGCGTGAGCAGGGGAGGGTCAGAGACAGAGGGTGATACAGAATCTGAAACAGCTCCAGGCTATGAGCTAGCTGTCAGCACAGAGCCCGACATGGGGCTCAAATTCACGAACCGCGAGATCATGACCTGAGCCAAAGTCGGATGCTCAACCGACTGAGCCACCCAGGCGCCCCCAACATATTGCATTTTAAAAGAGGAGCCTGTTAAATGTGTAAACGGTAAGAAAAAAAAAAAGAAGCCATTTATAGCATTCCTACTTGTCACTTAGTCCTTTTTTGAGACTTACAGAAATTGTATCCCATGCGTAAGGTTATAGAAGAGGAAACTGAGACATCAGGGAGATTATGTACTTTGAACAGGATCGCACGGCTCGCCGTAACACAACAGGAACGCCGTTGTGCTTGCTTGGATTGCAGCCTGGCGTTCAAGGTATTGGGAAGTGTCAAGAGAGTCCTTCTTGATGCTCTCCAACGGCCCCAAGTGGTCACTCACACTCTTCCTTTCTACCTTCCCGCTGGCGTCGAAAAACATCTTTCATACCATGCATTGTTCTGTGTAAGTCACAAAAAGTGTTCAAGAGGTGAGAGTCTAAGAAGCGGAGTTGGGCGGGGGTGGTAATTCTGAGTCTGCTCACTCCCCCTGCTGATACCCCGTAATTGTCTGTAAAGGCATTGCTTTCCAGTCTCAAGCTTCACTTACTGCAGACAAAAGCAAGAACCAGCTTTCTTTGTACTGCGCGTCTAAGAGACGATGACCATCAGCTACGCTCTTGCCAGAGCACTTCTCACAAGAGCTGCTGTGACAGTCCTTGGGCAGTCCAGTTGCCTAACCTGGTAACTGATTTCTTGGTTTGTGAGGGACATGCTGAAGGGTTCTGTAACATGTTAGCCACCTTCCAAAATCTGGGAGAAAATTACCCATAATCCCACTGCTCAGTCCTAATCACTGGTGACACTTTAGTGTCTTTCCTTCTAGTCTTTTTGTCTTTCCTCGTCATGTACTTATATTAGGAAAACAAACACATCGGAATCATAGTGGTCATCGCGTTTTAGTAGAACATCGGCATGTTCTAGAATTATTATGTATTTCATTATGATGACTGCATGTGCTCTGTTTTATGTGCTAGCATATGCTCTAGGTATTTGGATCTCTTCTTCTGTTCAGAATCTTGAACATAGTTGACACGAACGGTGTAAAAGACGTTTTGAGGGGTGTAATGTGGGTCCCTTGTGGTAAATTTTGTCAGGAAATTTAAATTTGGCCAGGAAAATATGGAGAAAGTAGAAGGAAGCATGGGTACCTGGATTTGGGGTTTTGTGAAAGACAAAGGTCCAACAGGGTCCATAGAGAAGACGTGGTGTTAACTTCTCCGGTCGTATTTCGTAGCATAGCAGAGCTCGACTGGAGCAGCGTGGGCAGGATTGGCTGACAGTTAATTAGAAGAAGGATAACCCAAGAAAGATGGGCTCCTGTTTACTGGGGCCCCTGCTGGGCATCGGTGCCCTGGAGCAGCAGCCGGATGGAGAGGAAAGGGGACAGCGACTTGTTTACTATTTAATGATGCTTCCTGGGGCAAGAAGTGCCAACACACGTTTATTGACCCTTTTCTCTGTTTGGCGAACCCCCGAGGAAAGTGGGATGCGCTTGGAATGGATCCCCTGAGTGGCTCAGCTGGGTGAATGTCCAATTCTTGATTTTGGCTCAGGTCATGGTCCCAGGGTCATGGTATCAAGTCCCACGTTGGGCTCCACACTGAGCATGGAGCCTGCTTAAGATTCTCCCTCCCTCTCCCTCTGCACCTCTCCCCCGCTCACACTCTCCCTCTTAAAAAATGTTGAAAGAGAAAAGGGTCTGCTTAATAAATAGAAACATTGAAAGAGACCATTTGGACAGTTCTTATAGAGATTTAAGGCCTCCAAATCCTCCCCTCAAAAACTTTCCTAAATCATCAGAAGACAAAAAAGGGTGTTACTGAGTTATTTAATGGTGGTTAAAACGGATGTGTTCATTTTAGGACCAAAAAACCCCCGCACGAGTCAAGTTTGCATCGTGCATTTCTGTGTCTAATGAACGTCAAATGCTGTTTCCCTTGTGTGATCAGTCTCCTTGTCTCGTATGACTTAGTTAAGAGTGTAATTTTTATAGGGCAGAGTATACTTACTTAGGCTTATTTTGTATTGTCTTATATATATATGGATTATATCCTTCTCAAAATTTTAAATCGAGGAGGTACAAAAGGCACAAAAGCTTGTTGTTTTTGCTTTTTGATTTTGGTTTTGGTTTTGAGTTTTTTTGTTTTTGTGTTTGTTTTTTTGGTGCGCTGAAGGTCCCTTGTGATATTATTCTGGGAGGGAGGTTTGCTTTAGTGACTTAGTTTTCAGGAACACACTGTGATACCAACTGGAAACTGTTTGTCCGTGGAGCAAATTATAATTGGGCATTTACCCATGTCCTCTGCCCTCCCCATATGAAGTTTGAGAGTTGTTTTTCTTAACGTTTTCACTTGGCAATGTTTAGATTTTTCACAGCAAAGTAGACTAATGTGACCACCAAGCAGATCTAAACCTCTAATGAGTAGGTTATAACATCTCATGGGCTCTTAAGGTACTTTCCGTCAGAATACCATATGTAAGTACTTCAGTAGCAAATCAGATTTTCAGGTTTGACCAGATGTTTCTTTGGCAGGATTCACTGCTGGTGCACACTGGAAAGGGAATAGATCTTTGGAGAGGTTTGGGGGCATATTATAGAATTAATTTCAAAGAACAAAGCAGAATATAGAAATCTCTTAAGTGGATGGGTTCTGTATCTGTCAAGTCGAGTACCTTAGAGAAAGAAAATTAAGATTTCACTAAAGTATAGTGAAAATGAAAATTCACTGAAATTAATGTAGTGTCCTTATAATGTCAGATTTTTTCCTTTGGCCTAAAACTGCTATTAGAAAGAGGGATCAGTACTACAAAAACCACAGACACAGACTTTTGCTCCCCTGATTCTAGAATGGTCCAGCCAGTGCATCTACAGGCCAAATTGCTTTGCCTTAATTAAAAAAAAAAAAGAAAAAAAAAAAAGAAAAACCAAAGTAACAGGGTCAGGTTAAAGCAGTGCTTCTTTTGTGAGGGTTATGGCATCGCAGATAGAGAATCCAGGAAGTATATGCTCTATCTAGTTCGTGCTTTAGCTGATTCAGATATCCCCGCTTGGGGTGCTATTGGCCAAGGGGCTCTTGACCTTCACCCTTCTGTTCTCCCAGAGAGTCCAGCTAGGCTCCAGGCCTATCTTCCCATTGTTATATGGTTTCAGACCAAAGCACTCAGCTACAGTTTTGCTGTTTCCCAGTTTAAAACTACTGTCACAGGGGCACCTGGGTGGCTCAGCCAATTCAGCATCCGACTTTAGCTCTGGTCGTGATCTCGCAACTTGTAAGTTGGAGCCCCATGTTGGGCTCGCTGCGGTCAGCCTGTGAGCACCAAGCCCACTCCAGATCCTCTGTCTGTCCCCCTCTCTCTGTTCCTCCCCTGCTCGTGCTCTCCCAAACAGAAATAAATATTCAAAACAAAACAAAACTAGCCTCACTGATCAGCCATGAAAAGAATAACAATGCCAAACGTGACTAATGGCATTCAAGATTGGGTAAAATTGCCCGATGTTCATAAATGCCCTTTAGTGAGTCACACTCTCTGCCAGTTCCCTTGAAGACCTAGGAGACCTGAGTGACCAAAGAGCAAGGAGCATGTATCATCCCCAGGGAAGCTGGGCAAATGGCCTGTGGTTCCAGGTACCTGGGAATTTATGCCCCCCCGCTGCCCCCCACCATGCCATTCACACAAACATGTAGCTCTTGACCAGTGACCGGCTGGTGGGTATAACTCCCACTCCAGTGTCCCCTGTGGGGATCGGGCTACAGTTAGCTGTGAGCACCCAGGCAGACTGGCCTGGGGCTTGTCCTTCTGGGCTTCCTCGCCTTCCCTGTGCTGTTCTCCTCACCCCATGTCCCTAGGGACTACTGCCTGCATGCTCACTTCCATGCATGCCCCGCTGTCTGTGCCTGCTTCTGGGGACCTTGGACTAAGACAGTCGGTCAGCACATATATTTGGGGAAGTAAAGAGAGCTAACAAGCACTGGATCAACAACGCCAAGTCACAAATGTGGCCAGTGGTCAAGAGCAGAAGCTGTAGACTCAGACAAACCTTGGTTGCACTCCCAGCCTTTCCTTTGTTAGCTGTGGAACTCGAGGCAAAGTGGCCAACCTCTCTGAGCTTTCCTTTCCTAGCAAAGTGGAGGGAAAATAGAAGCAAACTAATAAAGTTGGTGTGAAAAAATAATGCTCAAAAACATTTGTTCATGGCACATGATAAACCCTCAATAAATGTTAGCTCTCTAGACAGCCCTGCTCTTAAGTTGCAAAGGAGCCCGTATTGTTAGATAATTCTCCACAGCACAGCTCAAGGAAGCCTTTCGAGACTGAGCAGCAGCACGTGTACCCATTTTGTAGGTAAGCAGATGGGCTCAGAGCTGTTGTGAGTGTGCGTGAAGCTGTATGGTCTGCTGGGTCTGTCCGGGGTACACACAACCTCTAGGCATCTAGTGGCCTGACATTTTGAAAATGTGTCTGCTTGAACCATGGAGCACATTGGATTCCAAGTATGAAAGTGGACATGAGATTTTTAAGAAATGAGAAATAGTCTGTCACCAAGGAAAGAGGTATGAGATGAAGGAAGAAGAGCACAGTAAGAGGATGTCCCCCTAAGCATTGTTTCAGTGCCACAGACAATAATGATATTTCAATAAAGGAGATTCTTCATTTCAAATGGTTCCAATCTCTGGTATTGATTCTTCTACCTTAGCTTGAGGAAATGAAAGGGATTTTTAGATGATGGTGTTCGCAGACACTCTTAAATCTGTGAATTTGGAAATGTCACATGGAAAATGTGAAGGTCATGTGCATAAATTTACATATGATTGAATTTATGTATGTGTTAATTACTCCCAAAGAAATTAAGATCAGACATATGGAAAACCATATGTACTGGGAGGAAAAAAAAACCTCAGGTGTGTTCAGAAATCTTACCTGGTCAGACTGATGTTGGAGGACACATGTGAGTCAAGACTTTAACGCGGAACAGAGAAAAAGGGACTGTATCTTACTAGCTTAGGTTGGGCGCTCAAGGGTAGGGGATCTATTTATAAATAGGACTTTGAATAATATATAAAGGACTTCAAATTATATTTGAGTTTCCTGGAGGGCTTGAGGCTGCCAGATCTGAGAGACTTCAGCCATCTAAGAAAATCCAGAGGACAGAACAGTGGGGTCAGGAAAGGCACAAAATAATGTCCTATAAATAAGGGGTCTCTATTTTTCATTGATTTGAGGCAAGGTACAAATATAAACAAGACATTCGGGAGTGTGGGAATGATGTCTCCTGTTGTCCATCACTAGAGGTGTTTCCCGCTAAGCGAGGATATTGTAGAAACCTCCGGGTAAGACCGGACGCTCCCTGACTTCTATGAATATTTCATTTTCATTTTCATAATCATTTGTGGCCCTTATAATTAAAACATAGGCAGTGTTCTTAATAAGATATTTTTAAAGTGTCCTGAATTTTGCCCCCTTGTGATTGCTGTGAGTCTAGTTAAGAAGCTGTGTCTTGAGTCAAATACACCACATATGATGTCATTGCCCTCTACCGAAAGCCATGGGTATTAATTATTGATGCTACTTCTCCTATAAAAATGAAGATGGTCTTTTTTCAACTGGACAGAATTATTCCAAGCATATTTTTGGTTAAAGTAATTGGAACATGTGTGTGTAGTGTAATAATATCTTCTGAGTGCTGGTGGGGAGAGACAGATGGAGGAAAGGAGGGGCTCCACACCAATAATTATTATATGTCTAGAAACGCTGTTTCTCAAGGATGGATTGAAGTAAAAGATTACTTTCTGCCAACCAGAATACAAGAGATTTTTACTAAGAGATAACCACTAGAGTGTGTATTACAGGAACAAGGTAATATTATCAGGATAGCATGTAAATAAGTTTTGTTTTCCTCCTTTCTCCAGGAAGGGAGGATCACCATGAAGAAGTACATCCGAGTGCCCCATCAGTTCAGCGATAGGATCACAGAGTCATATGGCTATGTATATATTCTACAGATAAAATATGTGGGTGTAGTATTTCTTGGGGAAAAAATGGGATTGGACAAAGGCAAGAGTGGCTGTAGAGAGCGGGGTTGGAGGTCGGTCAAAATGGTTTAGGCTTCAGAGGAAGAGGAGTACAGAAAGTAGAGACATAAAATGTTAGAATCAACAGAACTCGATGGCTCACAAGGTGTGAGGAGTAGAAGGCTAGCCAGGAGGCCAAGATGAGCCCCTAAGCGGATGCTGGTGCCTTTTAGCAAGATAGGAGACAGACACACTTGGGGACGAGTTCTGAGTTGTCCTGAGTTCTGAGTTCAGTTCCGAGACTGACGAGAAGATGGGTGTCCATGAGACATCTGACGAAGATGTTCAGTGGGCAGTTGAACATACTGGTATGACACGAAAGGCACCTGAGATAACTTGGTCGTGGGATCCAAATGAAATTACGTGGGACCCTAATCAACACCAAGGCCATTGCCCTCCCGGTCTCTGCGATTCTTGATAGCAGGGCTGGTGGTATAGAGTCAGGCATGCAAATTGTTTTCTGCTCCTCTCAGTCTGAATTTCTGCCTCTGCTGAATTTGTTTGAGAGACGGATTGTCTCCTTATCTTTGCTGCATTTCTCTTCTTCTACGTGGTCTCAAGTGTGGAAGAGAGTCCTATTTTTATTGAGAACATCAACAGCAATTATTTACACAAGGCATTTATTTAGCAAACTTCCGGTTAAGTCTTGAAGTTCTAACATTAGATCAATTGTTTTCCAGCTTCCTGGTTTTTCTGCCTTCCTACCAGATTGTTTAGCCGTGTCGTTCTTCAAGACCCTTTGTGTCACTGTTTTCTGGATCCTTCCTGCAGGCTCTTCTGGGAGTCGGTTCCCCTCGCTCTGTATATCACAGTACTCTTAGCTCCACCCTTACTCGTACCTTTTCCAAGACTCCTCAAAACCTTCCCCTATGCTGATTTCCAGGCCCTGGCCTGCTCTAGCCCAGGACTGCCACAGGGGTTGAGATTCAGCCTTGTCCTTCCTGGGGTGGAGCTGAAATCCTGTCATTTTCTCCTTTGAATGAAAAATGGCAAAAGTAAGCAACAATTTTGATGTTTGGTAACTTCTATTCCATCCAACGTGGGGTCTTGAGTTCAGAAAAGAAAGTGGGACCAGGGATATGATTTGAGATGACCCGCACGCAAGTCACGAAAAGGGGTGTGGCTGGGACAGGTGATGGCAAAATGGGAAAGATACACCTCTGTTTTTATTTTTATTTTTATTTTTGGCTCCAGTCATGCTTGCCAAGAGAACCCTGCTGGGGGGGGGGGGGACAGGATGGGGGGTATAGGGCAATCTCATGGTTAGAATCTTGAGGAAGAAATATTGTCAGATTATAGACCATGATTTATCAATGGCTGTATCATCTCTGTTATTAGAGTGGGAAAATATTTCATGAAGCACTGTGTTTCTGGAAAATCAATTCAATTCAATTTCTGCGATACACAGGCTTTTCTTTAAAGACTTGAGGTATTCAGTGGGTACATAATTATCCCGTCTCTGTTTATTTTTAAGTACTTTGAAAGTTCAAACAATCAAGTTCCAACATTTTAGGTATGCAAAATGAAGTGTCATTCTCCAGCGCAGTTAAAAGGAGAATTTGACTGTGTAATTGAATGCCTGTTTGTTAAGGTAACAGGTTCGCAGATGGAGGAAAGAAGCCTCTGTCTGGTTTTGGGGTCCATCTAAGTGGCCATGCTGCACGTGGGTGTTACGCTGTTGACTTTGTTTCGTGAAATGGATGCAGAGGACTGGAAGCGGGGCAAAGGCATGGGCAGTGGTACTGGTCCAGGCATTCCCAGTGCTGTGGGGACTTGCTTCTTGAAGCTGAAAGCCAAATCCTATTTTCGTGGGTCAGATCAGCAACCTGACCTTGCCAGGTGCACAGGCTAAATCTAGAGGTTGGATGCCAATACCAAAGGCAGGTGGCTAGTTATAGTCACATGTGCTTGACCATCACACCATTGGGAGGCCCAATGGAGTGAGATGTGGGCATGTAATAAATGTTCGATTTCTGAGGTGGTCGGTCTTTGTGGATTTCTAACCCAAAGCCCTGGAGTGCTCCTTGACAGGCTCCATGGAGATGTTGGCAACACAAATCCCACACGCTTTCCATGCTTCATCCAGAAATGTCCCTGCCCCAGCCAGTCCCCTTTCCCACAAATAGGAGAGAGGAAGGTAAATAATAAGATGATAGACTGGGTCTGCGAATCCCCAGGTATGCATTGCTGGGTCTATGCCCTGGGAGTCCAGCCGGGATTTCCTATACGCTAGTTAGGCCCATAAGCAGGTCACCCGGGCTGGTGCTAATCACTCCCGGGGGCTGAGGCCAAGGTTTGAACCTAGTCAAGTGTGATTGAGTGACTGTAAGCCTTGGGCCCTCATGGCAGGCGTTCTTGATTAACGTCGTAGTTGGGCTGATCTCAAAGACCTATGACCAGGAAACAGTCATAAGCAGATCCCGTGAAAATGGCCTATTCATCGAGTCCTATTCATGATGGCAACACCTCCATTTGTGTATGTATGTGTCACTACTTCCAGCCTTTTTATGTCACGACCAATGCAGAGTTCAGGAATTAGGTAAGGTTATTTGTGGCAGAAGGTCCAGACCCAGAGGCTCCAACTGTGTCCTAGGCCACTTCTTCTGGTTAAACATCTGGTTAAGAATCTCCGGTTACATATCTCTGTATACTTATCTCCATTCACGGCACACGAGTGTACTTTGATATTGTACGTTCTCCCCCAATCCTTCCCGATTCTCTGAATCTTTGTTCACCACTGTCGATGACATCAAAGTGTTATCTCAGTGTCCTCATTTATTTAACGACCAAGGTGTGGTAACTCTGTACAGATATTTCCCAGAAAAGATGTTCACTGCCAAGTGTTAGAAATACCATCCGGTTTCTCATTTAAATTTCAATGATCATACTAGTTGAAATGACTCTTCATCGTGGATGTTTCTTACTTGGTTTTACTGCCATGGCGTCTCTTGCCAACATTTTCATTTTCTTTATGCTATAATTGTTTGGTGCTTATAAGTCATTCTGTTTCACCAACATTTGGCTTTATGACCTTTCTTTGCGAAGGCTCAAGACCCACGTGCCTAGATGAGGGTCGTCTCTTGATGGAAAATGTTTTCTTAGGTCTTACCACACTTGTGGTTTCTGTTTATTTGGGGTTTTTTCTTCCTTTTCTACCACCTTACAAATTATGGGTATGTGATTTACTCCTTCCTGTGCCTCCTAACACCAAAAAAACCAAAAGGGCATGCTTTGATTCTTGAATCATTTTCGGTGTACTGATGCTTGAGGCCAGAGACTTTCTTGTTATTTTATTATCTTGTGATTTCCAGCTTCATGGAAGTCAGAATAAATCTTTCATTTGCCTTGATTCCCCCCCCCCCTTGGTTTTTGCCCATTGGAGCTTGAGAAGTGTTAGGGTAAACAAAATTAGATGAGTGGCTTCTCCAATCTGCCAGGTGCGTTCAAAAGAACATGAGATTTTGTTCTTGTTGCTTGGTTAAATGAACCTGGGTTCTGGCCTTGACTCTATTATTTATTAACTTTATGACCTTGGAAAAGAACTTAGGTTCTGAGTCATTTCTTCCCCCGAAACAAAAGAATCCTAATGTGTGCTTCATGTACCTTGAAGAAGTATTTTTTGGAGTACGTGAGAAAACACTTAGAATTATCTTGTGCTGGCCGTCGTCTAAAGGTGTCCCGTCTTTATTTGAAGTCCCCCTCCTTCTGTATTCCTGATTCCATTCACTCTCACTGTCTCCAGGGTCTTCGTGTTGACGAGGAAGTGGAAGATGGTGGGTCAAACTTGTACAACAGCCCTGCAAAGTAGGGACTTCTGTCTCTTGTCACATGACACTCTCCTTGGAGCTGAGTTCATTTTATTTCTCTGCCCCCACCTAACTCCCTTGGGTTTCTGTGAAATAATAGATAATATATACATTGATGTCTGTCCCTGATTTTGGCACTGAGCACCTAAATCCCTTGGAGTTTCCTGGTTTTTGTTCTAATGAGGTGACTCTTGGTGGGCTGTTGGATGGCGATTGTCACCAGAAACATCAAGCCATGATTAGCAGCTTGGAATTTTCAGCCCTACTCCTTATTCTCTGTATAGAGGCTGCAGATTGAGTTAATGACTGACCATTGATGAAGCCTCCAGAAACATCTCAAAAGTTAGAAGTTTGGGAACTTTGGGTCAGTGAGGCTGTGGAGGTGTGGGGAGAGTCGCGTACCTGGAAAAAAACATGGGGGTTCCCGGCCCTTCCCATGTACCTTGCCTTCTGCATCTCTTCCATCGGGCTGTTCCCGAGTTATATCGTTTTGTAAAAAACTGGTAATGTAGTAAGCAAACTGTTTTCCTGAGCTCCGTGAAGTGCTCGAGTAAATTCATCGTAACTTAGGGAGAGGGAACCTCGGATCTGTAGCTGGTTGGTCAGAGCACAGTGACCACCCGGACTTGTGACTGGTGTCGAGGTAGAGGGAGGGGTCAGTCCTTTCTGTCTTAACCTGTGGGATCTGTAGTTAAATTGCAGGACACATGATTGGCATTGCAGATGCTATCTGGTGCCACACGTGCTGTAAGTGTGGTAGGAGTGTGAGACCTAAGTAAGGGGAGACGCGAAGGAGAAGTTTTGACCACTCAGATTGCATCTCTGAGGATCGCTTCTCGGTTACTCTCCCATAAGAAACCTTTTTCTTATTGAAATGTTGACATACAATGTTATATTTCAGGCATACAGCATCGTGTGATTTGACAATTCTACACATTACACAGCGCTTGCCACTATTGGCGTAGCTACCACCTGTCACCGTACATCATTATGACAATATTGTGGATATAGTCCCTATGCTGTGTTCTCCTCGCCGCGACTTACTTATTTCATACTTAGAAGTTTATCCCACTTGATCCCCTTTATACCGCCTGATGTCCTTCACCCATTCTGCCCCGTTTCCCCCACCTCTTGCCCCTCTGGCAACCGCTGGGTATTCACCCAAAGAGAACGAAAACGCTAATTCTGAGAGACTTCCCACCCCTGTGTTTATTGCTGCATTATGTACAGTAGCCAAGATATGGAAACAACCTAAGTGTCCATCGATAGATGAATGGATAGAGAAGATATGGTATGTGCACAACAGAATCTTCCTCTGCGATAAAAAAAAAAAAAAAAAGAGGAGATTGTGCCATTTGTGACAATATGGGTAGACCTAGAGAATATTATGCTAAGTCAAATAAGTCGGACAGAGAAAGATAAAACCTTACGATTAGACTTTTATGTGGAGTATCTGTATTCTTGTAGGTTCTTCTCATTTTTGTTTCTTGGCTTTGGGGTTTCTTGGCTCTGGCCTGGGTCTGTCTTCCTTCTTCGTCAACATGAACTCCCTCAGTGACCTCATCCTTTTGTGGTTTACTTGCACCTGTGTGTTGATGACTCCAAAACCAGGTCTCCTTACCTAAGCTGCAGAATGATATGCGCAATTTCGTACAATCTGTCCCAGGTACCCCGAACTCAACCTCTCCCAAATGTTCATCCTAAGAACTTCCTTCCTTCTGGGTTCTCACAGTAAGTGATACCACCCAGTCATCCCAAACAGAAAACTAGTGGTGACCATCCGTTCTTCTGGCTCCTTACCAGAATGTTATCTCAACTCTGTGACTTTAAATTGGCTCCCTCCACTTCTGACTGACCACGGCTGGGTTCTGTGTCGTCATTCCTCACGGGGTTTGCTTTCAGGAGCTCTTGATGTTCTCACTGTTATTCTCACCTCCTTCAAATCCATTACCCGCACAGTAGCAGAGCGTTCTCTCCAAAATGTGAGCTGTCTGCACTTGTTCCCTGTCCGCTCATCGATGACCTCTTACTGTGCCGATGCAAGCGTGGCCTGGAAGGCTGCGCGTGACCCCCATCTCCATGACTCTTCCTCAGCTTCCTGTTCTACCCTGAGCCTTGTACCTTATACTCCAGTGACAACAAACTCTCCTGCCAATATGCCTGCTTCACTCCTCTATGCCTTTGCGGAAGGGCTCAAGTTGCCTTCCTCGGGGGCTCCTCACACCCCATGCATCTCTCTATTTTTGTTCTTATAACAGTGCACAGAATCCCCATTTATGTGACTCCTGCCAAGGGTTGACTCACTGAGGACGGGGAAGCATGTCCTAGGCCGGACCTGCCATGGTAGCTTGCGGAGCACAGTAGATGCCGAAGAAATATTTGCTGGTGGGAGCTGAGCTTCCAACAGAGGACATGGATCGAGGCTTTGTGCCTGGACGGGACCGAAGGTGACGGTTCCTCACCCTCACACCCCAAAGGAGAAAAATGATGCCTTATTTAGTAAAAATCCATGAAAAGTGCATTTCAGAGTCATTAAAGATGGTGGCCTGCCTAGAATGCAAAATGCCTAAAGCTCTAAATTCTGTCTGATTCCTTGGGGTTTATTGATTTGGGGGGTGGAGGGAAAGCAACAGTGTTTTGATGCCTTGTGGAACCTCTGACTTCAAAAGCTGATGATTTGCATCCTCTTAAAATGCCCCCAGTGCATCTTTCCTGCCTTAGAGCCTGCCAGCAGGACTTGACATTTAGGGAAGAGGCTATCAGGAGCTAAAAGACCGGCAGACGCTCTTGGTGATAAAACCTGCCAACAGCTTATTCCAGCAAGAGGTCTGGAGAAAAGCAGAGCCACCCAAGTGGACACCATGTACGTTGTATTCAACAGTAATTAAGGGTTTCAGGATTTTCACTCTTTGTGAAGAAAAAAAAAATTTTAACGTCTTATTTATTTCTGAGAGAGAGAGAGAGAGAGAGAGAGGCAGCGCGAGCAGGGGAGGGTCAGAGAGAGAGGGAGATAAAGAATCTGAAACAGGCTCCAGTTTCTGAGCTGTCAGCACAGAGCCCGACGCAGGGCTCGAACTGTGAGATCATGACCTGAGCCAAAGTCGGACGCTTAACGGACTGAGCCACCCAGGTGGCCCTAAGAAAATTTTGAGCATGCATTAGGTAAACGATATCAGAACAACCCTTCCCAGTGTCCAGTGTCCGCTGTTATCCGCATTCTGCCACTTCTGAGTCCCCTGTGTACCCAGACGTTTGCCATACCCAAGTTTTTTTTTGCTTTTGTGGTGTAATTGTGGCTTTCACTGCGTATGCTCAGAAGTACAAGGCCGATACACCTAAGTTAAAAACAGTTCCATCACGAAATTCATAATTTATAAATACAAAATATTAGCTTTTTATCGCTTGAAATTGTAGCAGTATGACTCACTTGTGTTTTGTCTCGTTTGCCTAACAAAACGTGGCAAGAAAAAAACCCTCGGAAAAATAATCATTGCTCATGCGAATGATATTATATCCATTGCTAAAGGGCTTCAGGAAGCTCTTGAGTATGGTGGTTTAGAGTAAAGGCCAAGTCCACCCCAACGCATGGGCCAAATGTGGCCTCTATGTGGTTTTGAAAATAAAGTTTTATTGCAACACAAGCCTTGCCCATGCATTCAAGTAACGTCTATGACCGCTCCTGGGCTACAGCGGCAGGGGTGAGTCTCCGCCACAGACTGTATGGCCCGCAGAGCTTGATACATACTCTCTTTGGTCCTTTAAAGGTAAAGGTTGACAACTGGTTTAGACTAGACACTTCCTCTTATCGCCTATGTGCCCTTAGCTGAGTCACTTCACCTCTTTGAGGTAATTTAATGGCCTGTAAATAGAAATGCAAAGTCTAATTTAACACAGTTGTTCTGAGGATCCAAAGAGTTTTAACACATGTGAATACTTGCAAGGCTGCTTGGCACATGATAAACACGGTTAGCTTTGTCATAGCTGTCACTGTCGATATTCTTGGTGACAGAGTGGTACTTTTGGAGTCCTATAAACCGCTGAGCTTTGAGTTCCAGCTGTGCCACTTAGGAACTGAGGAAGCAAGCTGTCTGGCCCAGCCTGTGTGTGTGGCCGCAAAAGGGAGGTAATTAGTTCCCTCCCTGGGAGGTTAACAAAGCCTGGGAGGTGCCAAAGGTCCTGAAAGCGGGGCCGATGTTTGTGTTTCTGTAGGCATTCTCTGGACGGAGGTACCGGGCACCTGGATCCTTGTACAGATCTGGCCGACAGGTTTCGGGACCTCCAGGGATAATACTCTAAACTGTGGTTAATTTGCTCTAGTCCAGAGTCTAGGTCCCAGCTGAGAGGGCTGGAGCCTTATTTTGTTATTTCTCCAAGAGTAAGCTCCTCGCTCTTAAATAGACTGCAGGTCATGATGCTGAACTGTAGACCTTGGTAGTCAGTTAGCACATTTGCGTTTAAAAATGGGACCTCTACATGGGGTGTCTTGGTGGTTCAGTCGGTTAAAGTGGCCGACTTCGGCTCAGGTCATGATCTCATGGCTTGTGAGTTCGAGCCCCACGTTGGGCTTGCTGCTGTCAGCTCAGACCCTGGAGCCTACTTCAGATTCTGTGTCTCCCAATATCTGCCTCTCCCCTGCTCGCATTCTGTCTGTCTCTCTCTCTTAGAAATAAGTTAACAGGGACACCTGGGTGGCTCAGTCGTTTAAGTGTCCGACTTCGGTTCAAGTGATGATCTCACGGTTCGCGGGTTTGAGCCCCGCGTCGGGCTCTGTGCTGACAGCTAGCTCAGAGCTTGGAGCCTGTCTTCAGATTCTTTATCTCCCTCTCTCTCTGACCCTCCCTGGCTCGCGCTGTCTCTCTCTGACTCTCAAAAGTAAATAAAAAACATTAAAAAATTAAAAAAAATAAGTAAACATAAAAAATTAAAAAAATTAAAAACCTGGGACCTCTACAGAAATTGAGTGCTGTGCCTCCAGACTGCACAGGTGAGGTATATCCCCCTCCATGGGAGTTTTCAAATAAATGCAAAACAAGCTTCAGAACACAGATTCAGACAAAGCTGGGGGGGAGGGGGCAAGTGCTAGCCTTTGATTGTGTGAGTCTATTTCAAGCAGAACAAGGCTCCATTGGCATTCTTTCTTTGACTATGTAGATGTAGCGAACCAGATTATCATCTACCCTGCACCACTGTGAGCAAGTCCAGGGAGCCCCGGGGTGCAGAGTGGGTGCACTGGGTAGTGATTACACATGCGCTGTTGTGGAAGGAGCTTCATATTTTACCCTGGGATCTGGTGTACTGGGTGATGGGCAGAATGTGCGTGGAATTTTAGAAGTCTCAAACACTTGATGGGAAAATCTATCTAGAAAGTGCAATCAAAGCCAATATTCATAATGGGGGCGGGGAAAGAAAGCTGTTAGGATTGTTCCCATTTATCTTCAGGAAGTAAACATTTGCTTCTTAAAATGAGATATTTATTTGGGAGGAAAACAGACTCCATCAGTATATCCTTGCAATAAACTAGATTTGTTTCTGAAGCCAGTTGTGGGTGAAATGAGGTAATTGTGGTTTCTCCTATGTGTTGTACCCGATATACTGCCCATCTTTAATGACAATAAAATGTATTGCACATCTTCCTCCGGCTTGGATGACTTGTTCACATCATTAGGATGTTACTGGTAGATAGATTATAATAATTAATTTATATTATGCTTGGGGAAAAAATCTCCTTGTGCTTTTTTCAAAAATGGGTTTTAATGCATGTAAATGCCAGAAACAAATAGCAAAACGCCTTTTATGTCACTGTAAGTGCCTACCTTCCAGTCCATCCTTTCTGCGTAGACTTTGGCTCACATTTCAAGTTCATTTTCTCCCCAGTCACTACATTTCCTATGTACCCGGGATTTTTCTAATCTCCCCGATTAGCTCTCAGTATCATTCGGGAGTAACACTGAGCCAGTGTTGTCATCGCGAAAGAATATTGCCGTCTTGGATTTGTATGCATTCCCTGGAATCTTATTCGACAGTAGAAACAGATATTTCATTCATCAAATGATTACTGAGTGCCTGCTGTGTGCCAGGCGCTGTTCTAGATTCTGGGAATACGGCAGCTGGTAAAACAGCCCCCATGGGCTTATCTTCCAGTGGAGGGAGTCAGAGATGAAACTAAATAGATAACGAAATGTAGAGCTTGGTAGATGAGGATAGGACTCTGAGGACAAGCAAGCAAGGAATTGGGAGAGTGATCGTTGAGAGGGGGGAGGGTCCATTTCTGCCAAACAGGAGGGAATCAGCTCACCAGCGAAGGTGTCTGGGAGCGGGAGAGGTAGAGTGACCTGGTTGGGCCAGCACACACTGGTAGTTAGCACGGAAGGTCCTTCTCACTTCCTGGTAAACCTGCATGTTGGTGATCTTACAGGCGAGAGCGTGCCTGGCATAGATTAGGCAGGCAGGTGGGACAAGTGCGGCGGAGTGGTGTGCCCCCAGCGGTGGGGGAGGTGACAAACCGTGGGATCCCGGGGGAGATGGAGCATCGACGGCACAGGGCCTTGTCAGCATTTGGAGGACTGGCTTTGACTTTGAGTGAAGTGCAAAGTCAGTGGAGGGTTGGCATTAGAGCCACGTGGGCTCACGTCTCCTACTGCGAGCCCGTGTTGGCCTCTGTTTCGACAGTTGCCAGTTGCCGATGGAACAAGGACCACAGCAGGGATGCAGTTTTGGACGCCCCGCGGTGACCTAGGCCGGGTGGCCCCGGAAGTGAGAAGTGGTGGGACCCTGCGTGTGTGTTGAGGGGGAAACGATGGTTCAGATGTGGATGTGGACGCCAAAGAACGAGAGCAGTCCAGGGTGACTCTTGAACTTTTTCCCGCGGGGAGAAGATGGCCCTTTCCTGAGGCTGAGAAGAACAGCTTTTGTAAGGGAAGGATCCAGAGTCAAGATGGGGATGCCTGTTCACATGCAAGTGCGAAGGGCACGTAGGCAGTCGGGTTTGGAAGCCTGGGGTTCGGAGGAGAGGGCGGGGCTGGTCCCACGGGCGGCTCGAGACCTTCCCCACGCTCTCCCGTTCAGGATGGGGGGGGGGTGGTGGTGCTATTTCACACCGCAGCTGCTTTCTGCCAGCATTTTCTTCCAAGCCTGTCCTCTATTAATATGTCTGAAAATGCAATGTGATAATAAATCCATCTCTCCACAACAGGTGTTGATTGGAATTAAGTGAGGTGTAAGTGTAGGCTACCATATGTTTGTTTCCCCACAAGACTTTAATGAGTTTGTCTATTAGTTTAACATAACAAATTTTTGAATCCCAGGAGATGGTTCATTATGCCATAGTTCTTGAGGAATGCCTCAAGCTACCGTTTGGGTGATTGAGAAGCGTTCTTTTACTAATTTCCAAGAGACAATTATTTTCAGTTGTTCTGAAGTGGCGACATTTAGATGGGAAAATACGGAGTTGGGTTGGATTAAGCATCGCGTCTGCCATTGAATCCATGAGTACAATTTGCTCTTCTCCTCCTTCGTCTCCTAGATAAGCTCAGGGTGAGCTGCAAAGTGGTGCCAGTTTTTAGCAGAGGCACATTCGGGCCTGATGCCCCACAATAACCAGCCAAAGTATTTCAGGAGAGGAAAAGGGCACCTTGTTGGCTCAGTAGTAGCGGAAGAGCCAGGGCCACCTGTGTTTTGGTTTCAGCCTGTACCAGTTAATCAAGGATAAAGTAGTTCTCTTCTACCTTGGCTGCACTTCGTGGTCATGTAGGGGAGCCTACCTGGGTGCCACTCCCAACGACTGTGAGATCATTGGTCTGGCGTGTGACCTGGGTGTCACAGCTTTTCCAACCTCCCTCCGAGGGGATCACGCTGCGCAACCAGATCTGAGAGTCTCTGGTAAGGAACACATTCCCATCCTGTGTTTTGCTGGTTTGTCGACGTTGGGAAGATTTTTATGGTAACTGAATCAGATTCTCAGAAGGGAAAAGAAGCCCACCCAGTAAGTGTAATCAGAGTCTTCTGTGTTCGTGTGGGTTCTCATTAATTAGGAGGCTCAGGTGGGTGCATTTAAAACTTTGAAATAAAGGAGGCATGGTCCATGCATGTTTACATGTTTTCATCCTCTCCTCTGGAAATAATGTGGGAGATACATTTCCAATGATTATATGTTCTGAGTGGCCGATAGCAGATTGGTGAGACTGAATTGGATGTGTATATAATTAACCACTGTTCCTGTTCTGCACACCATAGGTCTTACCTATTTAGATGAAAGAAATACTTCAAGCAGGACTTTAAAACCACCTTGTAATTTCCCCAGATTTCCTCTAGAATACTAAGTACTGATAATTTTACTAAGCTGGGTTATTATGACAGCTTATCCCCCCTCTCCCTTTTACAGTATAAAAAAAAGCGTGTAGTGCTCCAAATAGCTTCTTCTCTTTTCTAAGACAGATGGGATGCTTGGAAGTGAAATCTTGAAACATGGTTATTAGCACGAGTTACTGATAAATTCAGTAACAAATTATTGGTTCACTTTTGGGTTACTGCTCTTGGCAGAGCGATGATAAGGTGTTAATTTATCTTCTTGGTTTACACGAATCCTTCCATACAGACAACATCTGGGAATGGGGCTTGGTGTGGGTCTTATGGGGTCTCCCATAGTTTTGTGAGGGGAAGTCAGTGTTTATTGCCTCAAAGCCTGCTCTCACTAGGAGTGTTGGCTGAAGAGATGGCTAAAGTGCAAAGCCCTTGACAAGTGAAATAGTGGAGCAGAGGCAGAAAGGGTTTTCTGATCCGGCACGCCAGCCTGCTGGGTTCTCACACACAAGCTGGGGACTGTCCTTGGGAGTCTACAGAGGATGTCAGCAGCAGCCGACAGTGACAGCCTTTGCGAGGAGTTCTGCTTATCATTTGGGGGCCCTGACTGCAGTACTGATGGAGTTTTGATATAAACGTCAGCTTGAGTTTTATCTTCTTATTGCGATTAGTTCTTTGTTTGTTAAGTTTATTTATTTTTTTGAGAGAACGGTGGTGGCGGGGGTGGGGGCGGAGAGAGGAGACAGACTTTGGAGCAGGTTCAGGCTGATAGCAGAGAGCCCCATGTGGGGCTCAAACTCGTGAACTGGCAAGATCATGACCTGAGCCCAAGTTGGATGCTTCACCGACTGAGCCACCCAGGTGTCCCGAGAGTAGTTCTAAGACTTTCTCACAATTCCTCACTTTTTTTTTCTAAAGAGGAAAAAAAACTGCATTTCTTTCGTTACACTGGCTGTTTGGCCCCAACCTGCCCACAGGGTGAAATTTGTTATTTTTGGTTCTGTTGCCATTTTTATCTTTTATTTATCGCTATTCTTTGCTATTGCTTACCAGTATGGAAGACTGGGGTTGTGGCTTTATATCACATAAATAGGTCATCTATAGCCTATCGATAGAGTGGTTACTTATTAAATTATGTGAAAAAGAGTGTGGGATGGAAAACTTAGGACATATTTGGGGTCCACTAACATCACTGTTAGATACTGTTTCTAGTCTCTTCACACTATTTCTAGTGTGTTGCTAAAAGGACTGAGTTTCTGTTTGAAGGAACACGCAATCGTACCATTGTAGCCATGGTAACTTTGCCCCCTCCCGCCCCCCCACAGACAGTTGCAGTGATTAGAGACATTTTTGGTTGTCACAACTGAGTGGGGTGCTGCTGGCATCTGGTGGGTGAGGCTAGAGAGGCTGTCCCACCCCCACAGTGCGTAGGGCGTCCCCACCCACCCCCTAGCAAAGAATTCATTGCCTCCAAGTGTCGATAATGCTAAACCTGAGAAACTTGGAATTTGAGACCGAATTTGTAGACTCAAAATCTCCAGCTCTGTGCCACTGGGATGAGGGGATGCGTGTTCAGGAGGAAATGGGTATTTATTTGAACCACGTGTAACCTAGAGTTGGGCATAGATAGATGAGGGGCGGGAGACATATGGGGAGCAGTGAGGAGGTGTCATTCAATTGAGGGTAACATTCAATTCCCAAAGTTCTAATGGACCAGTAGTAAGTTCTCTCTGGTGAAATTGCGGATTCCTGGATCCTTCAGAGAGAACTTCCAGATGCAGAGATACTCACATGCGTTTTTCAAAGATCATTATGATGAGGACTACCGGTTAGCATGCGAAATGCCGTTGTGTGTTTTTTTTTTTTAATTTTTTTTTAATGTTTTTTATTTATTTCTAGGAGAGAGAGAGAGAGAGACAGCGTGAGCAGGGGAGGGTCAGAGAGAGAGGGAGTCACAGACTGAAACAGGCTCCAGGCTCCGAGCTGGCAGTCAGCACAGAGCCCGACGCGGGGCTCGAACCCGCGAACCGCGAGATCGTGACCTAAGCTAAAGTCGGACGCTTAACCGACTAAGCCACCCAGGCGCCCCCGTTGTGTGTTTAAAAAAAAAAATGCTGTAAAGAATACCTTTCTTGGTTTGTTTTGGATGAACTGCATACTTGAGCCATGTGTCTGATATGTTTCTATTCTCTCAAAATTCCATGACGAGCTGCTTGGTTCATAACTCCTTGAAAACCTTTAGCCATTTAGTGATTTCACATAAGGAATTGCAAGGGGGGAGAAGATATGGAGCAATCCCAGTATTGCAGTGGGGGAGGTGTTTGGACTCAATGATTATGATCAAGTCATGTGACGATGTCATGAACAGGAAGAGTTACTTGGCAAGTTCACCTGATGATTGTTTTGCTCTTGAATTTCATATACACAATTAGAGATACAGATAATGTGCACATACATACACGTGTGTATCTGCATATAGGTTTATATGTATACCTGTATAAGTTCATATATATATGTATATGTAGAAAGAATAATGTCTAACGTCAAATTCAGCAGCATGTTTTTATTGTATTTTTTTATGCATGATAGTTTCTTTTGTAACTCTGTGAGAGGGCCACGAGGTATGCCAATGATAGTCAGGGTAGAATATTAATACTGTTGGATTCTCAATAGAGTCTCTAGTAAATAGTATCATGCCAATGTCCATCTCCCGGTTTGGACACTACATTATTATGGAAAATTGAGTTACCATTCATTTATTTTTTTTTAATGTTTTATTATTTCTGAGAGAGAGAGAGAGGCAGCGTGAGCAGGGGAGGGTCAGAGAGAGAGAGGGAGGCACAGAATCTGAAGCAGGCTCCAGGCTCTGAGCTAGCTGTCAGCACAGAGCCCGATGTAGGGCTCGAACCCACGAACCGCGAGATCACGACCTGAGCCGAAGTTGGACACTTAACTGACTGAGCCACCCAGGCGCCCCGAGTTACCATTCAGAGAAGCTGGCTGGAGGGTATATCAAAGCTGTCTTAATATTTTTGCAGATTCTTGTGAGTCAAAAATAAAATGTTAAAAAAAAAAACAAACCCGAAACAACTAGGAAGATCTTCCTGCTTTCAACAGTAAAAACATATAAATAGTTTTCCTAAAAAGGAGGACACCTTTCTTTTTGGTTGGAAAAATGTAATAATACTCCCATATGTACTGTGTGATTCCTCACACTTAGTCATAAACACTATTATGTTGCATCTGTTAATGAGACTATTTTATAGAAATAGTCTTTTCTTTTGTGTAAACTTTTATCAACATATAAGATGCATGCAGAAGTCCCAAGTCCACAGCTAGTGAGTTTTCACAAATTGAATGCACTTCTATAATCAGCACCCAGATCAGGATCTGGAATATGATCCACACCTAGAGCCGCCGCCGTCACCACGCCCTCACCGGTGCCCCCTCCGATCCCTACCTGGGCCCCGCCCTTGCCAAGGGGCACTCTATCCTGCTTTCAGTTACCATAGGGTTACTTTAATGGTTTGTGGCTTTGGCCGAGGGAAATTTCCAGTGCCTCACGTTGTCTGCCAGGAGAGAGATGTGGGTCCAGCACGGTACCCACCATCAGGGAGGTTGTGTACTGTTCCAGTCGAGAGCTTTCCACTCTTACACCGTGTGCAAAGAGCCGCCCTCCATCTCCTCTCTGCCGCTCACCTGTGCCAGGTAAACTAATGGAGGGCTGGGTACCCCATGTTTTCCTTCATTTTCATAACTTAGGTTTGTGACTTCTGCTTGTCATTTTAAGATAAGAGCAGAAGCTTTTATTCAGATGGAAGTCAGAGGTTTTGCCCGGTGATCAGAAAAATTATCAGTACTGCATTTGGGGCGCTCAATGGGCTCAGGTCCTGATCTCTCGGTTCAGGAGTTCAAGCCCTGCGTTGGGCTCTCTACTGTCAGTGCAGAGCCCGCTTTGGATCCTCTGCCTCCCTCTCTCTGCCCCTCCTTCGCGCTTTCTCTCTCTCAAAAATAAAAACAAACATTAAAAAAAGTCAGTACTGCATCTTTTGTCATTAATGAGTTACTTAGACGAGTGCAAGTCAGACTTTGTGGACCTTAGGTGCCCCTGGGGAATCTCTTTAACAAGCAGGTTCTGTACGTCTCTGGCTGAGTTGTGAATTCTGCTTTTCTACCAAGCTCCTCCTCCTGATACTGATGCAGTGGGTACAAGGACCACACTAATGTAGACTGACCTTCCTTCCTTCCTTCCTTCCTTCCTTCCTTCCTTCCTTCCTTCCTTCCATTTGACTATAGTGGACACACTGTTACATTAGTTTCAGGTGTCTAACATAGTGATTCAACAAGTTTATATGTTATGCCTTGTTCACCACAAGTGTAACTACCGTCTGTCACCACGTGATACTATTACCATCCCATAATACAGACATTTTCTTTTTTTCCCCTAAATTTATTTATTTTGAGAGAGACAGAAAGTGTGAGTGGGGGAGGTGCAGGGGGAGAGGGGAAGAGAGAGAATCCCAAGCAGGCTCCACACTGCCAGCACAGAGCCCGATGTGGGGCTCGAAACCATAATACCGCGGGGTGATGACCTGAGCCTAAGCCAAGAGTCGGACACTCAACCTAGTGAGCCACTCAGCTGCCCCAGCCATTTCCTTATAACCAGGGACAGCACTCCATGGTAGTTGACGACCGGGACTTGGGCCAAATTGTCCAGATTCAAATCCTTGTTCTGCCCGTGGGTTGCAAATAAAGTTTCATAATCTTTGTCTGCCTCAGCATATACATCTGTCGAATGGGAAAATTATAGTAGGGTTTTGCAAGAATTGAATGGTGCCATACATGTCAAATGCTTACAGCAGTGCCTGGCACCTAGTAAGTTCTCAGTAAATCCTCATCAGTCAGCGATCGGGCAGTTGGGAATATTCACCGTTAAGCACGGACATTGAACTTGGAACCATTTGGCTTTCTGGGTAGGTCCGTGTGTATTTCTGGGAGAAGTGTCGAGGGTAGACATCAGTCTTGGCATCTGGATTCGGATGGGCCTCATGAAGGCATTGACAGTGCTGCAGAGCCTGGAGTCAAACAAATGAGAGGGGTGTGATGGAATCTTCTAAGCAGTGAAAGAGTATAGGCTCTTGATACCTGAGCTACAGCTGATGAAATAAACGATTACGGTCGTTTGGTTTAGGGTGACTTTTCCAAGCGGCAGTTTGTGGGACTTTTTATTCGTCCTCTCTTTAGATCCTCTGATGTCAAAGTTGGAAGGTTGAACCATGGCCTCTTTGAAATCTGCAACAATTCGTAGCTAGTAACGAGAAATAAGTCAAGGCGGAAAATAAACATCACGCTCCAGACAGCCTTACGAGAAAACGCATTCTTGTGGGAAACCACAGCTTAAAGAAAAACGCCTGTCGTTTTAGTCGACAGTGATACCGACACACCCACTTAGTCTTTTTAAAAAATCTAGCTCATGCCCCCTGCCAGTTGTGGTCCTGTTCTGGATAAAGATGACTTTCTGGAGTGGTGGGTATATATTGTTTGTACAAAATGAACGGAGGGATCAAAACCAGGCAGAAAATGCCTAGGAACAGGAGATTTTTCTGAGTATTAAGTAAATGCCTAAAATTGTTAAAGAAAAGGGTTACTGTCCATTTTACTCTATTGGCTTGTAATTTATATTTTCTGTAAAAGTACAGCATGACATTTCTTTTTTAGCACTTAGGGTAATTTGGCTTTCAAATCAAACACATTGAGAGACACTAAAAATTGTGCAGTCATTAAAGTTGACATAGTTTGTTTTCTAAATACAGATTGTATCACGAATTTAAAAAATTGAAAATGGTATCAGTACCGTTGTGGGGGAATGAAGTGTTTAATCATAGGATATGCTAAGATGATAGCATGCTCTTGATTAAAGAAGCTTCTGGTTCTTTGCAGTGCCAGTCTCGCCGTGGGGCGGGGAGGGGGGGTGGTATTTTAGTGGAAGCACAGTAGAGTGTATAGTGCCAGTTATTAAGGATAGTTTTCATGTTTTGTTCTTGCAGTATTTGCCCTGCTGAGAGCATGAAGGTCTGTATGTCGCTCTTTGATGCTCTGCGTACCGGGAATTAGTCTGAGAAACTTCTTTTTCTGCTACATTTGCATTCCTGGGTATCAAAATGCATGGGATTTAATTCGCCTCCTTGACTTACATATTTTCTTCACTGGGTTGTCACTGCCCCTTTGGTTTTCTTCACCGAGGTGACACTATTTCCATGTCGATAGGCCATTTCTGTGAAGTTGCTTGTTTACTCAATGTGGAAGAGGGAAATCTCCCAACATTTCAGCCTTACATTAATTCATTTTGTTATTGGTTGATTCATTGATTCAATAAGTGCCATGAACTTTCTGTGTGTGGCGGGGGGGGGGGACCCACGAAGAAGAGAATGTGGAGTCAACATATTCCTGTGTTTTTCAGGCCCCTAAATGGCCTTTAGGATTTATCCATCTATCTATATCTGTAGATACAGATGCATGATTGGAAAAAAAAAAAAAAAAGCCTAAGTATCTGCTCTTTGCCATTAAAAATTAAAAGAGAACTAAAATCAGGCACAGATCCAGAGTTTGTGGAGCCAGAAGCTGTTAGATGATGAAAAGCCCTCTTTGGGAAGAAAAATCCAAAATTATGAATACACATTGGCAGTACCACACCCAGAGCCTCCGACGAAACCCTGCAATTAGGGCCTTTAAGGGAGACGTAATTAGCCTCTCCGTCGATCTGCTTCGGAATGAAAACGGGCCACTTTCCTCTTAACAAGTGCAGGCTCATTCTCGACTCCTGTAAAAAAGAGATAGCACGGAGAGAACAATAAAGCGAAGCAACGACATGATTGAGTTTTATAGCTCGTGTCAGCGGCCAAGTAATCCATTGAGCACAGCCTTCACTTGGTGCATATATTCTGTCTGTGGGATTTGTTTCTGGAGAGGTGTGCGAAGAAGGAAGCCAGGACGGGGCTGGTCGGAGGCGCTTCTGCCATAGAAAATGGCCCTGGCTTTTCAGCAGTGCATTCTGGAGAGGCGACGTGCACATAAATAACCATTGCCCAAGATAGGATGCCTTTCCTTTTTAGAAGGCAGTGAGACGTGGTGTCACAGGAACCCAGAAGAGCTAAGATTACTGCCAGCTGAGGAAATACAAGCTCTCACAGGAAAGGTAACATTTCAGCGTGACTTTGATTGACGGGTGACATTTGAAGGTGTGGGGATGCAGCAAAATAGGATTTCAACCAGAAGACTTGATGTAAGTCTTGAGAGAAGGAAAGGCACGGGGCCAGCTCCCTGAGACAGACATGCAGGGAACAGAGGGCACATGTGGGAAAGGAGTCCTCTCCATGGACAGGGAGCAGGGTTAGGTGGGACTGTCCTTTGGTCGAGTGGGTAATGGGAGTGGGTAATGGGAAATGCATGAAGAAGATGGAGTTGGGGGGCACCAGGACCCTTGAGGAAGATTCGCTGATGGTATTCAGGTGATTTGGAGGTCAGCTGAGCTCAACCTCTGACGTAGCTGATTAATAAACTTGTGCTCAGGAGGGGCAGCGACTTGTCAAGACCACAGAATGAATTGGGGAATTGACCTTGGTCTCTACATGGATGATTCTCTCTCGCCATTAAGACATTATGGGTGAAGAGCAATCTCCAGCCCTGTAACATTTTCTTGTTTAGAGCAAGCACTATGCCCACAGTGGGGCAGGAACTCAGGACCCTGGGTCACATGCTTAACTGAGTGAGCCAGCCAAGTGCCCGTCCAGTCCTAGAACTTGATTCACAAAAACCTTTCCCCTCCCTATACCATGTTAGAAGTGGAAGGGGACAAGGTAAAACTGATGGTTAACTAAAATACCAGATTTTTGTTTGATCATAAATATCAATTTTCTTATTTATTTAAAGATTTTATTTTTAAGCGGCGCCTGCATGGCTCAGTCGGTTAAGCGTCCGACTTTGGCTCAGGTCACGATCTCGCGGTTCGTGGGTTCAAGCCCCGCGTCGGGCTCTGTGCTGACAGCTCAGAGCCTGGAGCCTGTGTTTGAATTCTGTCTCTCTCTCTCTCTCTCTCTCTGACCCTCCCTTGCTCACGCTCTCTCTCTCTTTCTCTCTTTCTTTCTCTCTCTCTTTCTCTCTCTCTAATAAAAACATAAAAAAAAAATTAAAAAAGATTTTATTTTTAAGCAGTCTCTACACCCAACGTGGGGCTCCACTTCAACAACAGTGAGATCTAGTGTTCAGTGCTCTGAGTGAGGCAGCCAGGTGCCCCCATAAATACCAATATTCAAGATTTTTTTTTAAGTTTATTTAGTTTTGAGAGAGCGATCACGCAAGTGGGAGAGGGGCAGAGAGAGTGGGAGAGAGAATCCCAAGCAGGCTCCTCATTGACACGTGTGGCTTGAACTCATGAACCGTGAGATCAAGACCTGAGCCGAAATCCAGAGTCACATGCTAAGTGACTGAGCCACCCAGGCACCCCAAGGTTGTTTTTTTCTTTTTAACATAAAGTAATACTATCCAATAGAAGTGGGACACATAAGAAGTTAAAAACTTCCAAATAGTCATATTTAATTTCATATATAGTGAAATTAATTTTAATAACATACTTGACTTAACTCAGTAGATCTAAAGCATGACCACTTCAATGTGTAATCCATATAAAAAGTATCATTGGCGCCCCGGAGTGGCTCAGTTGGTTGAGTGTCCATCTTGAGTTCAGGTCATGATCTCGTGGTTCGTGAGTTCGAGCCCCGCGTCTGGCTCTGTGCTGACGGCTCAGAGCCTGGAGCCTGCTTCAGATTCTGTGTCTCCCTCTCTCTCTGTTGCTTTCCTGTTCGTGCTCTGTTTCTCTCTCAAAAATAGGTAAACATTAAAAAATTTATTTAAAGTATCATTAGGACATTTTACTGCTTTTTTGTTTTTAAACTAAGTATTTGTTATCGTACAATTATGGCACATCTCTGTTCGAACTCTTCACCTCAACTCAGTAGCCATTTGGGGCTGTTGCTACCGTATTAAACAACACAGAAAGCTTTAGACTAAGATTTAAACGAAGGTGATTCCTGAATTTCTAGTATGGCATTTCATATTCTAATTGGTCTTACTTTCGTCGGATATAGTTACTATTAGGAATTGCAAGAAATGATGGAATAAATGTCCCCAAAGTCAGACCTCTGTGTGAAAGGTAGAATCTCGCTTTTTACTCTCTAGTTAAAAATCTGGGTGAGGGCTCTGCATGGGTCTCAAGCCCATGGCCAGTCTTACCCTTAGTTCGCTGGTCTCAGAAGGGTCTGTTTTTGTCCAGGAAGGTGGTGCCTTTCCTAAATAAAAATGATCCCACCTAAAATTTGGCAGAAAGGAGTCGTGCCCCCAGCCCTAAAGTTCAAAGAAGTACCAAGTTTACTTTTATTTTCCGACAGGAAACACACGGGAATGAGAGTGGTTTTTTTCTCCCCCGGCCTCTATTTGATTTTCACCCATTTCAGCTGCTACTTCTGGTCACAAAATGCTTCCAGCCACCTGTTCTCTGAATATATTATTTTCCCAAGTGGCTTCCCATTTGTTTTGATATTGGCAAAGCAGATTCCAACCATCACTCATTTATTAAGTCCATTCAATCTTTGTCCACATGCAGCCAGGAAGAAAAAGTCACAGGCATCATTTCCAAATGTAATTTGAAAAACAACAAAAAAATAAATAAATAAAAGCCCATCAATTCACCTAGCCTGCAGCTTAACTCCTAAGGGGAAACATGTCTCAGTGCAGCTGAAGTGGAAGGGCAAGACTATGAGGGGACTCTATGGGGCCCCAATGTTGATGTTGCCTATCGATGTTACGGTATGGTATCGTGAATGCTTTCAGAGCCTGGCAGGAAAACCCTGGGTATTCTCTGCACCTGGACATGCCGAGGACTCCTTGTTGGAAATGCCTGGGACTCGCTGTATGAGAACTTTCTGTGTTTCACTCTTTCACAGGGCAAGTCAAAAGTGCTAGGGAGTTGACCTTTCTGGGAGCCACCTTGAGCTACTGACAGTTGGGTCTCGGAATATAAATACCCCAGCTCCCTCCCTCCTCAGGTGGGACAACTTGCAGGCAGGTTCTACAGAGTCTCCCAGGGGTGCCCAATGGGACTGAGCTCCAGTTGCCCCCCACTTGCTTATCAGCATCCCTTTTCTTGCCTTGCTTTTCACTTCCCCACTCTTTCTATCCAAGCTTCCCGGAGCCCGCTCACAGATACAGTGGTTTCACCCCAGTCTTTGCCTCTAGCGTCTGCCCGTGAGGAAGCCAGCCTAAGACATCTGCCCTTGCTGGCATTGCTCATTAATCCATCGTGTTTATTTCCACTGCATACACGTTGGTCTTGGGCTCTGAGGACCTTGAGTATAACGTTCAGAGCTCCAAGACTTGTCTATCCCGTCCCTTGTCTTCCCAGCAGCACCCAGGGACACGTCCAGTATTTTTCTTGGTAGACGTAACCTTCCCTTGCCATCCCTTTCGCAGCCTCCACTCTGCTGCCATCTTGGCCTCCTCTGGTTCATGGCCATGCTGTGCCTGCTATCTCCCTGCTGGCCTGGGTGCTCTTGGACTGCTCGAGCTGTCCTCTTTCAAGCATAGAAGGCTCTTCATTTTCAGGTCCCACGGTGCTTTTTATAGGCTTTCAGAGAGAGTGATGTTGCTCTCTGTTTCCCAAAGACCACTTTGTTCCTTCGGAGCTAACAGGGGAACACCTTGCCTTGCATCTCTCCTGAAGAAACTGTTCTCTTCTCTATTCTCAACCCTCTTCTCTCTCATGTGAGGACCTGGCTCTCCCCAGGCCTGGTCCAGCATACCAGGGGATTCGGCCACTCCACCTCATGACGTCCTAGGGAATGAAATATGCTCATTTCCCTTCATCTCATGAGGTCCCCTGGTGCAGAGATGCCATGCTTCTGTGTGCAGGCTGGTAGCGTCAGCCAAAGAGCACAATGACCAAGATACACTCAACTCCCTACTCTGTCTCTTCCTGGTGGGTGACCCAGGTCCCCCCCATGCCTCAGTTGCCTCATTTATGAAATGAGGACAATGACACGACTCACCTTGTAGGTCCCAGATGTAAAGCACACCGTTAGCTTGTTTACCACACATGAACACACATGCACGCACATCTTCCCTTGAATCTCAGACACACTGGTGCAACCTTGGGGTAAAAAAAAAAAAATAGCCTTAATTGGTCCAGGGTTCTAGTCTAAGCTTCAGCTGCTGGTGCTTCATACGTAGTAAAGACAATTAAAAAAAAAAAAAGATAATAAAACCAAGTTTATGAGAGAAAAACAAAGCTGTCCAAAGAAACACATCTCTAAGAATGAATGTTGAATCAGAGGAGGCTCTGATGTGAAGACCCGGGTTCTTTGTTGGGGGAAGAACCTGCCGGGGAAGGGGGGATTTCAGGTTCGGTTCCTTGGACCTGAACCTCCGTGTGGAATGTGAGGGAACACCTTTGTCGCTCCCGGGAGCCAGACCTCCCCCTCCTGGTAAACATTCACGTCCTACTATCTAATAGAGTGTGAATCCACAGAAAAAGTCAATTTAATTCATTGGAGCCATCGTAGCCATAAGGATGCTAACTCTGTTCATATACCTTGAAGCCCCACTGCCTTATGGGGGAGCAGCACCCCCAAGGTCCTGAGAGGGGGTGCTTTCCATGCTGCCGCCTAGGCATTTTGGTGTCCCTATCCAGAGCCTTCCCATCCCAGCTCCTCGCCTTCCCAGTCACTCCCCACGACTTCAGACGAGCTTCTCTACCATTCAGTCTGGTCGCCTGCAGCCTGGAGGTACGGATAGCAGACTTGCAGGCGACCCCATCATTGCCAACGTCCCTGTCAGCGCCGTCTGGCACCTCCTTCTCGATGGCTCACTGGCTCTCCAGTGATGGGTCCTTCTGCTTTCCTGACTTGCTCCTTTCTGGAAGCTCACGAGGCCTGCCCTGATACTGCCTCCTGACGATTTTGTCCCGGCTTCTACCAATTCTTTTCCTTTGGTTCTGGCTTCCATCTCTTGGGGGAAAATAAAAGAAGCCCCAAGGCTTATTAGTTAGGGAACAAGGAAACGAAACAAAGCAAAACAGGCTGATCACCCACCCCAGGTAGCAAGGAAATTTGGGTGACCTGAGACCAACTGGCTGTTTTCCCACTTTCTACAGAAAGTTCCACGGTGGGTCGGGGATGGGTGAAATAGGTGATGGGGATTAAGGAGGTTACTTGTCTTGATGAGCGCCACTTGATGCAGAGAAGGATTGAATCACTATGTTACTAATATTACACTGTATGCTAACTACAGTCGATTTAAAGGGAAATAAAATGAAATTAAAAACAAGAAAGTTCCACAGAGAGGCTGAATTACAACTTCCTTTTTATGGAATTTCATCTTCCAAACAAAGGAATTGTACAAGAGAATAGGGAATCTGCCATGATCAACATGAATTAAGTTTTCAAAGCTCAGAACTCCAAACCTCTTGACTCTTTATTAAAAACAAACAAACAAAAACTTCCTTTCAGTCCAGCAACCTTTTGCCGTTTTTGTTAATTATAATATTAGTTTTTTTTTAAATTTTTTAAATGTTTTTAAAAATTTATTTCTGAGAGGCAGAGAGAGACAGTGTGAGCAGGGGAGGGTCAGAGAGAGAGGGAGATACAGAATCTGAAGCAGGCTCCAGTCTCTGAGCTGTCAGCACAGAGCCCGACGCGGGGCTCGAACTCATGATCTGTGAGATCATGACCTGAGCCAAAGTCGGACGCCCAACCGACTGAGCTACCCAGGCACCCCGTTAATTTTAATATTAGTAATGGGATTTATATCATGAAGGACATTGTGCTTTGCAGACATTATCTTATTTAATTGCCATCACAATCTGGTCAGGTAGTTATTATTCTGTTTCCATGAGTCATTTGAAAATTGGGATTCAGAGATATTAAATAACATTCCCAAGGTCGCAGTTAGCAGTATACCCAAGGTTTAAATCCGAGTTAATGAGATTCCAAGGCCTCTGCTCTTGATCTGAGATTCTCTGCACACTCACCCCATATGTACCCACAAGTTCTGTGGTTTGATTACTATCTGTCATGTTACCTAGGAAACAGTCATTAATGGGCTGTTGATACAGATGCTATCATAAACGGAAGAGGCCTGAGGGATCGCTCTAGGCTATCCTTCCATTTTGAGCCCAAGCATTTTGAAGACAAGTGATTGCAGATGGCGCCAAAATGGAATTCATGCCCAGGCTAAATGAATAGGGTGGTTCATGCACTGTGCAGGAAGGTCACTGTGAAGCCCCTCACCCTTTCCCTGGCTCTCAGACCAACTTCCCCATCCAGCACAGGGCTGAAAGGCCATCATACTGTTTTTTATTTTTAATGCTTTTATTTCTGAGAGAGAAAGAGAGAGAGAGAGACAGTGTGAGCAGGGGAGGGTCAAAGAGAGAGGGAGATACAGAATCTGAAGCAGTCTCCAGGCTCTGAGCTGTCAGCACAGAGCCCAACGCGGGCCACCCAGGTGCCCCGAGACCATCATACTTTTAATTCTTTTATTTTTTTATTTATTTATTTTTTTTAATGTTTTTTATTTATTTCTAGGAGAGAGAGAGAGAGACGGCGTGAGCAGGGGAGGGTCAGAGAGAGAGGGAGTCACAGATTGAAACAGGCTCCAGGCTCTGAGCTGGCAGTCAGCACAGAGCCCGACGCGGGGCTCGAACCCGCGAACCGCGAGATCATGACCTAAGCGAAAGGCGGACGCTTAACCGACTGAGCCACCCAGGCGCCCCTAATTCTTTTAAATCCTAAAGAGAAAATTGAACTTTTAGGTCATAGAAAAGATTTTAATATATAATATTAATCTATTTAAAATCTTTCTACCGATAGAAGGTTTTAAACTCTAGTTTTGAGGGGTGCCTGGGTGGCTCAGTTGGTTAGACGTCCGACTTCGGCTCAGGTCACACTCTCGCAGTTCGTGGGTTCGAGCCCCACGTCGGGCTCTGTGCTGACAGCTAGCTCAGAGCTGGGAGCCTGCCTTGGATCCTATGTCTCCCTCTCTCTCTGCCCCTCCCCTGCTCATGCTCTGTCTCTGTCTCTCTATGAATACACATTAAAAAAATTTTTTTAATTAAAAAAAAAAAATCTCTAGTTTTGAATACTTTTGTCTGGATTTATGCAGAGGCAAAAGTGAAAGTGCCTTGGGTGGATGGGAAGTATCATGGCACTTGGTAACCAAAAACAAAGCCTGAAACAAAAACTAGCTTCATGCAAATGCAGGTGTACTATTTTGAATGCTTTACGGGCACTTGAACTCTCCTGGGGCTGGGCTTGGAGAGGCTCAGGAGAATGCTCATAAAGTGATAGAATAACCGCAGCAATAACATGACAGATTCCTCTGGAAAAGAAATGAGAATCCTCTATAATGAGGGGAGGGCCTTAATCATGTCGGAGCTCCCTCCGGGGTCTACACCAGCTTGCGCTTGTCTTCACCAGTTGGCTGCACGAACTCTGCTTCCGTGCTCCACGGCAGATGCGTCCCCATCGTCAGGACAAGTCTACAGTGGGAGGCCCAGAAATCTTCTAATGTCTTAGTGTCCATACCGGCACTGTCCCATACATAGCCGAGAGACACACGTGGCTATTGAAATTTACATGTAATGAAAACTGAATATAATTAAACACTCAGTTCCTCAGCTACGCTGCCACAATTTAAGATCCACACGGGGCCAGGGGCTACCTATTGGACAATGCAGATGTAGAACATTCCCATCACTGCAGAAAGTTCCACTGGACAGAGCTGATCTGTACACCATATTAAAAACCTGTTTCAGATGATGGGTGTTGCGGTTTTCCAGGAGCAAAACCTTAAGTTACAGACCGTGTGGAGAAGAATCCTCAGGCTACCAAATCTTGTTTCTGCTGGTATCAACACTGCTCTTGCGAAGGCCCATCTGTTGCTGTGATGATCCAACGTTGTAGGGAGGAGGCCAAGTGGAAAACCAAGTAGGCATGCCTGTTTACTGAAAAGATAGGAATGATTTGCAATCAGTTCCGTCGTTCTTTCTAAGTGAGCGCTTTTCAAGTCCTTGAGATCATTTTGTTCTCGTGGGCAAATGAAGCACGTCTTTGGAAACCTCATTTGTGCCATTGAACTGATGCTTCCTAGTATAGGGCTACGTTTCGGCTGCGGCAGGGTCAACAGATGACACATGGTAAATTGATGGGCTCTTCATTAATGAGGTTTTAGTGGAAGTATCATCTTCTCCAGTAAACATTTCATTTCTGTTGAGTTTTCAGAGGTTGCCTAAGTGACTAATTAACACGTAAGATACATTGGATTCCTCTGTAAGTATGTGAGCAGTTTTTTTTTTTTCATTGCTAATATTTGTTTTCACATCCGTTTCCCAGACTGGCATGAAGTCATGATGAATCACACCCCAGACAGGCTCGTAAGCTCACATAGAATATTTGTGTATTTTTAGGACTCTTGTTCCTGATGTTCCTATAACATAAATTTAAGAAATTCTGAAAAGTCTGTTTGAATGGAAACGAATTGTTAGTGGCTTTTGTTAGGTAGATAGCTCAGGAACTCGATCTTGTGATTCATTTTCCCCAACTGTGCCTTGAGGTGACTAGCTGTCCCATGCCCTATGATAACGGGTTTTCAGAAGAAAAAAAAATTAAAGAACCCCCATGGGCAAGTAGTGTGGGCAAACATCGCTCGTGAATCTAAGAGTTTGTGGCAAATAAATCTTTTGAAGATGCCCTTATTCAGCTTTTCTTCCATTTCTTTGGTGACAGATCGCTGCAGCTTCAAGTCCATGGAAGGTACGTTAGCGTTGTTTCCTGAAACTTCAGAAATATAATATGGGCCTCCAGACAAACTAATGAACTCTCCTCCTGAAGTAGGTTGCCCTCCAGTTTGGGATCTTTGTTTGTATAAAACATTCCTTCTGTGAGGTGCCCTGGATGCCAGACACATTAGCTTACTGCTCCCCTCAAACTCTCTCTATTCCCTGGATAGTGACTGGTTTGGTTACCCCTTGTGACAAGAGGAATTCCTTTTGTAACTTGACCGGAGTTGCGGGAGATGTGTTTGCAGCAGTTAAGTGCTGGATTGTAGACAGAATTGTCCTTTTCCAAAATGTTACAGGCAGGGGGCAGGAAAGGGGAAAGAGCCTCAAACTCTGCTATGGCCCAGTGGGACTTCCAGGGCCGAGCCTGGGTTTACAGCCCTCTGACCCTGTGAATTCGTGTTCCCCTCGGGGTCCATCTCCTCTGACTGCATGTGGAGGTGTAGCCCGCCCGAGTGCGTGGGACCTTGCATCTATTCGTGTCACATTTTCTCTTGCTAGATTTGGCCTGTCCGTTCCAGCTGTCGAAATCCTAGAAGGCCGCTCAGTGAAGAGATTAAGAACATAGACCTCTCTAGACAGCTTGTTTTCTAATTCTGTCTCTGCTTCCTCCCGAGCTTTGGGAACTTGGTAAATTTAAACATTTCTCTAGGCCTCGATGTTCTTATCTGTAGAATGGGGGGAAATAAGATGACCTACATCCTAAGGTTGTTGGGAAGACTGTAGAAGTTAACTTATGTAAGGCATTAAAAAGTATAGGGGCACCTGGGTGGCTCAGTTGATTAAGCAGTTAACTTCCACTCAGGTCATGATCTCATGATTTGTGGGTCTGAGCCCCGGGTCGGACTCTGCACTGACACAGCCTAGGGCCTGCTTTGAATTCTGTGTGTGTCTCTCTCTGTGTCCCTACTCTGCTTGTGTGCTCTTTCTCTCTCTCTCTCTCTTTCTCGCTCTCTCTCTCTCAAAAGTAAATAAATAAACACTAAAAACATTTTTTAAAGTATTAACGGTATATAATAGGTGATAAGTTAGGCACTGATTATTATTATTTCAAGCTTGACCTTTGATGAATGTATTATTCAACTATCCTATCTTTTTACCCACTCTAAATTTGATCAGGTTTCTAATATATCCACATTCAAGTCATTAATAATAAGTACTGAATGGGCAGGGTGAGGCTGGAGGCAATATTTGGCATGCCACAATTGGGCCCTACCTAGGTGATGGAGACAGGCCTAAGCATTGTTCACTCCCTTTTGAGCTTGGCCATTGATTCTGATAAAAATCTTCAGTACTTCTTCTAACACACATGGCCCCATCTTATATCCAAGGAGCAAGGAGGATCTCATCAAATGTAACCTTTGTTAACAATGGCCAACATCAAAGCAACTAATTTTTTTTTTTTTTACAAATAGTTTATTGTCAAATTAGTTTCCACATAACACTCAGTGCTCATCCCCACAAGTGTCCTCCTCTATGCCCATCCCCCCTCCCCCCCACATCCATCAGTCCTCAGTTTTTGTCAGCATTCAAGAGTCTCTCATGGTTTGCCTCTCTCCCTTTCTCCCACCATTTCCCCCCTTCTTCTCCCCCTTGTTCCTCCGTCAAGTTCCTCCTAATCCTCCTATACGTGCAAACATATGATATGTGTCCTTCTCTGCCTGACTTATTTCGCTCAGCATAACACCCTCAAGGTCCATCCATGTTGCTACACATGGCCAGATTTCATTGTTTCTCATTGCCATGGAGTATTCCATGGTATAGATAAACCACATCTTCTTGATCCATTCATCTGTTGATGGACACTTAGGCTCTTTCCATGTTTTAGCTATTGTTGAGAGTGCTGCTATGAGCATTGGGGTACATGTGCCCCTATGCATCAGCATTTCTGTATCCCTTGGGTAAATTCCTAGCAGTGCTATTGCTGGGTCATAGGGGAGTTCTATTGTTAGTTTCCTGAGGAACCTCCACACTCAAAGCAACTAATTTTAGATCAGTGCTTCTTACGATGATGGAGAGGGTTGGGTATCAGACTCATCTGGGAAAGTCTTGAGCCTGTTATTTGCCATTTTATGTTTTGAGATGTAGTGGAGGACTTGAAGAGCAAAAAGAATGAGATGAGCAAACACATAGTAATGTGTATGATATGTAGGCAATTTGATGTGTCTGTGTATGCAGCTTACATGCTTATATAGGTGAAGATAGGAGAGAAGGGGTGGGTAAATTGGAGCATATAGAGTGAAGTAGGCCTGGGCAGAAAGGGCTAGTCTGGAGGACTAAAGGTTAAATGGGTTCTTTAGGCCATTGGTGACCCACATATTTTTAAGTAAGGAAGCCTCTAATCAAGCTCCAGAGAAAGATTATGGAGGAACATGTGAATACTCTCTTGCATTTTGTTTCTCTTCTCAGAAGAATTTTCTTCTGATAGGCTTCATTTCCTTTTTCCTTTTTCCTTTTTCCTTTCTCCTTCCTTCCTTCCTTCCTTCCTTCCTTCCTTCCTTCCTTCCTTCCTTCCTTCTTTCTTATTTCTTTATTTTGAGAGAGGGAGAGCTAGAGAATCCCAAGCAGGCTCTCTGCTGTCAGCCTAATGCGGGACTCAAACTCATGAACCATGAGATCATGACTTGAGCCGAAAGCAAGAGTCGGACACTTAACTGACTGAGCCCCCCAGGTGCCCCCTGATAAGCTTCTTATCAAAGTCCAGCACCCAGCAGCAGGTACATCTCAGGACTAAATGCACATGGGTTGCACTTACTACTTGGTAAACCTCATGTAACCCACCATATATACTCAAATTTAGGGAAATTCTGTGGACAAATGGGTCTGACCTAGGAAATTTCCTGGCTGGGGTTTTATACCTAATAGTGGTATAAGTAGATTAGCACGCATGAAATTTCCCTGTTAATTAAGTGTGTTGTGACACATCCCATTGTCACTAAATCCAACATCACCAGGAAATAATAGCCTGCTTTGTCATTGATGGATTTTTCCATTTAAATGAGCAAAATACCTTTTATATCCATGCCAGTGCCTCCTAAAGAAGCCACAGTAGGTAAAATAACACTTTAATATATTATAAAGGGCATCACATATACACACACACAAAGACAACTTATATTCAGACACTTAACTGTACTTGAGAGATGAACTTTGGGGGTGATTATTTGCATTCTAGAAGGATTTTGGTTTCCGTGAAAAGATCTTGCTCTCATTTTCCTCTTAATCACGGACCCTCCCAGTATATATAAAAAGATGCATTGTAAATTCAGCCCAGTTTTCTCATCTAAAATAGGAGCGGGACCCCTGCTACCATGTGAATGGTACTGGCGGTGCGGTATGCCCCGAGTTTGAGGCACTGAGTTAGGCAATCTGAAGATCGCTTTGAACTCTGTGATTTCTAGGAGTCTTTTAATGAAATTAACAAAACTTGCACTTAACACTTTGAGAAAGTTTCGTGTATTATATTGCAGTTTTTGTAATTGGCAGGATGTTGGAATGTGGACATGGAACTCTCCACATTTTTGTGCCTTATGAGCATGTCAATACTGTTGTAGCCTTGATAAAAATTGGTCATAGGCTGAGTGGAAAAATTTGTCTTGGGATAGACTTTAGGGGCTTGATTTGTCATTGTGTAGACAACAGTGAGCTAATCGGAAAATTAAAGAATGGTGATTTTAGAGAGTCAAGTGCATAACATTTCGATACCCTCTAAAGAATGAAAGAAATGGTCCGTTGATTTTTTTTTTTTTTTTTTTGGTTGTTGTTCATTATAGCAAATGCAGAAATGAAAGTAATAGGGCCGTTTGACACGTTTCATAGCTGGAGTATACTTGGCCTTCAGGAACTTTGCGTCTGCATGGCAGAAAACTCTCTCTGGAAAGGATCAGTCCTGACTTGGCCTAAGTCATGAACACTTAGGAAAATGGGTCAGTTCGATACGGTATCGCTGTTGATTCACATTTGAGGCAGGATGGGAAAGAAGGTCCGTCCACTCATGTGTTCATCAGCATTGTTCATGTAAAGAATTTCTGATCTGTTCTTGGCTCTGTGTAGGTGCTGGAGACACCGTGATGAACAAAGCAAGGCTCAGTGTTTGCCCTTAGGGTTGGAGGAGGGAGGGGTTGGGAGAAGACAGTACGTAGGTGATTAGGAAGTTGAAGAATAGTACGAAGTGGGAGCTCTTAAGGGGGGCAGCTAAACCAGGTCCAGGTTAGTCTGGAAGGCTTCCTTTCTAGTTGGACCAGTGGCAAAGGTGAACGTCAAGGCCCAAGAAGGGGTTAGGCTCAGTGGGGGTTAGAGGTTGGGTCAGCTTCCCAGGTAAATATTTATGCCAAGAATTGTTAACACAGGTGACCATGGCACCTTTAGGTGCCTTGTCAGAATGACTGCAGCAAGAGGTGTGGCTGGGAGCCATCAAGGGCCAGATCATAGAGGACTTTATATGCCTGGCAAGGAGTTTGGATTCTACCCGGATGGCAGTTGGGAGTCCCTGGGGGAATTTAAGATAGAAAATGTCTTCTTAAATGTCTTCTTTTACCCTCCCCTGCTCACGCTGTCTCGCTCTCTCTCTCAGAAATAAATAAAAAACATTAATAAAAAAATTAAAAAAAAAAGAAAGAAAATGTCTTCTTTTGATTTGGATCGAGGTTTAGAAGCACTGAACCAAGTGCTGAGTTTGTTAAATTGATGCAGGTCTTCTAGGATAGGTGTGATGGGTCAAGTTTTATTCTAGGATACATAGAAAGATAGATTCAAGAGCTACTAAAGACTTAGGGGTATAGACTGAAAGATTGTATTCTGCTGCTAAATAATGAGAAATATTTCATTGCTGAGGAGAGTTTGTCTGCTAGTGAAAAGTACCTAATTAACAGTAGACAAGGGTTAAACACCTTTATAACTTGCACATATTAAAATATTTGGATGTTGTTAGGATAGTTGCTCAGTGATATCTGGGCTCTGGTGTTGCCAAAGTCCATCTGGGTTTTGTCTCAGGAGTACAAGATGGCTGCCAGCCATCCAAAGAGCTGGCCCTCCTCTGATGGCATCCATAGGCAAGCAGATGGGGTGCTTTTCTCCTTACTCATTTCTCATGGAGTTGAATGTTCCCTTAAGACTTCTTCCATCATCTCATTGGCTACTATAATGTCACATATTAATGACAGGAGGGGTAGGATTACTGTGATTGCTTTGGACAAGTTAAGATACATGCTTTGGGCATAACGCTATTCAAATTCTGAACGAAATCAGTTCTGTTAACAGGGATGAAGGAGAACCTGGCTATGGTTTGGCAATCAGACATAGTATTTCAAAACTATTAATGATGCTTCTTTTAAAAAATTGTTTTTAATTTTCATTTTTGAGAGAGAGAGGCAGGCAGAACATGAGCAGGGGAGGGGCTCAGAAAGAAGGAGATGAAGAATTCCAAGCTGGCTCCAGGCGCTGAGTTGTCAGCATAGAGCTCAACGCGGGGCTTGAACCCATGAACCATGAGATCATGACCTGAGCCAAAGTCGGACGCTTAACCGACTGAGCCACCCAGGTACCCCAAAACTATTAATGATTCTCAACAAGAGTAGTAGAGGGGCGTAAAATAGAGTTTCCAATAAAAACCAACAAAGACCATCTCACCTGTTCCTCTCTAAAGTACTAAATATCTTCACCCAAATTGTTTTGTAGCAGAATGCCTGTGTTCAGGCATAATGAGTGGCGATTTGGTGTGCTCTATTACAGGGATGTACAATTTGAGCTTCCAGCAGTACCCAGTGGAAGAAATGAGAAAGTTTCACTGCCCTGGAGAAATTATACTTCCTGCTGTCTAAATTCATCATATCATTTCAATTTTGTAGGAAATTTTATGGCCCTATTCTTTGAGAATTTTTCTCTGCCAAGACCTCCCATCTCCAGGTCCTCCCCAATCAGCCTTCTCTTAGTGATCAGTGAGCTCCGCTCCTAGGGTGGATATGTTATACTTTATCATTTGGCTTGGAAAAGTACTATTCTCTAACTGAACTGAGTAGTAAACAGTATTTATCCCTCCATTTTAAAAAGAGTGCTTGGATAATTTTTTATTATTTCTAAAAAAATTTTATTCACACATGTTCACATTTGGCAGTGAATCTTGGGGAAGGCATGTGCACATGGGTGTTGACCAATATGGTGCTTATGGTGCATGATTTCCAGCCTGGATGGCAAGAAGATAGTGTCTCCCCAGCGGTGTATAAAATGGGGCTAATAATAGGTCCTGCATCGCAGGTCTGTTGGGAGAGGAGTTGACACAGCACAGTGCTAGGATGAGGTCAAAAAATGATGAATATTTTTATATTGGACATATTTCTTTCCCTAGTTTTCTGAGTAAATGGATTGAGTGGGAGAGAGGCAGTGGTTTGTACCTTATTGTCTTTCTTTCTTTCTTTTTTTTTTTTTGAGTCATTATTCTCTTTCATTCCTCACAGCCATGAAGTTTCTGTTCCTTAATTTATCTTCACCTTACGTCACTTCCTGTTTCTTCTTCTGTCTTTTTTGTTTCTTGGTTTTTAGGTTTTTTTAAGATCTATATTTTTTTTAATATTTTTAATTTATTTCTAGGGGAGAGAGAGAGAGACAGCGTGAGCAGGGGAGGGTCAGAGAGAGAGGGAGATACAGACTCTGAAATTGGCTCCAGGCTCTGAGCTGGCAGTCAGCCCAGAGCCCTACGCGGGGCTCGAACCCACAAACCGTGAGATCATGACCTAAGCGAAAGTCGGACGCTTAACCGACTAAGCCACCCAGGCGCCCTATGTTTTTTTAAGATATTTGTAATTTTTAAGTAATCTCTCTATCCAACATGGGACTCAAACACACAACCCTGAGATCAAGAGTCTCCTGTTCCACCAACTGAGCCAGCCAGGTGCCCCCAACAGTTTTTTTTTTTTTTAATGCCCCCATCTGCATGCCTGGCTGGCTCAGTCAGTGGAACACGTGACTCTTGATCTCGGGGTTGTGAGTTTGAGCCCCAAGTTGGATGGAGAGATTACTTATAAATAAAATCTGAAGGGGTGCCTGGGTGGCCCAGTCGGTTAAGCTTCTGACTTTGGCTAAGGTCATGATCTCATGGTTCATGGGTTAGAGCCCCACATTGGGATTCTTTGTCTCCCTCTCTCTCTCTCTGCCTGTCCCCCGCTCATGCTCTGTCTCTCTCTCAAAAATAAATAAACATTTTTTTTAAAAATCTTAAAAAGAAATAAGCAAATGCCAGCCTCACCAGAAAGAGTTTAAAATATGTCAGTGTTCAAAGAATATATTAGTGTTATTTACTCTCTGCCTTTTTTTCAGTCTCTGAAACAAGCTTTTTGGCTTTTTTTCCACATTTGTCTTGCATTTTGTCTCCTATTTAACACTGGAATTTAGTCATTTCTGGTTTACATTGTATTACGATTTCAAATATAAAGGTTGCTAGCCCACATGTAGCTACAGAAATGGCATGCTTAGGAACACTAAACAAAATATAAAAGTTGTGTTCCTGGGGCGCCTGGTTGCCTCAGTCGGAAAAGCATGTGACTCTTAATCTCGGGGTTGTGAGTTCGAGCCCCACACTGGGTGTAGAGATTACTAAATAAGTAAATAAATAAATTTTAAAATAATAAAATAAAAACTGTGTTCCTCTGTTGTACTAGCCGCACCTCAGTACTTAAGGTGAACATGTGGCTAGTGGCTATTGTGCCAGGCAATCCGGTGAGAACATTTTCATCGGTGCTGAAAATTGTGTTGGAATGTGCCTCTCTAGATGCTTGCTATTCTTGCCCTTTTTTCTTTTTTAATTCTTTTGGGATGTTTGAGGTAGACAGGGTACAAGATAGTGAGATGAGTCTCTTTACCTGAGGACTTAAGTAAATGAGGTGCTGTTCCTGACTTGCCTCACGATAGCTTCTAAGTTCATGGGACAGAATGTTGGTACACGGGTAGGAGGAAAGAAAATCCTGAGCACATGAGAAGGCTCAAATCGATACTGAGCAAGCCCAGTATCTTCTTGCCGGTGCAGGAGTCTTTGGCCCAGACCACTCGTGACATCCTGATCACTGTCCCTGTGTTTCCAAGAGGGACCTGAAAGCCATATGCATGCTATGATCTTAGTCACTGGTCACTTCTTAGTTCTACCTTGAACCTGCGTCACAGGTACAGTCTCCTCTCCTAATGGCATTCATTGCCTTTGTCTTCTCCTTGGGACGCCTGGGTGGCGCAGTCGGTTAAGCCTTTGTCTTCTCCTCCTCATCTCTACTAGGGATTGCTGCTTCCTGCTCCGCCTTAGCTCCACCAGCTTCTCCCCAGTTCCGTTCATCGCCACCTCACAGGAAGCTTTAGTTTCCTAAACAACAACACTTGTTATTTCACCTCTCTGCCTGGGAACCTCTTTTCTGTTCTCTGTTGCCTAGGGATTAAAAATGCTCAGGTCTGTGCCTTGCAAAAAGATGCTTTCCAGATGTTGAGAAGCAGGAGCACAGCTGTAATTGAACGAGTTGGATTTATTGCCCACTGCCACAGGGATAATACACACCGTGGGGAACCCTGTGGCGGTTAAGTAAGAGTATTAGAAAGGACCTTCTGTAGGTAGCGTCGGGTGCTTTGGGGGAGTGCTGGAGGAAGAGCTGGACTTTGGCCTGGATTGGATTCTTCAGAAGTAGGGGCAGTTCTAAAAGTAGAGATAGGGTTGACAGACTGCATCTAGAGATCTTAAGGGTGAGGAGAACAAATAGCGGAGGCTTAAATTAGTTGGTAAAGAAGAGGTAGTCACTCTTATTTGTCAGGCTCGTGATGTTCAATCAACTTTATGGTTTGGCCAGTGTTCTTGTTGTGTCTGTATACAACCCTGATTACGGGGGACCCTTGGCTCTGTCTTGTTTCTCTGTGGTCATGGAGTGGCTTTGTGTGATACCGATGGTCTGCAGTCGCGCGTGTTGGACAGGACGACTTGCGAATGTCAGGGCTGCTTTCTTCTTGCATCAGGCCACTGGTTCCTGTGGGTCTCTCTAGAATTTTCTGTCCTTGACCCACACTCTTCCTACTTGCCTCTACTGTTTTTGGTCCTTTGAATCCTGTATTTTTGCCACATTGAAAGTCGGATCGTTTTCTCATCCATGCCGTGACATTTCTTGCCTTCCAGCCATGGGCTTTCTCTGCAAACGGACCCTCATGATCACTCCTGTATTTCGGGCTGGAAAATGCAAACGTGGCAAATGTCTCCTTCGCAGCAGAGTTACGGTCCTCCCTGCCTTGCCCTGGAGTGTATCGGTCTCCCTCGCTGTCTTATGACCCTCCCCCAGCAAATAACTTGCCAACTGTACTGCTGTGAGCCAATTACTTAACCTTTAACTTGGTCAGTTGGCTTCTTTGTTAAATATGAATAATAGGAATCTCAACCCAAAAGTGTTGTTGGGTGTGCACATGTACTAAGTGCTTAAAGCATTGCCTGGGCCACAGTGACTAACAAATAGGTGGTATCTATTATTATTTTTTGGTGGAGTGGGTACTTAGGGCAAGTGTTACTGTACACGGAAGGCCAGATTCTTTCTCTACCCTTTGGGGTCTTTATCAGCTGAGCTCAGAATTAAATTTGTGTGAGACAGGAGGGGACAAAAACAGGTTTCCTGCGTGTGCCAGGAAGGCAGTTTTTATCCTTTTTTAGACAAAGAGACCAAAATTTATTTGTGAGGAATTGACTGGATAAAGGACACAAATGTTGGGGGTGTTAATTGGTGTGGAACTGTAAGCAGAATTTGTGCTGTGTGAGTAGATTACTTGAAAAGGTACAAGGATTGTTTCTGCAGATTTCTCGGCTGTAAAGGGTACCTTTCCTACGGGAAGATTTCTTTCCTGCTTTTAGGAGGTTGGAGAAGGGTGTGAATGTGCTTGCAGTCGATCGTTTCCTCTGTAGCTTTTATTTGAAATAAGCAATATGTCAGTGTGGCACATTTTGGGGTGGGCTGCCCTTAGCCCCCTACACTTGACATTTTTATTATTGTTTTAACAGTGTTCCAACAGCGAATTAATTCAGTGGCTGACCCACAGAAAGGTGGCGGAATATATGTTGTATTTATATGTTTCCTTTTCAATGTAAAGTCCGTGTGTGTTCATTATGTGACCTAGATGTGGGGGCATGCAAGGTAATTCTTTTCATCCCCCCTTTATAGTCGAGGAAGTAAGTGTGAAGCGATGAGCTGGTCTACTCATGATCACACGCAAAACATTGAGATACGAGATTGGAGCTAGAGTCGAATCACACACAATTCCGTGTTCTTCAAACTGAATACATCAGTTTAAATGACAGCGTTTCCACATGAATCATTATATTCACACCACGCGTCCCAGGTTTGAAGGTCGCTTGACCTACGTTAAGGAATATAGCGAATGATCTCTGTCATCTTAGAATACTGGAGTCTAACTGAGAAAATGGAGCCAAACGTTGCGTCTCTTCAATGATACTAATCCAAGTATAAAGGCTTTTGGTGTATGGGTACATTTACCCAGGCACATCTACATATTTTAATCTTCTTCTACAGAATACAAAATGGATTTTTAAAATGACAGTTTGATAGTAATTGTGACTGCATTTGATGTCTCCATCACCTGGCAGATTGTTAATACCTAGTGACAGGCCTGTTGTTAGGAAAATTTCAGCTATATTGGTGGCTGACTCATATATGGACTTCTAGAATTTTGCTGGTGGAAGGAGAAGTTAGCAGCTTTCAATAAGAGTATAGAATTGTGGAAAGCAAGGCTGGGGAAAAGAATACGAAGAATTATGATGCAGAAATAGATCAGTTCTGGCAAATAGATTTATCTCAGGGGAGTCCATTTGCAGTGTTAAAACTAGTACGCAGTGTAAATCATTGCCTGGAGAGGGGGAACAATTTGAAACCCAACAGCAGAGAATAAATATGCAAATTGTTCCATTCTTTGAAATGGCACGGAAGAATTATACCTTAATTCATTTGTGGTGTCACTGTCCATTTTAATTCTCACAGAAACACGGGATTCTTTCTATATTTAATTTCTTCATTGCCTTTCCTTAAATTATTCTTGTTGTAGTGGCTGGCCACTGTTGTACAGCGAGAAAGACTAATAAATTAAGACTGACAGACTTGTATTGCATAAGCCAGCTCCACTGACTTTGGAATTAATATTAAGAAATTTTGCTTGAACTTCGCGCAAGCCAACTGTTGTAACTTTTAAGTATTATCAGCTGTAGAATTCAGGTGGCAATGATTTTAAATTTTACTTAGCATTTTAGGGATACTTGTGCTATGAATTAAACATTTCTACTTTTGTCTTTCAGTTACATACTCTTGTATAGTACTCAGCATAGGAATTATTTTATAAAGCTCGCTCTTTCTTGACACATAGAGTTGATTAAGTATTTTATGTATTTAATCAATCAGTAATGTTATTAAATGTTATTAAATCAATCAATATTTAATCAAATATTTAATCAATTAATAATCTATTCAATCAATCGATAAATGTCATTTTCATTAACAGTGTCTTAGATAAGAATAGAGGAGCCAGTAGAGCAATGTCCTGTACTTGCAGAATGAATAGATTCTGTAGTCAGGAAGTATTTGCTGGGTACTCAGTGATCTAAGGTGGTGAGTGGGTGCTGAAAATAGAGCGGGAGATGTTGACCTTTGAACTTTCATTTATAGTCTACACCGGTGTTTGGTCCAGTTCGGTCAATCTCTTTCCTCTCTATCTTCTTTCTTCCTTTCTCAGAATCTGTTTTGCAAACAAGATAGCACCAATGTGCTGTTGCAAGGAAGCATTGTTCAGGGGATCAGGAAGAGAAAGATCCCTGACCTGCCCAAGGGGCCATGAAGGGTTTCTTAGAACTCTGAAGCCCCTTAGAATAAGGTGTGAAGACTTGCTCCACATGATGAAGAAAGATGCCCGTATGAAAAGCTTATGTTAGGACGGAGGCACAAAGTCCAACAGAAGTTGGAAAATGAACCATGAAGGGAACGTGGGGGGCTCAGTTGGTTATCATGTGACTCTCAATCTCAGCTTAGGTCCATGGGCTCAAGCCCCTAGTAGGGCTCCATGATAACAGCATGAAGACTGGATTTTCTCTCTCTCTGTCTCTCCCGTGCTCGTGTGCCTTCTCTCTCTCTCTCAACATAAATAAATAAACCTTAAAAAAAAAAGAAAAGAAAAGCAAATGAACCATGAGATCTAAGGGATTAAATTTATCAAAGGAAGGATTTGAATCATTATATGAACATTAAGCACTTTAGAAAACATGGCCACAAACCCATAGCTGTAAACATACACATGCACACAGATGCACACACACCTTTGTGATGGGTTTTTCTTCTCCTTGGTATGTAGCAGGTCAATAAAGTCTTTTTGACCAAGGCCCTACCTGGCACATGATGTGTCTATGTCACAGGGATTTCACTGCGTGGCGTGTGATCTTTTCGGGAGTGCCTTTGGTCTAATTTCTGAGAGGTCACTGATAAGGTTGGGGCCCCTCCCAGTAGAGGAGGGGTCTCTGCCTAGGTATCTCTGTGTGCTGACTTCTCAGTGCAGTCTCTGGTCAGTATCTATTCAGTGAATAAGTAAATTCAGAAGGCCAGGTGATGGCCCTGATAGAGGAAATGGTCTTTCGACCATATAGTTTGGGAATCCAAGTGGGTTTCATACTGAGTAAAAATTGGCCTCTGAAGGATAATAGAATGGAATCCTATTTGTCAGGTTTATAGAGGTAGATTATAAATTAACATATTTCATATATGTAGGTAAGCACCAGAGATTATATACATATAATTTCTTCTATTGAAATGTCAACGCATGAATCTACTATGGGAAGGAAATACACTTCTCAAACGGACCGGAACGTTCACTTTCTCATGTCAGTAGCTCCCTTCCATGTAGGACAGCTTGTGATAAGTTAATGTACAATCAGACTTGCAGTTTATCAAAGTGTAATGAGAAATTTTGGGTCAGCTGGAGGTTCAGGTCACTTTGACCTGCTCACTGTTTCCTTACAGAGAATCTGCAGGAGAAACCAAATTATCAAAAGGCTACCTTGGTGACATTGGAATCCAAATAGGGATTGTGCACATTATCAGTTGGTTGTGTAGTTGTGCAGTTATATCAGGTTTTTCCCCTCCTGGACTTACCTGGCAGGAAGGGGGTATTTGTGGGGACAGAGCCTATCTTTTCTAGCCACTGTATGGACTATGCCATGGTCTGCCTTTGAGAAAGAACTGTTTCTTTTTTCTATTATTATTAAAGATTTTTTTTTTTACATTTCATTCATTTTTGAGAGAGCATGAGTGGGGGAGGGGCAGAGAGAGGAGAGTACAGAGGATCCGAAGTGGGCTCTGCTCTGACAGCAGCGAGCCCGATGCAGGGCTCAAACTCACTAAACGGGAGATCGTGACCTGAGCCTAAGTCACACACTCAACCAACTGAGCCACTCACCTGCCCCAAGAACTGTTTCTTATAACAGTAATAACCTCATAAAAATTTTGTGAGGATCAAATGACACAGATTTTGTAAGGTACTTACTGGGTATTTAATAAGTATTTGCTGTTTAAATAGGTTGAATTAATCATGGCCTTTTAAAAACCCTTTCGTTTAGAGCAGGCCTTTAATGATATTTGCGTTAGAATTTGGGCCTGGATCATTCTTCGTTGTGGAGGCTGTCCTGTATATTTTAGCCTGTGTGACCACAAGGTAGAGTGGAGTGTGTGAACTGTACTCTGTGGGTGGGACACATTTTGATGAACACACGTACAGGATAAACACTTAAGAAATATTTTAGACTTCAGAAAAGTCATAGGCAGGCAAGACAAATATACATGTAAAGACATAATTGTGGGAGTAAAATGGGGAACTGAGGGAGAGAAAAGAATTCTGGGAGAAATGAGGAATTGGGGGAAAGAATGGAGAATTGTGGGGCAGCTCAGGGATTTGTAGGAGACATGAAGAATTATTGGAGAGATGAGGAATTCTTGGAGAAAACAGAATTATGAGTAGGAATGGAGATTTGTGGGAAAAGAACCAAGGATTTGGGGAGAGCGGGAATAGCATGAGAGACCAAAGGATTATGGGATAGAATGGACAATCTTGGGATGGAACAAGGAATTGGGGGAATGGACTTGAGGACTGTGGGAGAGAAGGGAGGATTAGGGGAAGAATAGGGAACTGTGAGAGAAAGCAGAGGGTTGTAGGTAGAAAGAAAGCACGGTGGGGGATCTGGTATACTGTGGAAGAGAACAGAAATTTTCCCTCTGGGCTTCATCTCTCCAGCAGGGCCATGCTCCTGAGTTCTGGCCTTGCCACGTGCATTCCCTCCTTACCAGTCACCTAACCAATCCCCTCTGCACTCCCCCTCCCCCTTTCAGCTCCTCTCCCACCAGGGCCACTCCCCTGCCGACCCAGGTTAGCATATGCCACCACCTTCTGCCCAGCCAACCCTAGCTCCTGGTGCATCCGCAGTTTTTTTCCCCTCCCCTCTCACTGGCTAGGCATGACAAAAAATGCAATGTACTTCAGAACACTTCTCTATCCCAACCCTTAACGTTTTTCGTACTTCAGTTTATGATTGGGATTGGTCATTTCAGTTTTACTCAACAATCAAATATTCATGGGCCGTGAAGAATAAGAAAATGAACGAAATATATTCCCCGCCTTTATAGGAAGTTTCAAGGTTGTAGGACACAAAAGTAAATCATATTGGCAATAGATGTGGGTAAAGAGTATGAATAAAATGCTATCCGAGCACAGGCCAAGGCAAGGATCTAAAGTAATTAGATTCGACAAGTCAATTATGAAACTCTACAGCAAAAGCAAGAGAAAGGAAAAGTTTCTCAAAGGAGGTAAGTGAGATAGGCCTGGAGCAATAGCATAAATATTTAAAGATGGGGAGGAAAAAACAAAGGGGCACCTGGCTGGTTCAGTCCATAGGGAATGCGACTTTCGATCTCTTGGGGTCATGAGTTCGAGCCCCACGTTGGGGGTAGAGATGACTTCAAAAAAAAAAAAAAAAAGAAAGCTCATGGTATTGAACTTCCTGGAAGCAGTGTGACAAGCAACACACAAAGGAGAGAAGTGGAACGGAGCCCGCTTGCAGGGACTGGCAGGTAGGATGGCTCGGAGGTGGGTGGGGAGGGAGCATCAGTGTAGATGTTAGTGTTGAAAAGCCAAGTGAGGTTCACATCAGAGGACGGGGTGCTATGAAGATTTCAGTGTGGTGATGACTTCAGTGCAGACGTCAAGAAGGAAGACAATGGAAAGTGGGAAGGCATTGCGGGGACAGAGAGCTTTCCTGGTCCCCAGGGGGCCGGCAGCCCACAGTGCCTGCAACAACCAAGGGAGTGCCAGAGGGCTCTGGTGGCAGGAAGGGTCAAGGTCACTTTGAGCCTCTGGCTAAAATGGTGCTTACCATACAGTAGCTGTTCATTGAGTATTTAAGATCAAATTCAGCTAACTTTTGAAATATCCTTGGTGACAAACACCTCATCATAGATAATAACGGAAGTTCAATGTGAGCCTTTTGGCCTTGGAAGTGAAACCTAGAGAAGTAGACATTTAAGGATAGATAAACAAGTCAGGCTTCACCATGACAACTTAAATAAAAAGAGTCTCTGTACTTCCTGTGTGTAGTTGGTATCTCTGGACTTTTCCTCCACATGTAGAACAGTAGTTCGGGGGGAGCGCCTGGGTGGCTCAGTTGGTTAAGCGTCCGACTTCGGCTCAGGTCATGATCTCATGGTTCGTGGGTTCGAGCCCCGCGTCGGGCTCTGTGCTGACAGCCAGCTCAGAGCCTGGAGCCTGTTTCAGATTCTGTGTCAGCCTCTCTCTCTGCCCCTCCCCTGCGCATGCTGTCTTTATCTCTCTCTCAAAAAATAAATAAAACATTAAAAAATGTTTTGAAAAGAAAAGAAAAGAAAAGTGGTTCCGGCATTCTGCATGGCTCCCTGCAGTTACTAAAACAGAGCCAAATCACAGCAGCTGGAAAGAAGGAGCAGTAGGGACAGCCCAAAACACACCTGTGCCTCGGTCTCAAGATTACCTCCTTACAAGAGGGGGCTGCCTGTTCCTTCAGGGAGCAGCACGTGGCCTTGGGGTCAAAGAACTGGAGCCTCTTGCAGGGGACCACTCCGCCCTGGGTCGTTACCCCACGGGCACCACCTCCTTAGCTCAGACTGAACTGCCTTGGTATTTTAGATACAGATTGGAAATTTCCACTCGATTCCTTTGCTTGTGAATTCCCCTCCTCACTGACATTTGTTTCATTTTTTTGTTCCCTGAAACTACACGACTCATCAGATAATTATGAGATATTAGATATTTTATTATTATAGTTATTTACTGACTATCTACTATGTGCCCGGTACCATTTAAGAACCTAACAAAGAGTATCTTATTTAATACTCATAATACTCATAATAATTTTCTGAAGAATTATTGTCATTGGGATCCTATTTGAGATAAAGAAATACTGTGTGAGATCTGCTAGAAGGGCTCGTCCTCAGCTCACTTGGATGAGAACGAAATGAACAGTCCTGTGCTCAGATACCACTGACCTTTCTTTGAGATTATCATGACAGCTACAGAAAACCTATTCTTATTAATGCTTAGGTCAGATGTGGCCTAGCGTCCATTAAGCTTAATAAATGTTGCTATTATTTAAAAAGCTTATTTAGTATAAAGTCTTAGTTTAACAAAAAAGTGTTTAGGAAGTCCCCAACTCTCATATTATTAAAAAAGTTAAAAAAAACAACAACCTTACAATCACATATTCTTATTTTTCAGCTAGGTGTTTTGGAAGCATGTAGTACATCCAAATCTATACAAACTCAAAATTTCTAGCAAAATGTATAATTTAGTATGATTATTCAGTACAGCTGTTGGACACATCACATGCAAGGGTCAGACATCAGGTAGGAGTTTAAGTTCGTGGATGTTGGAGAAGGAGAGAAGCTATAAGGTCCCAGTAGGCTCATAAGGAGGGGAGATGCATGTCTATCCCCAACAAAATTTGTTGTAAATGATTCTTTGATTCTCACAAGGAGGGGAATGCCCAACATGTAGGCTCTTTTCCTAGCGAATTGAAATCTTGTTATTCAATGTTAACAGTAAAATGTTAATTCAAGAAGAATCTTTAAAGGGAGTAAATCTGAGTATACAGTTTATACTAAAAATGAAAGTAGGATCCTTTCCCACAAGCTTTGAATAAAGAAGTAAAATGAAATTTTGGTTATTGGCAGGTCAAATAAAGGAGATGAAGAAGGGTAAAATAAATCAGTTATAAAACAATGACATTGAGATTGTAAAGAAAAAACACAGGTTTGCTTTATTTCCTGTGGGTTTTTTTTTTTGCTTTATTTCTTATTAACCATCTAAATTAGAAGATAAATTAACTCAGAATACAGAATTAAGATATATTAAAATGTTAGAGACTACTACACACACACACACACGCGCGCGCGCGCACGCGAGCGATAGATTTGTCATTTTAACCATTATCCCAAAGATACAATACATCACAATCTTTTGGGAAACATTAGTTAGGCCGTTACCTGGTACTTTCTTCTTCCATATTATTTGGATTAATGGAAATCACCCAAATAAGGAAAACTGGAATTAAAAAGGAAAATAGATCAAGAAGTTTGTCAATTTACAAGTTAGGCTGATGGTGGCAATACAGAGGGGACCCCCTCATAAAAATAGAGCTTTTAGCAGCCAAAATGCTGTGCTCACCATGGAGGAAAGCAGATTTTAGAAACAGAAAAGACTCAAGTCAAAGTAAAACTTTATTTACGCCAGCACTGTGAAAGGTTAAAAGCAAACTCTGCATTCCTTTCATTGTAAATCTAAAATGTCCAGCTTGGCAACTTGTAAAGGCAGAACATGTACTCCTAAGCAGGATCTTCTGTGTAGCCATTAGGACTGATCCTGATTGTTGATATCTAAGCAGGTACAGAGAAAATCACTAAATATCCAAGTTGCCTTCTCAGAAATTGACATGACATTTATTTATATGTGTGAACAATAAAAGTAATGGTGCCAGTTTATGAAGGTTGCTGCCATATATCCTCTCCTATGTACGAGGTTCTCAGTTGCTAATTCTAATCATGGGAAGCTAGGGAGGAATTTGGGGCCCATTACCCAGAAGTCTTGCGTAATTAAAGTGGTAACATGACATTAAAATAGGATCTCTTAACTTTTGCACTATTGACATGTGAGGACTGATAACTCTTTCTTGCGGGAGCGACTGTCCTGTCCATCGTAGGATGCTTAGCAGAATGCTTCACCTCTACCTACTAGATGCCCGTACCCTTCCTCCACCGAAGTATGATAAGCAAAAATGTCTGCCGACGTTGCCTAATGCCCGGCGGTGAGCAGAATCACCTGTGGTTGAAAACCACCGCTTTATAGTAAGCCTATGACGACACGAACTTTATCTTCCTTTTGGTCCTAAGATCATAAAAGCAAGAAGATAAGTTGGTGATGAGAGACGCCTGGGTGGCTCAGTCGGTTATGTGTCTGACTCTTGGTTTCAGTTCAGGTCATGATCTCATGGTTCGTTTAGTTCGAGCCCCATCTAGGCTCCGTGCTGGCAGTGCAGCAGCTGCTTACGATTCTCATTCTCTCTCATTCTCTCTTTGTTCCTCCTCCCTGCTTCCACTGCACGTGCTCTCTCTCTCTCTTTCTCAAAATAAGTAAATAGACTTGAAGAGAAAAGAAAAGAGAAGAAACGAAAAGAAAAGAAAAAAGAAGTTTGGCGACGACACCTTGGAGATGTAGTTCCTGTCACTTCCTTACGGGGAGACAGAGCACCTTCTCTGTCTGCCTCTGCCCAGTGCACCTGTTGTAAGGCAGCCCATCCCCTCCCTTATTCACTCTCTTGAGGTAGAAGCCACCCTGGGCAAATTCGTATTTTACCATCAAATACAAACTATAGATTCCTCACGCATGATTTTGAATTGTGAGTCTATGTGTGTCCTACGGGATGAATGATTTATGATGAAGACGCACTACAATCTATTGTAGAATGATATGCCATAGGGAACCCTATTAATTGGGTGACTTTCGATAAAATATGAACACTGTAGGTCAGATCTTACTCTGCCATTTTACCAATTAGTTCCAGCCCAATGCAAAACTATGGTTAAAGATGATTAGGACCTAGAAATTAGGAAGCATGACTGATAAAAAAAAAAAAAAAGTCCTATGTGTACCGTGTCTTAAATATAACTCATCCTCAGTAGGAAATCGTTTTGTTTTTTTTTTTAAGTTAGAGAGAGAGAGCTTGCATGAATGGGGAAGGGGCAGAGAGAGAGAGAAAGAGAGAGAATCTTAGGCTCTGCCATGTCAGCCCCTGAGATCATGACCTGAGCCAAAATTGAGGGTCGACTTTGATTAACAGACTGAGCTACCCAGGTGCCACAGGAAACTGTTTCAAAAGGACTTCTCTTTGACTTTATGCACAGAGGTACCATCATATGCACATGTAACTTACTGAAACCTCAGCTCTATTTAGGGAGGGGTCAGGTGAGCAGAAGAGGGGAGTAAGCAAGACATTCCACAAGTTGGTGAAGCCTCTGGAATTTATGTGAGTGATGCTTTAGTGTCCTCCACCAATGACAGAGAACTGAAGTTCTTTCTCTCATGGCAGACAAGTGGCCCCACAGACTTACTGACCAGGGAAGAGTTAAGAGAGAATCCTGAACTTGTCCCCTGAGGGCACCGGTAGTGACACACAACCAAAAGTCTGATGCTGAGATGATCTTCTTCACGCATGTGCCGAAGTATCCTAGGCAGCAAAATGTTTAAATGGTTTAATGATTGGCATCTCTCCATAGTTTTCTGTGGAGTAATGTTTGCAAATTCCCGCATGGGGTTACTATACAAAACTGTTTTTAAAGGTTCCAAGGGTAACTGGATGCAAAATTAAGACCCCGATAGCCACCTGAGCTGGATTTCCATTGTATAGTTTTGCAGGAACGTTTGGTCATTAATTTTGTAAAGTTACTCGGCGCTTCAAAAAATCCCCCAAGAGTGCGACCCAAGAGATGTGTCAGCATGGATTCTGACTTAACAGCAAAAGATTCTTTGCCCAACCAGAAATACTAATTGTAATTCTTGTGGGTCTCGAAAAGCTTTCCCTATGTGCTTTCTCTTTCCTCTGAAGATTTCTCAAACCCAATATTTCCACTGATTATTCTATTCTTACCCTTTTATTTTCTTCAGTGGAATGTGAGATTCTTGAGGACAAAGTTTCCAGTCTCTGGTCCCCACCCCCAACACAGTTCCCAGCTCTGGGCTTTGCTGTGGTCAGTGTTTGGGAGAAGGAGGAATGAATATTCATTAGGAGATTGCAGACTGAATATAACCAAGGATCCTTTTCTGCTAATTCTTTTCTTTCTTTTATTATGCCTACAAAAGTCCATGTCTTTTAAAGCCTTGTTTTATGAAAATGAACCAAAAAAAAACCCCACAAAAACCAAAATGGAATACCATCCCACCAACTGCCTTCTTGACTTGCTAAATTCACCCGCTGCTTAAATGATTAAATGATTTGTCAGAATATTTACTTATGGAAAAAATTCCAGTAACCCAAAAAGAATGTCCCTAGGAGTGAGGTACAAGTTTGAGAATAGCAGCTGACCCTCCGTTCTCTTCTGTTCAGTTCTCCACATAATAATTATGAAGAAGTCACTGGCTAATAACACTATGCCACAGGAAATAGTAGCAGAGTGTTCAAATGCTCTGGTCTTCCAAGATGGAAGATACAATGTTTTCTCAAGACTTTTTTTTTTTAAGCTTATGTATTTATTTTAAGAGAGAAAGAGAAAGAGAGAGCATGACCAGGGGAGGGGCAGGGAGAGAGAGAGAGAGAGAGAGAGAGAGGATCCCAAGCAGGCTCTGTGCTGTCAACACAGAGCCTGACTTGGAGCTAGATCTCACTGACTGTGTGAGACCTGAGCTGGAATCAAGAGTTGGATGCTTAACTGACAGAGCCGCTCACGCTCCCCTGTTTTCAAATGGCTTCTCAGAAGACCTGTCATTTTCATAGGAGCCTGGAAGATTGTGGAAGTTTTCTATAGGCCTAAATAAAAGGAGAAGGGAGGGGCCATTCATGGCCAAAGCCAACGCATAAACAAAGCCGCCCCCCCCCCACCCCCCCCCCGCCCAGTGGGAAAGTGAGTGGGGTATGCTTGAGTACTGGGGAGAATTTGTCTGGAAGAATGCAAACGTGGATGGCAGGGATGGGCCACAGAGGCCGGACAATAAATCGAATGCAGTAGCAGAAACTCCTCAATGTTAGAATGAGGAGATGATTTTCGTTTAGAAAGCCAGTGAGAAGCCATTGGTACCTGGTGTGCTATGGAGCCCTAGAATGGAAGCCATGCTGTGATGATCTTCAACTTGGCAGTTGGTGCAAGAACCAATGATGGGGTAGAGACTGGGAGTCGGAGACCAGTAAGAGGCCACTGCGGGCTTTATCTGTCTTAGCCCTGAAGTGCAAACAGCTTCCGTGTCTATCAATAGTAAAATAGGTAAATGCATTGTCCTCTAGTGGCCTGCGGTATAAATATACCACAGTGTATCCTCACTACAACTCAGACGAATCTCCTAGACAGTGTTGAGCAAGGACATCATCACAAATCATTCCAATCATATGAAGTTTAAGAACAGGCAAAACTATAGCGTTGGCCGTAAGAATAGTGTTTTACCGTTGGGAAGAGTATCGATTCTAGAAAAGGGTGTGAGGTGGTTTTCTAAGGTCTTGGAAAGTAGTCTGTATACATGAGTGTATCCATAGGTAAAAATCCACCAAATTGCACACTTGAGATCTGTGCACTTGTCTGCATGTATGTTGCATGGCCATGAAGCAAACAGACCTAGACTAGAGCAAAAGAAAAATAAAAGAAACTTAAAAAAAGGAAGAGAAAAAAGGCCCATGTAATTGTTTTCTTCGAGAGAAAAGGTCCTAAAGCAGAGGCTGATGAGACCAAGAGCTAAATGTGATAGGACCTCCGTGGCAGATAGAGCCCAGGGCTTGGCAAGCCATTGGAACGAGGACTCCGAGAAGGGACAGGAGTTGAAGCAGGCTCGGAAATGTTCAGGGGCAGGTAAATCTAAGTATAGCTGTGTGTGCCCATTGTGCACTTGCACCCGCACACCTGCGTGCTGCCATTGTAACTAAAATGGAGGATGATCACAGTGTGTTCCATACCAGACGGTTAGGATGACCTTTTGCTTTTCAGTGCCGTCACGGGCCTTGGCAGAATTTACCTTGGCCCTGAGGTCTGTTCCCTTTGTTCACGCCTATAGAAATACAGACACTCCTGCTCCGTGATCCTCTGCCTAACACCCATCTTGTATTCTATATGGAGCCATGCTTCACTCAGACAGTATTAGAGGCAGTGTCACTAAGGTTATTGCCAAGCTTCCACAGACGCCACTCCACATCCAGAAGATTCTGGGGTCTGTGGTGATGGGAAGTTTTGTCTTGTCAGGGTCACTATGACCCGAGACATTTTGAGACTCTATAGGCAGATTTTCAAAGGATACTGGAATTCTGTTTCCACCACCACGGAAAGAGGTCATGAATGTGTGCTGCCCGTTCCTGTCTTTTCTATGTGCACAGCTGGGCCCTGGAGAAATGGGTTTGGGGCTTCAGACACAGCCAATTAGCTGTGTTTGGGGCCTTTGAATTGGAATTGAACAGTAAGTTTTTGAAGGAGCGAGTGCACTGGCAGCAGTTGGGGGCTCTCTGATGAGCCAGCAGAGAGGGCCTGGACAGACCTTGTAGGGCAATGGCTGACGAAGAGACCAGGATGTCACCGGAAGCCAGGGGCATTGAGAAACAACTGAGAACAACTTGCACTCTTTAGAGAAACGCTTAGACCCTGGCTCCGCAAAGCCATCTAGGTGGCCCAGCTGCCCTGTTCACATTTAATAAGGAAGAAAGGTGGGCTAGGTTTAATCACATGAAGAGAAATGTTGTCTTTTCATAGAAGTCTTGATTAAATAACTTCCTAGCCGACTCCACAAAGCCAGTGTGGCGTGTACCAGCTGCTGACAGGGCTTGCCATCCATGGCTGTCCGACATTTGTGTATGGAGACTAAACCCATGTTAGGTGAGCGAGAGTGCCCCTCTCCAGTTCTGTCAAGAGCCAACTTTTCCAGTAAAGGACCGCGTGGTAAATAACGTTTGTCTTTAACATCTGTAACATCACTGTTGGCAAAGCTACTCAACTCCATTGCTGTAGCGTGGTCGTGGTCGATGCCATTGCCAATATGTGAGCGGATGGGCAAGGCTGTGTTCCAATCCCTTTATTTACAAAACTAAGTGGCTGTGAGATTTTGTCTGTGGGTCATGGTCTGCCCAGCCCTGCTCTAGAAGACCTTCTGTGCTCAGAGCCACATTCTGGTAACCACTGTAGTAAGGTCGGCCTCTGCATGTTGCCACTGAAGTGTGGAAAGATTGTTCCCGCTGAGTCTCTGAGAGACATCTAGAAAGTTAACCCTCACTGTTGAGAGGGTACCATGTAAACGGTGGATGGACAATTACCAAAAAATGAGGTGTAGGAATTCTCGAGGCCAAATGTATTTCTGCCTGGTAGTAGAGTAGCACCAAAGTATTTTAAAACTTTTGAACTTTTGTTTGCACTACTTAATAATAATTGTGTTTGCTTTTGGAAGGGAGAAATTGTTCTATAAAAACAAGATAATGTGATCATTATCCCAGGCCGCGATGGAGACCGTCTTCTCGGCTAACCATCATACGCCTAGCTCTGAGTCCAAGGTGCACAGGAAGCGAATTGGGGAATAAGTATTGAATGAGTTAAGAAATGAGGCACGCAGATACGACAGTCTGATGTTTGAGGCTAGTGACTTTGGAAGCAAATTGCTGTCACAGAATTCCAGTGCACAGACCATGCTGTCCTTCCTCCTGGCCACCTCAAGAGGCCTCCAGGCAGGGCAACGTTGCCCTGTGTACTGGTGTTCCAGATTTGCTCTGCTCTGTTGACGCAGGCTCGCTGATCCCCCCGGTTGGAAGAGTTGCTGATTGGATCAGAAAGGACATCTGCACCTGTGCAGGAGCACGACTCTCTTGTCCCCGCAGATTGTATTCTGCTTCTTTGTGCTCTGAGCACTGTCCTTCCAGCCTAATGAGCCGAGCAACGTCAGCATAACTCTTGACTGGTCTGGGTCCTAGTCAGTCCCCTCAGTAAAAATGAAGGCTGGATGTGAAAATAAAATTCAGAAGCCATCACCTGTCCGGTATTGTACATTCTTCTGCCCAATGAATAAATACCATCGCCATGAAACAAAACCAATAGGTTTCCTTGCGGTGTATCCCACATAAAATAGCATTCATACAGAGTGAGGAAGGAGTGACTCCTTATAAAGCTCTATTATCCCCAAGCCAGTGTAGCTGGGTTTACTTAACTTGAGAAGTTGGTCATAATGGGTAACTATTTTCAACTTGAGTGGTAGCATACCCTAATATAACCAGAAATCCTTATCTGCCCAGCAGGGAAGAAGATCAATAATTAGTTTAAATTTTCCACTCTATTTCTGCTATGGGTTGATGCCCCTCTCCAGATTTCCTCATGCTCTATTTATCCTTTAACTTTATTTTGTAGTCTTAAATTTTACGTCTCTTATAAGCAGCGCAAAGTTGAAAGGTTGAAATATCGAATCCGATTTTTATCTTTTCACTTGAGGATTTATTTCATTTACGTTTAATGTAATTAACAATGTTTATATGCACAGATTGGAATCTACCCCCTTGTTCTGTACCTTGTACTTGTCTCAGTGATTCCATGTTCCTTGTTTCTCTTTTCTTGCCTTATTTTTTTGGAAGGAGGGGTGGGATCTGGGCTTACCAATGTCAGGCCCTTCTTGCCACCTTTCGTTGACGTGAAGGCAGGGCATGGGTGTGACATTCCCCTGTCATCCATTTTCAGGGCTAGTTGATGTAGCAGGGTTTCATCCTTTTGGTGGTTACCATGGGGGTAAAATGTGAATTGTTAGCTATCAAAGTGTGAAGTTCATATTTTTATTCTCTTCTTATGAACTAAAAAGAATATTTAAGCTCCATTTGCTTGCTCTTTTCCTTATAAACCTGTATGCTGTTATTGTTACTGTGCATTTTAACTAACCCCAAAAATAAGATGAGTTTTGCCTGATACACTCAATGTTTGTTTAGAGTTACCCAAATATCTACTACTTTCTATACTCTTCTTTCTATATCTGACACATTACCTCTGGCATCTTTTCTCTCCTTATTTTTTTTTTTTTAAGTTTATTCAGAGAGAGAGGGAGAGAGAGAATGGCAGGAGGGAGGGGTGCGGGGGGTGGGGGAGAATCCCGATCAGACTCCACGCTCCATGCTGAGTCCAAAGTGGGGCTGCATCTCATGACGATGAGATAATGACCTGAGCTGAAAGTAAGCATTGGACGCTTAACCGACTGAGCCACCCAGGCACCCCCAAATATGTACTGTCTTCCATATGTACACTATTCTGTTGTTGTTGTTTTTAACCTGGTTGATGTATATGCTTTAGAATTTTCGTTTAGACTGGCTCTGTTGTGGTTACCTGTTTTCATCTGGCTAAAAATGTATTTATTTTGCTTTTAGGCTCAAAAGGTACTTTTGCTGTTCGTATTATTATTCTAGGTTGGCAGCTTTCTCTCATTCATTAAGGATATTATTCTACTTTTGTGGAACTTCCATTGTTCATGAGAATTAAGATTTAATTCTAAATATAAGTCTTTTGGAGATGGTCTCTCTCTTACTCTGGTTCCCTTTTAGGATCTATGCATTTCTTGGTATGCATTTTTAGAATTTTATCTTTGCAAATTTGGGGGGATTTCCTGGAAATGTGGACTGTTGTCTTTTATCTGAATGAAAGATTCTCAGATATTATCTCTTGAAATATTGCCTCTGCTCGGTATTCACTTGTAAATGTAGGTCGGGTCCTCTGGTGGGAGTCTGTATTTCCTTCCCTCTCTCTTGTTTTTTTACCACACGTTGTCTTTCTCTCCGACATTCTGATTAATCGAATCTAATTTATCTTCCAGTTCACTCATTCTTCTTTCAGCTTTGTCTGGTCTTCTCTTAAACCTGTCCACTGACTTTTTAAGTTGAGCTTTTCTATTTTTATTTGTATAATTTCTATTTGTTTCCTTTTCAGATCTGCTTCATTGCTTGTTATAGTTCCTTGTAGTTTAAGATGATGTTTTTATTGATCTGTTTGCACTTTTCCCGGTGGTCTTCATCTCGAAGACTGACTCAAATAATCGAACTTCTCCTTATCAGAAACTAGATGACCTCGCTTCAAGCATTCCTTCCCCTGTTTTGGGAGACGGCATCCTGCAGCACTTGATTTCATCATCCTAATCACAGACTTGCTTGAAATTACCTCTTTCAAGAGACCATGCATTTTTTTAAGGCAGGCTTCATCTGCAAACTGACAACCGTCCCCGCCTTCATTTCACTGTGGGATAGTAGTTCCAAGAAACCATCAGCAAGAAATCAGTATGCGCCCAGGCAGCAGTGGGAGAACAAAAGGAAAAGTCTAGAGCCTTACCTAGGAAGACCCTCTGGGGAGTGATGGGTGAAGGATGGATCTGATCACCCAGTAGAATGTGTCACTAAAGAAGAGCAAAAGACCAAGTCTGGAACATCTTTATATTTTATGGGTGAGGTGTGAAAAGAAAGGACTGAAAAGGGGACTGAGAAGTGTTATTTACAAATCAGGACAATGGAGCCGGACATCCTGGGAAGTAGGGACTAGTTTGTTTTTATTTTTTTTAAATGTTTATTTTTGAGAGAGAGAGAGAGAGAGACAGAGACAGAGTCAGAGCATGAGTAGAGAAGGGCCAGAGAGAGGGGCAGACATCAGAATCGGAAGCAGGCCCCGGGCTCCAAGCTGGCAGCACAGAGCCCAACATGGGACTCGAACTCATGAACCACGAGATCATGACCTAAGCCCAAGTTGGATGCTTAACCAACTGAGCCACCCAGGTGCCTTGGGACTATTTTCATACCTGGGAAAGTTAATAGTGAAACAGGGAAACAGGGAATCTGATCAGGCAGTTTGGTGGTCATCCATGACCTCTGTGAGAACACTGTCACAACAGGGAGGCACACGTCAGGACTGCTGTGGTCCGGGTAGTAGCATGACAGAGGATTTATCGTTTCACAACTGGAACCATGAGGCGTGCTCTTGAAGCTGAACCCAGGTCTGTCTGCTGGACACACAGCAAAGCCAGTCACCGAGACCTCAGGTACCCAGCAAGGAAAAGGTTTATTTGAGAGGCAGTCAAATGAGGCAGGAGGGCAAACTTCAAATCTGTCCTCCGGAAGGGAAAGAAAATACTTTTCACAATCACAAGGGTTGAAATTACTTACATGTTGATGAAAAGGATGAGGACATGTATGCCAATTCATGAGGAAAGGACAGCAAATTTCAGCCCCTAATGTCAAGAGGAGTTATCTTAGGCCAAGGAGAAGGGGTTATGGGTAACATTTGAGAGACTCTAGACTGGATGGGCCCTTGGGTTCCTTATCTCAAGTAAGACCTACAAAGGCCTTGCCTGTTCTTGGCCTAGAATCCTATCAGTTGACTTTGAGTCCAGGCTTCTGTAGCAACAGCTAGTGGATTTATTCGTGAGGTCTAAAAAACAATAGCTGACTAGAGAGAAACAGTTCTTAAGTTTTCCGTTAGTTTCAACCACATTGACCTTACGGGGCCTGGTTTCACTTCCAGAGATGGCATCAAGCTTCAACAAACGATGGCCTGGAGGCCAAATCTAGCCAACTGCCTGTCCTGTAAATAAAGTTTTATTGGAACGTAGCTCTGCCCTTTTTTTATTTAACCTATAGGCTACAGAAAAGTTGAGTAGTTGGAACAGATTGTATGATACATGAAACTAAAAATATTTACTATCTGACTCTTCACAGAAGATGTTTGCTGATCCCTGAATTATACGAAAGGAGTCGAGTTTTGCTTGTTTTCTTTTCAGTAGTACAGACTAGCGTGTTTCAGGCAAATTCCAAGGGAAAAGTGGAGGGGAAAGGCTGAAGGTCTTAGTGGGAGAGGCTAATTGAGAAGTGTGGTTCTCAAGAAAATGGGACGTGGCGGCTGGGGGACAGGTCAACTTTTATGTTGTTAGGAGTTGCTCTGAGTCAGTAAAGACACAAGCAAGAGGAGAGGTTGAATTTATCTACCGGAAGTTGAAATTGAAAAGTGGGAACGTTGAGAGGGCTTCTGACCAGCCTTCAGAGATCTTCATCTCCTTGTAATATAAAAGAGCCAGGAAGTTGAGAAGTCTCATCCCTTTGAAGGAGTAAGACTTTGTGAGTTCTTTCCCACGTTTCCTGTATCTTTATAACCAACTGCTTTTAGTAATCCTGAACAGAGGATAGTGTCGTTTCTACTGTGTACATCTATTTCCTGATTTGAGCTTTCCACTTTTTAAAATTTCTGTCTTTTCCCTCTTACTGTATCCGTATTCATTCCCATAAATTTTTTCAGAATTCCTCTGGCTTTAAAAGTTTAAATGGAGCTTCTCCAATGTCGAAGACATTGCGTCGTGAAACGTAATGAGTATATCGCTTGTAGCATGACGTAAATGCCGTAAACTACAAAGTGGAAGTCCACACCACAGTGAAACATGGCTATAAATACATACTGGAAGCTATATTAAAGCTGCTCTAGAGTTCAAAGTTGGCAAGTATTTCCAGAATTCACGCTAAAACTCAGTACATTAAAACTCAACCTTCAGTCTCACAAAGCTGGAAGTATTTACTCAAGCAATTATTAACTGCCTTCTATCAATTGGGCATGGAGAAACGTGTAAATCTTTTTTTTAAAAATGTTTTTAATGTTTGTTTTTGAGAGACAGACAGAGCACGAGTGGGGGAGGGGCAGAGAGAAGGGAGACAGAATCCAAAGCAGGTTCCAGGCTCCGAGCCGTCAGCACAGAGCCCGACGTGGGGCTCGAACTCACAAACTGTGAGATCCTGACCTGAGCCAAAGTTGGGTGCTCAACCACTGAGCCTCCCAGGCGCCCTGAAATGTGTAAATCTAAGTAAGACACTCTCTTTTTTAAGTCATTAATAGTGAAGAGGGATCACTTCCACTACAGATAATAAGAGCTATGAAAATGAGTGAACTCTGGGCACCTTGGAAATAGGAAAGATGGGCATTTGTAAGCCAGCTTTGAGTTAACCAAGCAGGCTTCCTGGAGATGTTGGATCTAAAAAAAGGTTTTTAATGACTATTTAATTATTTTGAGAGAGAAAGTATGAGAGTGTGTGGGAGGAGGGAGAGAGAGAGAAAGAGAATCCCAACCAAGAGATCACAACCTGAGCCGAAATCAATACCACCCAGGCGCCCCTGGACCTAGATTGTTTTAAAGCTGTGTATTGCAGACCTTAGGGAACCGAAGAATCATCACCTGGCGATCTCAGAAAATATGCAGACTCCTCCTAGATCTTCTAGATCAACTTTAGGAGTAAATCTGAGGATTGTGTGTGGTTTTCACCAGGTGGTCTGTGGGCCCTACCCTGGGGCAGCTGGGCTGGAAAGGAGGCATCGAGGTCGTCTGGCGTTACCTGAGATGCTATCCTGTCATGATGCTTAGAACATAAAAATTTCAATTTCAAATGATCCTCTAGTTGCTGTGGGGAAATCTGAGGTTATGCACATTGAGTGCTTATGTTTTATGTATGTTTTTATGACTTGTTTTTTTGAAGCGTGGCAACAGACCCTTTAGACCTGTGCGCCTCTCTCTCTCCAGGGTGGTGGGCCACTGCTGGGGCACGTGACCGAGGGACAGCCTGATTAGAGAGGGCCTCTAATTAGTGACACAGCTAACACCGTGAAAGCGGTGGCATCTGCTGCAGTTGCTAAATATAATTGCTAGAGAAAAGTTTATAAATATTCATTTAAATGTATTTCTCAAAGGCTCATGTTTGGAAGCACAGCTGCTCGGTGGCCCAAAGAAACACAAATGCACCACAATTAGTGCATTCTTAGCGCTAGGAAAAAAAAAAAAAACGCTTTATCTTTAATGTGCAGACATTTCAGTAAATACCATGGATCAGCGATTTCTGTAGCTAACATTTTGCATGTCATATTTATTAGTCGGTGTTACTACTTATACTTTAGATATTCAGTACTTTCTCTGATTATGGCTTTCTCCATTTAACAGTTATAAATTTAACTTGCGTCAAGTGACTAATATACTATTTAATGTCTTGTGTGATTAAGTTTTGAGTTTGCTTGCCAGAAAATTTGGCCAAAGAGTGTTACAATGAATTTCATTTTCTTTTCCAACGGCGATCTGGAAAACTCATTTCCTTTTAATATTGCAAACAAAGGGATTTTTGGGGGTGGTGGTAAAAATGTTTGGGGTTAATCTTCTCTTTTGTTATCTTGAAATGAGTGCAGTAATATTTATGCATTGACCACTTACACCAATATGTCTCCAAAAAAGAATTAAATGACAACATTCTGCTGACAGTCTCCTCGTGAAGGGGAGGAAAAAATTCCTTTTTTCTTCGCTCTCCTAGGTTCTGGAGCTGGGGTCATGTGGATGGCACTGAGAAAAGACAGATTTATAAGAAAAGAACATACAGATTTATTTAGAATAAGTTTTATGTGACATGAGAGCCTTCATCAGGACACGGAGACTCAGAGAAACAGTTCAACCTAAGCATTTTATTTTAATGTTTATTTAAAAAAAGTTTTTATGTTTTATTTATTCTTGAGAGAGAGAGACAGCGTGAGCAGGGAGGGGTGGAGAGAGAGAGAGGGAGACAAGATCCGAAGCAGGCGTCAGGCTCTGAGCTGTCAGCGCAGAGCCCGACGCGGGGCTTGAAATCATGAACCACGAGATCATGACTTGAGCTGAAGTCAGACGCTCAACCGACTGAGCCACCCAGGTGCCCCTCAACCCAAGCATTTTTATACTAAGTGTGAAGAGGCGCGCAGTGCCATGGAAAAATGTGGTGGGACATAGGGTAAGAGGGAAGAGTAGTCAATTAGAGCAAATGTTGCAACGCTTACTTGTTGATTTCCCCTCTGCATCTCTCCATCTTTAGTTATCACGAGGCTCCTTTCATCAGGGTGTTGGAAGGGCGTCTTTGACATGAAGGACGTGAACCTATTTCAGGGGAGAAGTAGGAGGTCACAGAGTCCTTCCTGAACCTGGTGGTTCAGTATGCCAAGGCGCCATGTTTTGACTCCTGTGCTTCTGAACTCTACCATCATCATCTCCTCTACAGAATTTGGTGCATTTGCCAGAGGGCAGAGAGCAAAGGCCAGGAGGTGGTGACTGGCCTCTGAAAACCAGCTGGTGACCCTTAGGAGATATGCGGGTGCCTGCAAATAACGAGGGCCAGGCATGGATTGAAAACAGGCAGAAGTCAACGGGTCAAGGCAGCAGTACATAGCAAAGGCTTCCTTTCCAGAGCTCAGAGCACGGGAAGAGAATTCCCACTGAACGGCTGGCAGTCAGAGCTGGGCACCACCGAATAGCCATTGTCCTCATAGCTTCATAGAAGCCTCCAGGATGAGGCCAAAATTTTGTGCCTGTGGAATGGTTCCCCACCAGGGGACTTCTGTCACTCAGGGAGCGTTTGGCAGTGTCTCCAGGCATTTCGGGTTGTCAAAATCAGGTGGGAGGGCACGGTGCTCCTGGCTTGTGGCGGAGTAGGGTCCAGGGAGGCCGCTAACCATCCCACAGTGTACAGACGGCCCCCGCCTCACACAGGTATCCGGCCCACGGCATTGATTGTGCGGACACTGACAACCCACTCTTCGTAGTTTACGGGCCGGCAGGATGCCAAGGTGAGGTGGTGTTGAAGGGACGCACAGACTTCCAATGACAGTTTTGGTTTAGTAAACGGAGTGAATTGCCACAATTTGTTCATTGCCAGAGTTCTTAAAGGGCCACCTCGTAAGTGGTAATTGCATGACCTAAAATCAGGAGAGAAACACAAAATTAAAAATAGTCTCAGCTGTGGAGTGTTTGAAGATTATGTAACCGTAGTAGTGTGGGAAGGGAAAGAAACGGACGCTGCCCTTACGGTTCCTCTGGGTGCTTTAAGAATAAATCGACATGAGACAGATTAACAGGAGAAAGTCAAACAAAAGTCTAATAATAAGTATACCTCCAGTATAGTTGAGAGACGCCCAAGAAAACCGAGTAACAGCCTAGAATGACCAAAGGCATCAACCTCAGTACTTTCTTGAGTTAATACAAATGGTGTCGGAGGTGGGGAGTTGATTTTGGAAACTTGCCCGGGAAAGCACGATGCATAAATGTACTGATGTAATGCACATTTGATGCATTGTCCTCTCCACTGAGTTTCTTCTTTATAAAAAAAAAAAAAAAACAATTTTTTTAACGTTTACTTTTTATTGACAGAGACAGAGCATGATCAGGGGAGGGGTGGGGCGGGGGGGAACCAGGCTCTAGGCTCTGAGCTGTCAGCACAGAGCCTAATGCGAGGCTCAAACTCAGGAACTATTATATTATTATGACCTGAGCTGATGCTTAACCAACTGAGCTACCCAGGCACCCCTCCAGTGAATTTCTTGAGATTTAGAGTCAACCTACTCTTCCTGGTACAGCCAATGGGGGGCACCCTTACAAATGGAGATTTTCCTTATACTTGTCACTTTCTTTTAAAAAAAATTTTTAATGTTTTATTTACTTTTGAGAGAGAGAGAGAGAGACCATGCGAGCAGGAGAAGGTCAGAGAGAGAAGGAGACACAGAATCTGAAGCAGGCTCTAGGCTCTGAGCTGTCAACAGAGCCCGTCACGGGGCTCAAACCCATGAACCATGAGATCATGACCTGAGGCAAAGTCGGATGCTTAACCGACTGAGCCACCCAGGTGCCCCTATACTTGTCACTTCTAAGAGGAGTAACTTCTATTCAGTTTTTAGAGCTTCTCTTGTGTTTGCAGTTTCCTAAAAAATCGTCATCCTAAGTGATCAGTATGCCAAAGAGGCATATCTTGGGGTGGTAGAATGTGCTCCCCTATTACACTAGTTTTTATTAAACTCCGATAAATTCTTAGTTATAATATTTCCCCCTTAGTCATCTGGGATACTTTCCAAGACCCTCTGCAGATGCTTTCAACCATGGGTTGCACACGGATTGCAACCACTGAACCCTATAGAATATTTTTTCCTGTACATGCGTACCTACAATAAAGTGTAATGTAGAGATTATTTATGCATAATAGTAAGACTACAACAATAACCAATAATAGAACAATCGTAACAGTATCCTGCACTAAAAGTTTCACGAATGTGATTTCTCTCTCAATATATCTTCTTGCCCTGTACACACCCTTCTAGGGATGATGTGAGATGATGAAATGACTGTGTGATGAGATGGAGTCGGGTGAACAACATAGGCACTGTGGCTGAGCAGAAAGCTACCATTGACCTTCTGACTGCCCATCAGAAGGACCATCTGCTTTTGAACTGCCCTTGATCATGGTTAACTGAAACTGAGGCAAGCAAAATCCTGGATAAAGGGGGACTACTTGTTTTTTATCAGACGTGAACAGTTTTGTGGATAGTTTTCGCTTTTCCCTTTTCTTATTATTTTAGCTCCACTTAAGAAGCAAAGGGTATCCAGGTAAATCCGCAGCGGCCGGCCAGGTGCTTGCTTTTAGCATTACAAAGAGTGCCATAAAAATCCTCCAGGGTTCTAGGCATTTCTTTTCCCTTACAAAGCTTGCTTTAAAGACAAGCATATAACTGCCAGAATGTACTGATCCCACGGTCTGGTTTGGAAGGGAAAAAAAATCTTGTATGGTTATCATCCGTCGACAATGGCATGTACCATTCTGCATTTTTTAATGTTACGAAAATTGTTCCAATTCATATTCACTGAAGAACGTTTAGTTCTCGTTTAAGGAACTTCTGTTATTGGCTTTTTCAAATCTCAATCAAGCAGTCATTTGAATGTTAAGGTCTTCGATGACTATGGGGAAGGAAATATAATTTCCCTACCCCCCTTCTTGGTTCTGGGCTGAGGCCACATTGTAATAAACGAAAGATTAACGGGAGATAAACGGAAGTTTTATACTGTGTATGTCTGGGAGAGACCCCGAGAACTTGAGTGAACTCCCTGAAATGGCCAGAGCCATTACCCTAAATACCGTCTTCGGGTAGACAAGATTTGGGGGTGCGGCATGAGTTCTGGAAAATTATCAGGCAAAGTGCAATAAAGGAGGGTGAGATTGTTAGGCAGTTTTGAGTCCTTGCTTTTTCATTTTTGCAAGAGTTTGCAGAGATTTGGTCTTTCCCCTTTTCCTGTACATGCTTGGAGACACCCTTACCCATGGAGATTTTCCTTATAAATCTAAATGTCTCTTAAACGAAAAAGTTCTACTAGGTTTTTAGAGCTTCTCCTGTGTTTGCAGTTTCTTAAAAATAACCTGCGTAAAATCCTTCTGCCAACTATCTGTATTTTGGGGGCACGTATCCTGCTCCTCTTCAGCTGCATAAAGCGGATTTCCAGTAAATGGAAGCAACCTCTATGTTTTCTTGCGGCTCATGAGAAACCTATTTCCTTTCCTCTGTTTTGTTTTGATTAGAACAGAAGGGGAGATGTCAGGAATATTTAGGTGAATGGATGACTTGAAAATTATAAGTTTGGGGTCTCTTGACTCTCTTCTTATCTCTAGAACGTCTGAGTTGCTTGAGATTACAAGGCAGGGTCTTCGTAGGAACTGTGCCTGCTTAGAGCACACATGAAAGATGAGAAGGTGGATCTCATTTCCCTGTTCGTCCTATTTGGTAGTGGGGGCCTTGCAGTTCTAGAGGCTTTAGAAGCACGGTGATTGACTTCCAGTGTCTGCTGCTGGCAGCGAAAGGAGGGTGCTCGTGCATGTTTCGTGCCCTGACCATCCTCACTAAGCTCTTCAGCGCTGTGCTCTTGAACGCTGGGCTACCAAGCTAAGGGTACAACGTGGTCATCGAGTGCGGGACTTTACATGTCCTTTACGGTTTAGTTGGTCAGCGTTGGGTGTTCCCGTTTCACGTGTGACCACGTATCAGGTCATCACTGTGACAGTTTTCTAACATGAAGGAGTTGTTAACTGTACTGCCCCTCCCTTTCTTTTGGCTGGTGACAGTGGGCTCTCAGTTGGGCCTGTTGCCATTGACATCCTGTGGGATGTCAGTACGGTGACTAGTTTAATTAAAACCTACCTTGAAGGGGCGACTGGCTGACCCCAGTTGATAGAGCATGCAAGTCTTGATCTCAGAGTCTCGAGTTCAAGCCCCAAGGTGGGTGTAGAGCTTCCATAAAAATGCAACCAACTGAAAACATACTTGAAAACAGTTGATGCTTTACTGTTCTTAGTAATGAGTAGAGACATGGACAGGAAAATCTTTTGATTTCTGTAGAGGCTTACCTCTTATCCCATGGGAAAATACTTCCTAGAAGTGTTGCCAAATTAAAAGTGTCACTTTTGTTTTACACAGTTTCTTTTCCCTATACGCCAGGAGGGTATACTATTAGACAGCAAATTTTTTTTTGAGACCTAAGCGTATTTTGTCTGTTATTTTTAGAACAAAATTTATACAATGAACAAACAATGAACTCCTTTTCAAGGGAAACATTTGAAATTCTGGACCATTTTGCAAGTGGATGCTGGTCGTTGTTTCCAATATTGTATATTCTGAAACGAATATATATTGTGAATGAAAATGATGGGTATTACCTACCCACACCCTTCCTAGCTGCTTGCTTTGCATTCTTGAGAACAGAATTTTCTAATCCACGGTAAACCAAGCTTCTAGATTTAAGCGTTCACTGGGTTCCGACATATGTATTAGAAATACAAAAATTAACATGTACCAATCAGGCTCCAGGATAGCTGTTTCCCAGGAAAGTAGGCATTTACTGTCAGAGGGTCAACAGAAACGATCACCTGGTCCATGGGCATAGGTTGGAGACCGAGTTGGAAACCAGCCATACGGCATTTGGGTCCATATATCTGTGTCAAGGTTTTCTTCCAGTCCAAGAGCCACTGGTCCAAGTTCGGCAGTGAACTTCGTGCCAGACCTTCAGACTGCTGTATCATGGAGTATGAATCGAAGTTTTTCAAAATTAATTAAACCTTTTAAAATGAATTGCGCTCCATAAAAACTATTACCAGGAATGGTTTCACGGGAGCACATTTTGTACTATTAATAATAAAACACATAGTTAAAGATACATCTGTTTTTTTCCTTTTTACCATGTCCATTCGTGTGTGTTTTATAATGTAAATAGCGTTGTTGAGGTCGGCACAGACAGGTCAGGTCGGGGGCCAGCCACATGGGGCTTACATGCCCAACACGGCCCTGTGCCCCCTAATTTCCATCTTACCCATGGCTGCTTTTTTACCGTGTGGCCCGCAGACCTAACAATGTTCATAATCTGGCCTTTTACAGACATATTTCTGACCCTTGGTCTAGGTTAATAAGGCGACCCTGGGACAGAGATGTCCTGCCCTTTCACTCAAGTACTGCCATTTTGAATGCCTTGTTGCATGGGATCTGTTCTCCTATCTGGTCGTGCCTAGTGATGGTTCTGTGAGTCTGAAAAAAAATGCCGGTGTCTGGTCAAACCCTTAGGGATTCTGACAGTGAGGATGGTAAGGCCTGGACACCGGGACATCTTAAAGCTCTCCAGCATAATCTCACGTGCCGCCACGTTTGGGAACCACTTGGCCTTCCGGTACTGGACACTTTGAGATGCCCCCAGGTGGCATTAGAGGAGCCATTCTTGCTTGTGTGCCTTTTCTAGCTAAGTCACACTTGAGGTGAGCTGGCCCCACCGTTAGCAGACTCAGGACAGGCTTGAGACCAGTAATCCATCTTCAAACACACTTCTTAGGACTAAGGCGAGATGAAAGGAGATTAAGAGTCTCCAGACTTCAGGACTTCGAGTGCCTCTTTTCTCTGGTGTTTTCCTTGGCCCTCTGGTACCTACTTTCACTGCCCAACAAAGAAATTCTTTTGGCGACCGTCTTGGTTGTTCTGTTCCATTCAGATGTCACTGGAAGATGATCTGTAGTTCTAGAAATGTGGACACGGTTGATTTCTTTTCGTGCGTGCCTTAGGAACTAAGGATTCTTTCAGTAAAATCCTCTTTCCGAATGCCTGCCACATAATGTTATTTGGTAGCTCTATTCATGGCTGTCGTCATAAACACTGTTTATAGAACCTTTATCGGCGTTTGCCTCTGGAATTGATAAAGCCCTTAATATAATTTGTTGTGAAAACACTGCTCTGTTGTTTGTTTGTTTCTTTAGCTTAATAGAGTGGCACATATGGAGTGTTGGAGAGATAGGGATTTATATCCTATAAAATGGCTTTCAAGACGGAAGCACTTTTATCTCTGCCAAACTATCTCTAACAAAATGATTGGTTAGTTGGTTCACACTGCCAGGTACTGTTCTTGATTTACAAACTGGGGGAAAGAGGCAAAAGGAGGACTTGGAGACACATGCCCCAAGGAGGCCATGCCCCAAGGCGGAGCCGCTGGAGACCTGGAGCTCAAGGTCCCCAGCCCCCCATCCACTGCTGTGATAAAGCCCTCCCTGGATACAGAGCCTCCCCGGCCAGTACTTTTGTAGTATAACACAGAATGAAATCTCTGCTCTTGCCTTAAGGAAAACTTCTTCAAATTTGGAAAGACATAAAGGCAAATAGATCCACTGAGGAAGGGAGATTTTGCTTTTCAAAATGAAACCAGGGACCGTAGATAGGTAGAGTAATCTACACAGCAGTTGTGAATTAACGCCACCGATGTTCTATAGGAGAAGGTGATAATCAGCGGTATGTTTTCTCGGTGGTACGATTTAGCATTTGGTTCTGCTCTTTATTTCATTTAGAATGTTCTTGAAAGAGGTACTGCGGAAACTTGATTAGTCAGAAGATAAGATAAATAGAAATACTCCCAACTTTACAGTACCTGGAAAAAAATAAAATCGTGCAAAAAAAGTCCTTGTTAGGTTATTAAAAATTTTAATTTCTAGACTAAATTCCAATAGAGAGCCAGTTTCCGTACAATGGAATCATGTTTAATATTCATGGCAGTGACGCTGAGGAAAAGCAGTTCGCTCAATTATCAAACAAGATTCACTTGTCTCTCTGTACTTTCCTCGGCAGCAGAATACATTTTTAAAATTATCTTAAATATTCTGTCACCACGGCTAAGCCATGTTTATTCACCAAGAACTCTAGTAAATTGAGTATATATATATTGTTTTAACTCAAGACTTCGCTTGAGATAATAAATATATCAACCAACATATGTTTCAGAGAACACAGTTTTGTAAAATGAGACCTTTTTGGCCACTAATAAATAGGATGGCTACACGTTTCTACAGCGGGGGCTTAACCGGACAAAGAAGTAAGTTGTGGCAGTTGTAAATTATAAACCTAGTGGCCAGAAGTATACATCCCTATTACTGATCTCAGTATTTATTACCTGATCTCTGTCCTCATGAGGGTTTCAGTCTAATTGCAAGGTGGGCAGAGTTAGCTAATAAGCAGAGAAGCAGTAAGTCAAGCTGTGGTTAATGCTATAAACCACTGAGCTGCTAGGCTAACTTTCACAGTTGCATAAATTAAATCTGTAAGGATACAATGAGCGTAAGTGGATTTAGACAGCTACTATTCCAGGCACAGCAAGTTCTCTTTGGGTCCTTTGTCCCCCAAGTTCGACAGGGTGGTGTGGAGGCTTCTGGGTAGATTGTAGGCACAGGGGAGGTAGGAGTCTCAGCCAAGAGACACAGAGCCTAGGAAACTCCCAACTTATAACCAATTCATATGCAAACCTGCCCATCCTCCCTTCTGAGAGAGAATCCTTTTCTTGCCCTTGAACCTGAGCAGCTCTTCTCTGGAGAGAGACTTTCCAATCCATTAATGCCTCAGAGTACAGCACACATCAGTTGGGGGCGGTCCACCCTCCCTGTCTTGGTCAGGAAACAAATCTGTGACCCGGGGCTACTCTCTCTCTGTTTTAGACTATTTGATTTCCAGACATCCTTGAACAGAGATCTCAGTGCCCTTGACTCGGAAGACCTGCAGAAACACCTGCATTAGCACCTCTCAACCTGGAAGTGAGGTGATATGATAGAAGCAGCTTAAAGGGAGTCCAGGGGAAGGGAGTCAGCCTCAGAGCTGATCCATGAAGACAGAGGAAATGATGGCAGTAACGTAGGGAGGGCATTTCAAGAGACGACACCGTGAGGTGGGCGTACTGCCTGGTGGGTTCAGGGGACTTCAAGAAGAGGACCGTGGCCAGAACCTCGTGGGCAAGCAGGGAGGTGGCCCTGGTTTGGGAAGCACAAAGGTTGGGTCATCCAGGGCCCTGTGTGCTGTGGTTGGAGTGGGGCCTCCTTCCTAAATGAGATGGGCAGCCCGTGCCTAACTGTATTCACACGGGGGACCTTCTGCATGTTCAGAGTCTGCCTTTGAGCCAGGCAGTGAGCGAATAAATCAATTTAGTGGGTCACAGCACAATGTTTAGTTGCTGACATTGGACAGAATATATGAGAGTGCCTTATGTATAATATGGCGAGTATTGTTCCATGAACCTTTTAATATTTCCTTGATTTTAAGTGCACGTTTTCCCAATTTTGACATTTCGTCTACAATCCTGGTGGGGCTCATGATCAACGACATCACAGGTTGATCAAATATGGCGTAAGTGTGTAACATATGCACCTGTGAAGTAGGCTGTTATGCAATATTATTTCTAACGATGAGTCACAGTCAGTATTTTCCTTCTAGAGCCCCCCCAGTTGATGATAGCGGGTTTAAGGCAGCCTGAGGGAGGTAGAATATACCATGTAGAATGGTACTCACCATTCTGAATGAGGTTATTCAGAGGAGTTAGAAGCAAATAGAGTTTTTTCTCAGTCTAATTCTATCAGATGAGTGTGTTCAAGCCAACAGGCTTCAGCATTGACAACCAAGTGTAACAAGAAGGGAGGGTGCCCGGTGGACAGAGGGAGCCCACCGTGCACTGGTGGGAAATGAGCAGGTGTAAAGATAGCCTTTAGCTTTGACCGAGATGAGGCCTGTGGTAGAGGAAGCAGGTGCAAGCACCCTTCCAAAGCATGGGGCAGGGAGGCTGCTCCTTACTGTGGTCACCTCTGAACACTTCTTCACCAGACCAAACACGTGGCTTGCTCACTGCTTCTTCTTCCCATTGGTGCCTCAATTGCCCCTACAAAGGGGTTATTTACACAGTGTATGCTGAGGGAGAGATTCTGCCTGACTGTGCTTTGGGAGGGTAGGGTTTGGGGCTGGAGTTTCTGGGACTAAATAGAAGCCAGGCCAAGATCTTTCCAGCAGCAAGGGCAAGGGGAGTCCAACACTGTTGGATTGGGCTTAAGTAAATAATAACTGCATACATCTGAGTTTAGTCGCTTTAAAGGCAAGGTTGAGCCTCTAAAGTAGATCGGTTGATTTAAGGAAGAGGAGGAATGCCTTGGCCAGAATCCTGCTGTAGCTTACCCCAACTCCTCTCAGGAGATGATGGAAATAATGGATGGGTATGCCAGTGACCCTGTGTGGGTTGAGCCAACCAATAGAAGGAAGACAGAAGTATCTGTGTGTCGTGCTTTGGAAGTAAAGCCCTGTGCTTTTTTCCCGCTCTCCAAGTTCTGTCTGCTGAAGCCTATCTTCATTTCTCTAATGTAGACAGGAAGAGAGAACAAAGAATGATCTTTTCAGCATTCTGATAATGTGTAGTTCAAGCCATGTAACCTTTTCCCAAGGAACTGACTGTAGTCATAACATACCATTTTCCAACACGTACTACAAAATACGCCCTTTATTCATTTTCAGCAAATTATGACCAAAATTAATCAAGTTGCTGAAGGCTACCCAGGACCAGTAAATTAGCATGTGGTAATTTGTTCTACACTTAATTCTTCATTCAAGCCACAACTTCTGCCCTTACAGCGGGGCTTTACAACATCACAAGGTATTTCTTGAGGGTGACAAAGTGACACATTTTGCTTGTGTTTGTTCATTGTTCTCTGGGATAAACGTTAGTGTTTGTAAATATAATTTTAATGCATTATGAACAGGAACTGCCATTTTAATGTGTTATGAAACAGAAGCTGCTGGCTAACTACATAAGCGCTTCAAAAACAAACACTGTTACACTGAAGGTTTTCTCATTTTCTTGTTATTTTGGCTTATCTCTAACAAATTGACTGCTTCATGTTCTTAAATATTAAGTTCTCTAATTATTGCATTTTTCTTTTTACTGCCATTAGACTACATTCATGAGTAGATCTGTTGATGCACAAAAATTAATTACCTTCTCCTTCATCATTATATTTAGAAAGCACTTTCTATTACTAATAACATTTTCTAATTAAGCAAGATAATGGATGTGGGTTTTTTTTTTTCATAATAGACTTACTGAGCAGAATCTGGTAATTTATTGTCATTTAATAGTGGAATGACAGGAGTTCTATAGATTCAGTACAATTTTGCGAGGACAGAAAGCAATTTGGTCTGATTCTTTGTCAAAGCTGTAAGCCATTTAATGTAATCTCAGTTGGGTTTGTTTTTATTTCTATGATGCTTCCCTTTCCCGAAACACAATTTAAAATATGCCAGAAGAGGAAAATATTTTAAATTAATCTAATTTATTTTCCTTTTTCTACTCTGCAAAAGGGGTATTTACTGTATAATATTATGTCTCAGTTTTATATATTATTTTGAGGTTTTTTAAATAAATTTTTTAATGTTTATTTAGTTTTGAGAGAGAGAGAGAGACAGAGCGCAAGCAGAGGAGGGGCAGAGAGAGAGAGAGAGAGAGAGGGAGACACAGAATCCAAAGCAGGCTGCAGGCTCTGAGCGACATGGGGCTCGAACCCTTGGACCGTGAGATCATGACCCGAGCTGAAGTCAGACACTCAATCGACCCAGCCACCCAGCCACACAGGCACCCCTTGAGTTTTTTTTTAATATTGGACTCCTGTGTAGTATATCTTTTAAAGAACTGATGTTGAGTGAATATTCAGGGCATACGGTCTAAAATGTCTAATTCTTTGTAATTAAGGCCAGTGTAAGCTGATGAACACAATTTCATTTAGACGCGGTTTTCCTTTGAAGGGAGTGCTTAACAGAAACTGTGCAACACACAAAGTCAAAAGTATTTGTTGTCTGCCCTTTTACCGAAATTGTAATCCGGATGTATTATTCTAATTATTGGGGTGTTTACTGGATTCGTGGAACAGCAGTCTTGCCATCGAATGTTTGGCATTACCGCTTTAGAAGTCGAGGATTTAGAATGATGGCACTTGCAGGCTGTGTGGTCTCCGGGGCAGCTACTAAACTGTGCCCCGTAGCACAAAAGCAGCCATAGAAAATACACAAGCAAATGGATGTGGCTACGTTCCAATAAAGCTTTATTTACATAAACAGGCTTCAGGCTGGATTTAGGCCACTGGTAGTTTCCCATCCTCTCCAAACCCTTGTTATTTATTCGAAGAAGAGTTCCTCTGCTGGTTTAGGAACTCAGGTGTTGAGGCTCCACTTCAGTCCTTCTGAATCAAAGTCTACATTTTGAGAAGATCTGAAGGAAACTACTATGCTCCTTAAAGTTGGAAGAGAATGCCCCAAATGGCTCTTCAAAGAGTAACAAAAGTAACTCAGAGCAGGTTCTGGGAAACGAATAGGTGTGTTGACTGGCATAATTCTAGGCTGAGGGGGTAGGGAGCAAGCGCTAGAATATGGAGATCTTTCCCCACTTTCTGCCCTTGATAATTCTCCTATGGTTGGGGCGCCTGGTGGCTCAGTCGGTTAAGCATCCGGCTTCGGCTCAGGTCATGATCTCGCGATTCGTGGGTTCGAGCCCCACATCGGGCTCTGTGCTGACAGCTAGCTCAGAGCCTGGAGCCTGTCTTCGGATTCTGTGTCTTCCTCTCTCTCTCTGACCCTCCTCTACTCATGCTGTCTCTCTCTCAGAAATTAATTTTAAAAAAATTTAAAACAATTAAAAGAATATTCTATGGTTTACCCCATTTCCTTAGGGAAGAATCACGTAATTTCTTGCCCTGGAAAATATTGGCTTTGGGCACTTCTGCATGAGGGACTCAGTGGGGTGATATATTGTCCCTGCAGATTTTGAAGTTTCCTTGTATTTTCAGGCCTCACGTCACCCCGTTGTGTACCTGGCGTTGCCGAGTCCCAGCTTTCTGTCATTTTCCCAGTTAGATCACCTTTCCCATCCGTTGATCCCTGTGACTGTGTCTGCACTTCTAGTCTCTGTGTCTGGGCCGCAGATGGATTACTCACCGCAGCCCCTTCACATTAGGGCCTCTTTCGGCCAGACTGGTCCTTGTTGTGAGAGCCAAAACGGACTCCAGTAATTGCTCAGTGTGCTTTGTGGGGACAAAATTGCCCCATGTAGAGAACCACTGAGTCACAGCGATACCAAGAAATAAAAGCCTTGCTCTATGATCTCAGTGCAGCCAGAGACCCTGGACTTTGGCCTCCAGGTTCGAACATCCTCTGTTCTCATCCAGTGAGGTATGATAATGTTATTTTCCACGTGAGTCATGAAATGAAGAGTTAAGGAAGCACAGTAAAAGCCACAGCATCTCTGCCCTGCTTCTGTCGGCCTCTCTCAGCTGCCAGGAGAGTCTTTGCTGTCTTTGCTCTTCTCTCCCTATCGGTTCTTGATCCTTTTTCTTCTTTATAGTCACTTTAAATGCTCTCAAGTGGAAAAAGATAAATATGTATTGCCCGTCTAGCATTTTGAACTGAAATCTCTCACCATAATATTCTATAAAACAATATGCTAGGGACTGGGAAACAGCTTGACTTTTATATTTTAGGGATTTTCTTTCAAATCAGAAATTTGCTATTGCTTAGTGTTCATTATGTAGTCCGTCCATCTATACAATGTGTTTTAAAAAATCATCATCAAACGACTTAAATTGTGTAGCTGATTTCTGGGACAGGCTTATCACAAGTCAGGCTCATCATATGGCTATTATTTGTGGGGAAGAGAGCTGGTGTTTGCTCAGTTTTGTGTGAATCATGATGGCCCTCAGAAAATCTTCCCGATCTCATCAAGCATAATTCATTGACTCCTGTAAACAAAAGATCACTTTATTTTATGCCATGATTAAAATACTAAGTTTCCAAATATTGAACTTTGTTTTCTATTTGGTTATTTCCTGAAGTTGTGGTGTGCAAATTTGCTGCTCATTCAATTGACTGAAGTTAACAGTTGCCAGAATGAGTAAGTCTGGGTCAGCCAGAGATCTGACTCAAATGTACCACCTGAGATGAAAGTACTGCATAGCGGATCTGATTAACAGTGTCATTTGGCTATTTAATCACTTTCCAAAGGGAAACAGATGATTACATCTAGACCAATGCCCCCACCTAGTACTTGCCATGCCTTTGTGAATGTCATAGATTGATTGCAAAATTGGTTCCATCCATGTTCCTTTCACAGTGACATTTCAGATCTTTGCGCAGTACTTGGAGTTGATTTATCCTGCCGTTGAGTGTGGGACGACCTTGTGGCTTGCTTTGACCGATGGAACGCAGGTGCGGTAACGCTGCACCTGCTCTGAGCCATGTCCTTAAGGGTCCCTGCACATCTGTTCTGTCTTTGTTTTGGGACACTGCCCAGCTCCCACGAGAATAAGCCAGAGTGGCATGCTGGAATAGGATAGGCCCCATGGGATGGCAGGAGCCACCCCAGCTGAAGACACCAGTCCTGGCCAACCTGGTACTGGCTGCGGATGCTTGAGCGAGCCCAGCCGAGACCAGGAGATCTGAAAACCCAGCTAGGGCTGCCTAGCTGACCCCAGGTCACTGGCGAGCACGCACAGTTGTGAAGTGGGGTTGTTGTCTTAAGCCACCAAGTTTGGGGTGATGTATTATCTAGGGGAAGAGAATTAAAACAGTGAGACTTGGAAAACAGCATCCCTAGGGGTGTGTGAGTTAGATAATGGCACCCTTACTCTGGCACGGACCTTTCCAGGGTGCACATGGTTACTTCCTCCCTGCGGTTTTCTTACAGCATTCCCAGTTGGCAGGAGTGACCGTGAAATCTAGCATCAGGGCGCAGCACCCGACTCTGGGCACACATGTCATAGAAGCCCTGTGGTCTCCAGGAGTGAACATGGTCGCTGTCATCCTCTGACACCTGAAAGTACTCACTGGCTACCGGAAATTACTCACCTGAGGCTTTTGTTTAAAAGCAACAGATAAGGCGCATCAGGAGAAAGCATATGTGGGCACACGATGGCCTCTGAGAGGCATCTCCAACAATGCAAACCCTCCAGGGCCCTTTTCTTAGAGAGGCCAGAGCTATCCTGAATCCCTGGCTTGAATGCCAAGATCTGTGTGAGGGAACTCGGCTTTGGGATAGTTTAGAGTCATTGTCAGCACTCTGCACTCCTGATTTCCTCTTGGTCATAATCCCACTAGGTTCCTCTTGGTCATAATCCCGCTAGGTTCCTCTTGGTCATAATCCCGCTAGGTTCCTCTTGGTCATAATCCTGCTAGGTTCCTCTTGGTCATAATCCCGCTAGGTTCCTCAGACCGGTTAGGGCCATTGCAAATGATCAATACAGAACCTCACCAGGAGAGTTGCTAACCATAAAAAAAATAATAATAATAATACACTGTTAATCCCCTTGCCCTTATCTTGCCCATGCGTCAAAAGCCATCCTCACCGAAAGGACTGAGTTTTCCCTTCCAATGGCAAATACTTCCATCTGCACTGCCTCGGTTTCCTTATTTGTGAAATGGAGTTAACTTCTAAAACTTTCAGTAGGATTGGATGACGTGATTCCCACAGAATACTTTGAACAAGCGTCTGCAACTGAATAGACACTCAGAATTACTGTTACTAATTAAACGAAGAACATTCAACCAGGAGTCAGGCATTGAATTCAAGCAGTCTGACCTTGGACACAGCACCCCAGCTCTGTGGGCCTCTGTTTGCTCGTATGATCAGGGCCGTTCCATTTGATGATTATGTTATGTTCACTTTCTATTGAAATGATGTCTGAAAACCCAGGTAAGAGAGCTCGTATGTTATCAGGAGTGGGTGCAGGCTACCGTCTAATAGGTGGAGAAGCTAGCGAAGCGTCTTATTTGTTTCTCACTCTGAAGGAATAGTGTATAATTACGTGACTAACCTAGTAAGCAAACTTCAGAGAGCAAGTGGACCGGAGAAGGCTAGAATCGTAGGGAAAGTCATTGAGAAGAAGGAAGAGGATTGAGACACTTGCCATTGAAAATCCAGGCCTCACAGAGAAAACTCTTTTTCGGGTCCCTTTGTTGCTGGGGTTCCATTGTGGTCCACGAACCACTGGTGATGAGTGAGTTTTTGCTACGCAAGACTCTTAAGTTGGATGTTACTTTAAAAATACCTATGAGTATATGAAAGTAGAATAAAGGGGTGAGTGGAAATTTGGTTTGCCCAGTGTCCTTCTTAACTAACCCTTGATTTCACCTTTGAAACAATACTTTACACAGAACATAAATAACGGAATTATCTATCTATCTATCTATCATCTATGTATCTATGTATCTGTCTATCTGTCTGTCTATCTATCTATCTGAAAAGCTCCTGCATATACCTTAAAAGGTTGGCATTTAGTTATTTATAGTTAAACTTTTAGTGGGTAAAGAGTTTAATTGCTTTTTGGTAACAACTTGTTTTCAGAACTGCCAAGCTATAGAAACAGTAGCCTCATTAAATCTAAGGAAACAAGTGAGTTGATCATATGTGGTCATTGGATCCACAATAAGTAGATGAAATCTGAATACTTACACAAAGATATGATCAGCTGCAATCTGTGTTCCAGATTGCTTCACTATTTATACTGGGATTTAGTTTCTTTGAGGAAACAGATAAATTGTCATTTACTTATTTTCACCCAAACTTCAATTAGAACTAATATTAATACTTAAGCCACTAGTTAATTGATAACCCTGAAATTAGGTGTGGTTTTTGTTTTTGTTTTTTGTTTTTTGCCCCTGGCATTTTTAAAAAACAGAATTTTCTAATTGCTTAGCAACATAATTTAATATTTATAAAGGAAAATGAAATCCACTAATAAATCCCTGTATATTGTTCTTTCCTCTGGAAGGGTTCACACAAAAACTACTACCTCACTAAGGAAGGTGCCCTTGTATTATGAAAACAACATATGGGCAGAGTAAATATAATCCCGATTAAGCTCCCTATTTTATATGGGATGGCTGTATAGCCAGACATTTTAAATACTTGCAACTTGTCAACCCCTAATTTGTGGTCTTCCACAGGACTGGCCCAGTGTACTCTGTTTGTCACTTTTTACCATACTAAACGTACCCAAAGTGTTTTTCTATCCCATTTAAATATAACATCTGCCTTAAAACTGGAATAAAGTCCATGACTCATCGAAAAAGTGACACATTTTGTGGGCCATATTGCACTCACTCTAGAAATGGGCCAATTTTCAAAAATTATTATGGATAGGCAATTACGTGCTTGAGATTTTGCAAGCACGTATGATTCATTACCTAATCCACACTGAGTCATTTTTGCGTTCAGAATTTTTTTGTGAGGTGACAGGCACTAGGGAATGTTTTGTTGTTTGTTTTTTCTTCCTTCCCCCCCCCCCCCCGCCCCTTGACTCATAGAGATTAGACATGATAAGAGGTAACTGAAATGAACGTATGTTTAGGAAAAGGGAACTATGATCTTCAGCAGTGGTAGCTTCAGACATGACATTGCTGACAAAATGAATCTTATTCTTACAAATTAATCAGAAAAAGAAATTTGTCAGAGGATGCTACACAGCCTGCAATATGTTCTCACTTGTGAAAATTAAAGTCTAGGTGACAGATTGATAGTGTTATGCTTTCCAGTTTCTGCAAAAATTTGGGTTAACCTTTCATGCCTCTGTGTGGTCTGTGAGGTCTAGCCCAGTAACCCTGTAAACATAACTTTTTCAAGAAATGATTAGAAACAAGATCCACCCCTTATGCTTTAACTAACGCCAGGCAACCAAAGTTTGAGTGTGGACGATAACTGATTGGAACTGGGGAATCTTTCCAACGTTGCACGTAATTTATGTAGAAATTGTGTATGCTCCTTGCTGGAAGAAACATTCACGCATGTAACTTTTTATGGTAGTGGTTATCTACAGTTTTTTTTTTTCCTTTGGGGTCAAAAAACCACAGTAATGGCCACTCACAAGAACATAGGTGCATTAGGTATAGGTAATGAATAGGCTTCCCCGGGTCCTGAGATGATTTGTAGACTTTTCTCATGTGGAAGATACAGCCAACATCTGTGGTTCTTTATCCTTTTCCTTGAAAAGATCCCTGTTTTATACTGAACAGTCATATCCTTTTATCAGGAGATCCCTGAAAGGACCTTTCATCTCTTGCCCTTTAAGTGGCAGAATGTCATGGAAGTTTCCTTAGAATCTACTTTTTCGCTGGAACGTAAGTTTGAGAATAACTTCTGTCTTATTTTCTTATTCAGGGAAAAGTCCTGCCTTCAGCTGGTTTAAATGTATGAACTGACTAGCTTCGACCTAGTCCCCCAATTTTCATGCGAATCTAATTGGCTCCAACCCTGTGTTTCTTCCCTTCTTTCTTCCTTTCCTTCATTCTTCCATTCTTCTCCCTTTGTTACTTTTTTCTTTCTCTGATTGATGTTAGGTCCAGACTATCTATGTATCTGGCACTTCGAACCTTCATCCCCTCAAGGATCTGGCCTCGTGGCAACATGGTGATCCCTCCCCTCAGAAGTCGGTGGATCTGACAAGTCAAGGTCAATGACAAGAGTGGAATGCTATGCAAACTCATTGTAAATGTAAACTTCACATACAGGCATACAATCTTGGGAAATGAGGAAGTTTCTATACTATCTAAGCTGTTAAGCCTCTTCTCTGCTCCTCTATATAAATAAGTATGGTATTCAGGGAACTATATTCATTGATAAATAAGACAGTCCTTATAATAGTAGGTAGGTAATAGAGATACTGTGGCCCTTGAGGATATTAAGTGACAGTTCTAATTCTTTTGATTCAATCCAGCAAGCATTCATTGTGCACCTGAATGTGACAGCCGTGGTATGAGGTTGGATGGTACGTAGCACTCGCTCCCAAGGAGCTCACAAGTGGAAAAGGGAAAGAGACACAAAGACGCTGTAGTACACCTTGGGCAATGACTATTACTTGCTAACATGAATCCTTCATGATTTTGACTGTCCCATTGTCAGATGATACAATTGAGGTTCAATAATTCTTTGAAAGTCAAACACACTTGCATTCCTGCCTCACTTATGACTAACTCAGGGGGCTGTCGGTTTTCCATTTTTTAAGGGGAAGATGCTGCATTGGGATTCAGAGCTCTGGTTTCGTTTGTGCAGCCTCCTTATCCTCTCGACTTTTCAGAAAGTTGTTTTGGCTTTAACTAAGAATTTTGTTTCAAGCAGTCTATTGGCTCTCCCCCAACACAAACAGTCTATTCATTTTCTGGGATCATTTCTCTCCCCACTGAGACACTTTTACCAGAAACTCTCTTCTGCTAATTCCAAGACCCTCAAACTTCAGTTTCTACCGGGAGGAGAATGAGCGTTCTTATTGCCTGTTCCTACAGAGCACATTTTTGTCTTCTCAACCTCTCCATAGCCTTAAAGGGTAGCTGAGCTTTGCATCCTCACACTCCCCTAAGATATTTCCCCAAAGGAGTCGCTCTCTCCCAAAGAGGATTATGGCTTTTTTTTTTTTTCTTTTTTAGAGTAATTAGCTCTGACAATACCATAGTTTTTCCTCCGTCACACTTGTATCTCTCATATGCACAGACATTGCCTCTTCTGAAGAGAACTGAAGGACTCACTTTAATGTTCATTGGTGGTGGCTGAGCCTTCCTGGTCGGGGTTTAAAATGAAAGGCTTCTATGGAGCGTATAATATTATTTCTCTGCAAGTGACCTAGTTCAAGGAAATGAACTTTCTCATTTTCAAGACTTTTTTTTTTCTGTTATAAACGACAGAGAGATGGCAGGAAGTAAGATTGGTGGCCATTTTAATCGCACTCAGATTGAAATCCTCTCCAGTTTTGAGGAATGATATGCTAAGGACTTGTTATTTCTGTATCTTCTTTTGGGTGACTGGTACTGGCATGATAACGTATGGGATTCAGCTGAATGAATTGCAGTCCCAGACACCCCTTCCGAAGCGGGGCAGGGCAAGACAGATACAGCGTACAGCGTTTCTTTCTTTCTTTCTTTCTTTCTTTCTTTCTTTCTTTCTTTCTTTCTTTCTTTCTTTCTCTCTCTCTTTCTTTCTTTCTCTCTTTCTTTCTTTCTTTCTTTCTTTCTTTCTTTTCTTTTCTTTTCTTTTCTTTTCTTTCTTTTCTTCCTTCCTTCCTTCCTTCCTTTCTTTCTTTCTTTCTATTCATTTTTGAGAGAGAGAGAGCGAGAGAGCCAGAGCATGAGCAGAGGAGGGGCTGGGAGAGAGGGAGACACAGAATCTGAAGCAGGCTCCAGGCTCTGAGCTGTTAGCACAGAGCCCAACGCAGGGCTTGAACTCACGAACCGGGAGATCATGACCTGAGCTGAGTAGGACCTTCACTGACTGAGCCACCCAGGCGCCCCGAGATACATCTTTTCTTACATCGGGGCATAGCTGGTTCACGACTGCAGCTAGATCAACAGGCTTTGCAGATACTGCTTACAGAACTCTAACGTCTCACACAGGAAACCTTATCTAGGGAAAAAGGCCAGAGGGTCTTTCTTTAGAAGATCCCTTGTGCACTTTTAAAACTGTTTTGTATTTAGCTGAACAAACTCATCCCATGCTGGGTTTGAAAGGTCATACAGTTGGTCCAGGAAAAATGTCCCCAGTTCAAAATCAAGCTTTTCCCATTCTTTCACTTCAAGGATAGGATAGGAGATTCAAGAAGGCAAGCAATGTGCTGGAGAGCTATGAGAATTTTTTTTAAGTTTATTTATTTGTTTTGAGAGTGTGTGGGTGGGTGGGTGGGGGAAGGGCAGAGAGAGAGAGAGAGAGAGAATCCAAAGTAGCCTCTGTACTGTTAGCACACAGAGCTTGACGCAAGGCTCAAACTCACCAATTGTGAGATCCTGACTTGAGCTGAAATTAAAAGTTGGATGTTTTACGGGGTGCCTGGGTGGCTCAGTTCATGACCTCGCTGTTCCCAAGTTCGAGCCCCGCATCAGGCTCTGTGCTGACAGCTCAGAGCCTGGAGCCTGTTTCAGATTCTGTGTCTCCCTCTCCCTCTGCCCCTCTCCTACTGGTGTTCTGTCTCTTTCTCTCAAAAATAAATAAACATTTTTTTTAAAGGTTAAAAAAAAAAAAGAGTTGGATGCTTTACCTACGGAGCCACCCAGGTGCCCCAAGAGCTATGACCTTTTAACAGCGTGTAACAGAGTAGTGAACCAGGACAAAGTGAGGGCAAAGTCAAAGGCACAGGTCTGCATTGTGGGGTAGTCGGTGCTCTGCTGTCAGGCCTCCCCAGGGACCAGATGCCTGGGGAATCGTGCCCAGGAGTGGCTTAGGCTTCTGTGTGTTGGGACAGGCAACCGGGGAGTGGAGACAAGGTCGCGTCTTCAGTGGTTAGGATGGCAGTATAGGCTGAAGGGGTGAAAAAAATGGACCCACCTGGGGAGCTGTTCTAGCGACTCAAACACGACAAAAATGATCTTTAAATCCACATGGTATATATTCCTTAGCTTATGATTAATGCCAGAATTAAAGGTGGTTTTTTTCGGAGGCAAGTATTAAGAGACTCTTATGTTTATTTATTAGTTCAATATCTTTTTAATTGCAAAAGTGAGATAAAAATTATTATTCCTCCCTTTGTTCAAGAACATGGAGCTATTTAGAATTGTTAATTGAGGATCCTGAGAGAGAGTGGATGTACCCTACTAGAAACAATTCAGTTAGGGGGCACCTGGGTAGCTCAGTTTGTTAAGCATCTGACTCCACACAGTTCGTGATCTCATGGCCCGTGGGTTCAAGCTAACAGTGCAGAGCCTGCTTGGGATTCTCTCTCTCCCTCTCTCTCTCTCTCTCTCTGCTTCCCCCTCTCTCACACACTCTCTCTTAAAAATAAATAAATATTTTAAAAAAAAGAGGTAATGGGTGAATACCGTTTATATGGTTATTTGGTTTACTGTTAATTGATAGTGCCAGAGCCCACCTTATTAATGAATATGTGTTTATAAACAATAATATAATTTGATTCTATATTTTGTTGGATTGGAGAGAGATACATAAAGAAAAAGAGTGGTAGGGGCGCCTGGGTGGCTTAGTCGGTTAAGCGTCCGACTTTCGCTTAGGTCATGATCTCGCGGTTCGTGGGTTCGGGCCCCGCGTCGGGCTCTGTGCTGACTGCCAGCTCAGAGCCTGGAGCCTGTTTCAGAGTCTGTGACTCCCTCTCTCTCTGACCCTCCCCTGCTCATGCTGTCTCTCTCTCTCTCCTAGAAATAAATAAAATATTTAAAAACAAGAAAAAGAAAAAGAGCGGTATATGTGCTCATAGTGAAAAGTGTTTTAGTCATTGCTAGGTGTCTAAGACAGCACATAGCTCTATGGAAAAGGAGGACGGAAAGCAGCTGTAAAAAGGGGGATTAGCATATCATCTGTATAAATTTGCTTTTGACTTTGCCTATGACGGAAAAATCCACCTACGTGATTCCTCCTACAATCCATTCACACAGTAAACATTTCTTGAGCCCCCATTGTAGGCACTGATTGAATACCTATCACGGTACCAGCACTTTGGTGTAATACACATAAAAAACACCCAACTCTCTCCTCTGGAAGAATTCACATCATTTGGAGAAATAGTTAAACTCCAAAGTGGTAAGTGCTGGAAAGGCATATAAAGTATTTAAGAAATTCAGGAGTGGTCGCTTGAGGTTTACCCAAGTCTGTGAAGCCACTGGCAGGGAAGACACCGATGTGGAGAATATACTGCCCGGGTGAGCTTTGCCAGGCACTCGGTGCGGTATTTTAAGCTTTACGAGGGCCATCAAATGGCATCATTGTTGCCTTCTTTTTTTTTAAAAGGGAAGGGAGGCTTCCAGAGCCGAGGCAGCTCACACCAGAGCAAATGCCCGGCCAGGACTAGAGCCAGGAATTCAGCCTCCGTTCAGTTCGTTCAGGAGACCATCTTGCCACTGTTTCATGTGGGCTTTTGAAGGGTAAGTGAGAGTACACTGTTTAGCGGGTAGAGAAAAGGAAATTTCGACCTGAGAACAGAGCTAGTAGAAAGGCACTGAAATGTCAAACCCTTGTTGAATCGGGGCCAAGCATTTTGGGGGTAGGGCAGCAGGACGTAAGACTATTTTACTGGACCAAATCATGGCTTTTGAAAGTTACAAGGGGCTTTGCTTGTACTGGGACAAGATGCAGATAGTTCTTTTTCAGATACCAGACTCCTCTGTGTGGACTGTGGCTCGTTGTAGTTTTCCCTTTGTTCTTGCCTTTATGTCTCAACGTTTTGTATCGCTGAGTCATCTTTTCTTTCTACACCTCAACCCCACTGATGACCTGCTAATCTTCCTAACCTATGTTAAACCTGTACCTATATTACACCCATGTCTGTGTGCATGCCCACAATCTGCTTATACTGTCTGGCAGATTTTATTCTCTTGGCATTTCTAGGAATGTACGAAGTAGGAGAACTGGCATAACCTGACCAGCTTCTTGCTGACCTATTGCAGCATCAGTAGAAAAAGCTTAGATTACTTAATATACAAATTTGGGTAGCATTCCACTGACTCCGTGGCAAAAGATGTTTCTTTCTTTCTTTTGTTTTTTTTTTAATTTGTTTTAACATTTATTCATTCCCGAGAGACTTGATCAAAGTCGGATACTCAAACTCAGCCACCCAGGCATCCTGGCAAAGGAGATTTCTAAGAGTTAATTCCAGCTATGGTTTTATAGCCCTTCTTGTGCTGTGTCAGGCTTCCCCTCAGTGGCAACCATGTGACACTAATACAGAGCCTATAGTTTTTTTGTTTTATTTTATTATTATTACTATTATTTTAATGTTTATTTTTGAGAGAGAGCATGAACAGGGGAGGGTCAGAGAGAGAGGGAGACACAGAATCTGAAGCAGGCTCCAAGCTCTGAGCTGTCAGCACAGAGCTCAACACGGGGCTCAAACACACAAACGGTGAGATCATGACCTGAGCCAGAGTCAGACGCCTTAACCCACTGAGCCACCCAGGTGCCATGCCCCAAGCTGATTGTATTTTAAAAGTTGTTGGCAATCCCTTGAATGACATTTTTCCAATGAAACTCAGTACAGCATTTCAGTACTCTGCGCTTTTCAAACATAGTTGTGTTGTTGCATGAACATTTCCTTATGAGGAAACTGGTCTGTGGACTGTCGTCACAAAATAAGGAAGACAGACTGGATTTCTGGAGCGAGCAGAGGGAAATGCCAATCTAGGAACGCTGGGGATTCGTTGGCATTTTAGGGGAAAACTGAGAAGACTGGTGGCAAGGAGGTCAAAGTGGGGATTTGTCCCTTTGTAGGCCAATAGCCATCAAAGAAAACCATCTATGTTCTTACAGATTGTGAGGAAAACCTTGAGGTTTGAGCTGAGAAGCACACATGACTTATCTCTATGTTAAGCTGGGTATAGCTCGTAGAACTTGATTTTAGGTTCTCGTGTGCCTTTAAGCGTTTTGATTTTTGCCATCAACATTCATTTTCCGTGGGATCTGAACATACCTTGCTAATGTTGGTAACTTTACTTTTGGGAGATGTACATCGGTGTAATCAGTAGCCAACCTAAATGGTTTCTTGCAAAGAAGGGACTTGTTTTTTTTAATGTTTATTCATTTTTTGAGAGACAGAGACAGAGCGTGAGCTGAGGAGTGGCTGAGAGAGAGGGAGACACAGAATCTGAAGCGGGCTGTAGGCTCTAATCTGTCAGCACAGAGCTCGAAGTGGGGCTGGAACTCACGAACCACGAGATCATGACCTGAGTCAAAGTCAGATGCTTAAGTGACTGAGCCACTCAGGCGCCCCTCAAAGAAGTGACTTCTTAATCCTTACTTTCCCTGACTGCACCAAAAGGTCAATGACATTCAAGTCACATTAGGTGGATTGACTGGAGCTTTCTGCCTTCAGCATGCTGGCCTGAGAATTGGGATCTCATTAATTGCAAACTTCCTGTTCATTTGTAAACCTTGTGCCTCGGGTCTTCAGTTTAGGTTAGATTTTTGGGTTTTTTTCTCTGTTCGCCTTGTTTTTCTTTTCAAATCAGTTTTTTGATTTTTAAAACGACTGGGCTTGAGGCCATGATATTTCAAGTTCTTTAAGCTTTGGTTTCTGGGTGCCCAGAATGATCCTTCATGAAGATTTGCTTCCCAGAATGTTTCCCTTTATCTTCATGGCATCAAATAATCTCTCAGAATCGCATCGTTTTAGGAAGTGAATCTAAAACCTTGATCAGAAAGTAATGATGCAAGGAAGGGAAGCATCTTGAAATGTTGGTCTTTTTTTTTTTTTTTCCTTTTATGGATAGGTTGTTGATTTTACTAAAACCCACACAGTGAACCCAAACTGTACTTGCTCTCTAATTCATGGGAACTTTTGTATCCCGAGTAGGGACTCAAGTGGAGTGGTCCAATTTTTTTCCCCCAACTTATTATCATTGTGTTATTTTTATCAACCTATACCATTTCCTGAGTGTGTGTTTATGTTGCAGGCTCTCTCTCGTTTGACCAGACAGGCTTTACTGTCTTCACTTACAGTTAAGGAAACTGAGGCACAGAGCAGTCAGTGACGTGAGGTCACACAACTGGCAAGTGATAGATTTAAGGCTGTATCTGTGACACAAAACCTCGAGCTCTTCATTGTCTGCTGCATTTGATTTTTACGGGTCGGTTATGTCTGTTGAACACAGTTCTGTATTGTTTCAGATCTCCTAACAAAGTGCATGTGCCATCCTTGATTCAAGGAACTTGTCAAAAAGCCCTTTCGGATATTGTAATTGCCCTTGGAATTGAATGCAAAAAGTCCTGGGGTATCAAATTAAATGGAACTATAGGCTCATGTAGAATCGCTTTCTCCAGGAGTCCTATAGGGAAACTTTTTTAAACGGGTAATTGGAAAGAAAATATTTCATTAACAAAATATTGATTCTTGTCTCTGGATTTGACCACATACCCTGGCTCGTTTTGAATTGACATTCAGCACAGCAAAGGAATTTGGATTTGTCAGCCTGACCCGCACATTCCCTGTGTTTGAACTACGACCACAGGTGATGATCCTCATCCATTTAACAAACACTTGGCTTCGGTAGTGGCTTCTTGGAGCCGGATACAGAGCAGGACCCTGGAAAAGGAATGAAACGGCTTTCGTATCCTGGCTTTCACAGTCTAAAAGTGGGAGACGTGCCTGAACGTAAAGAGGCATATTTCTAAAACCAATTGCTGGGACTTATTGAATGTTTTCCCGAGCCGGCTACTGTTCTGTGTTCTGTACAAGCATCGTTTCACGTAGTGCTTGCAACACTGTAAACAAGGCGCTATTTTAATCCCCATTTTGTATTTGAGGAAGAAATTGAGGCCTGAGGAGTTTCCATGCCTTGCCCGGGGTCACACAGCCATTGGAGGTAGAGCAGGAATTTCAAATCTGGGCCACATGACCCAGACCCTGCACCTGAAATGGGGCCTTGGGTGGGTGTGGTGAACTCTTGCTGAGAGGCTTTGCCGTGGAGACGGCTCAGAAATCTGGTTGTGGTCGACAAGTTGTCTCTTGCCATCCGGATTCAGAGACGGGGGGTGGGAAGGGCACCCCAACCTGAGGAAATGTTTATAAAATAATGGAGGTGGAAAGTACAACGAAAATGTTTGTGAAGAAGTGAGCCTGGTGAGGAATGCCTTGTGCATAAGTCAGGAGGCCCAAAGGTGGGTGAGGGTCAGTTTGTAGAGGTCGCCGAGGCACGCTCTCTGAAAACGTGGCAGGCCTTTACACAGAACTAGACTGTGTGTGCGCTTAACTACATTACTTCCTGTATTTCTCACAATCAGGTTATGTGGTGTTATAATCACGCCCATTTCACACACCAAAGAACTAAGGACACAGAGAGATTAACATGCGCAACGTCACAAAAGTAGTCGGAGGCACAGCTGGGAGACAAAATGAGGAAGCAAGATTCCAGAGACCATGATTTTTTTTTTTTTTTTAAGTTTAGTGGTTTTTCAGAGAGAGAGTGTGAGCAGCGGAGGGGCAGAGGCAGAGGGAGAGAGAGAATCCCAAACGGGCCTCCTGAGCTGTCATCAACTGCAGGGCCCGACACAGGGCTCGAACCCGCGAACTGAGAGAGCATGACCTGAGCTGAAATCAAGGGAGGTTAGCCCAGCTAGTGGAGTTGGGCTGGGATCTGGCAGTAGGAGCTCTGTGTTGGGGTTTTGGCCCTGCCCTTCTCTGGTCGCCGTGTGACCTTGTGTGTGGATGAACCCCTCTGCTTTGATGTGCTCATTCACAAAGCAGCACACGCCACAGAGAGGGGGTAATTAGTTCTGTTTTGGCTGCCCTGATCGCCAGGGCTCATCAGGCCATCCATCTGGCCGTGCCTGTGCGTCCATTGGAAATCTGCGTCCGCGGGTCGGACAAAAGCAGCCCAGGCTATGAATGGACTCAGGAGGCACCTGCAGGGATGTGTTTGAAATTGCTAAGTGGGGATGAGGCGAGGGATGAGAGGAGAGAGCGGGCTGACAGAGCCCCCGTGCTTCCTCCTGAGCGCAGGTCAGGATTGCGAAGCGGGTTCCGAGGAGCACGGTACATTTTTCTAGGCTTCATGTCCCATCGTTGCTGTCTTTATTGAGCTGTGAGACTGGCTGCCCTCCTTCCACACATCAGTGCCTTTTGTCTCCACATTATCTCCCAGGAGCTTGAGGGTGCGGCTGCTCATGACCCTTCTTTTTTGGTTTCCTCATATACTATTCCTTTTGTTTGTTGCCTCTTTTGAGCCAGAGACTGCCAGAGGGCATGCATGCCTGCCCACAACTGGGAGAGGGGCAGAGAGAGCGAGAGAGCAAGAGAGAGAATCCCAAGCAGGCTACATGCTCAGCGCAGAGCCCAATGCAGGGCTCGATCCTGAGATTATGACCTGAGCCAAAATCGAGTCAGGCCATCAACTCACTGAGCCACCCTGGCACCCTCCACATCTCCCATTTCTGTACACGAATATCTCTTCAGCAGTGTGACCTCAACACAGCCTCATACTTAGCTAAACGCACACACAGAGCCTGAAAGCAACTTTTCCGTATATGCTTTTTTTTTTTTATTTTTCTTGTTTTGGGGATTACTGATTCATCCACGTGCTTTTGTTCAAAACATTTTTTTTTTAATTTTTAAAAATATCTCCTTGTCGTGGACATACAGCTTTTCACCATTAATGTCCCAGAATCCTCTTCTTTTCTAAGGGGGCATCATGTGTTGCTAGTGAAATCATGGTGGTGATCTACTAATGCATCCATTCTGTTAATTTAACGCCATGCATTTAGTTTGTGGCATTTGAAATGTAGTGTGTGAGCAAAGGTATTTCAAGGAGCCATTGCCCAAAGTTGCGCATTTCAGTAATGAACTTTCAATTTCTTCTCTTCTTGCCTGTTTTGAGTTTTGCCCCAAAGGCCTTCATCCACACGGCTCCTGTCTAGCTTGCTAGCCCGTTCTGGCCTCAGGGCTCCCCAAAGCAGGCTGTGCTGTTCAGAAGCAAGCACTCCCCTCAGGAAGCCTTACAGAGGTGGGGGAAGTCCTGTCTGGGGGTCTGAGGCCGTGCATGTGCGGCTTGTGGGGGCCTCTCAAACCTCCCCCAAACCCCCACTGCTGTCCTTCTGTCTCCATGTCCCAGCCGGGTTCCTGCCTTTTCTTCTCCCTTGTTCTGTCCCCCAGGCAGCCTGACCTTGCCTACTTTATGGTCTTTGCGCATTCCCCCTGACTTCTGTCTTCTCCTTTGCAAGGGTGCTTGTGGTGTTCCTCAGAACCCAGTGCATTTGCTTTATTATTCATCGTTAGGAGGTGGGGGGCGGGGGAAAGTGGGAATGCTGCTTCCTCTCCGTCATGCAAATGTTGATTGTATCATGCTAATCATTGAAACAGAACTGAGCCACATTGAAGAAATTATGTGCAATGGATTCATAGTAGAGCACCGTTTGCGATTTTGAACTTGAGTCCTATTTTGCTGACCTTTGCATACTGGTGGTGCTGACTGACTGCCCTTGGAGTCTTTCTGGGTACAAGGTTTTTTTTGTTTTGTGGTTTTGTTTTCTTCCAGGCTTCAGTATATGACGATTACTAAATGTATGCACAATATCCACAATGGCTGGGAGGGGAGGCAACCCCCCCCCCCCCAGGACACACAAAGCAAGAAGAAAATAGTCCTGGAAATGCCTTCCATGTTTGTTGTTTGCTTAAAGATACAAATTAAACTGGGTTAAAAACGAACAAATAAAAATCTCGGTATGATCCCAGTAGGCATCAAGTGGCTAGATGGATGATGGGATGGTGGGTGGATGGGTGAATGGATGGGTGGTGAGTGGTTGGATGGGTTGGTGGGTACATGGATAGGTGAATGGATGATGGAGGACATTCGAGTGGACGATCAGATGGTTGGATGGATTGTTGTACGGAGGATAGGGGGTTAGAAGTGTGGTGGATGGAAGACGGATATGTGTACTGATGGTGGAGAACTGATGGATGGATAGACAGACAGAATGTGTGAAAGGACTTGGTTTACCCTCACCTTTCATGTCAGAGGCTTGTGGGTGCCGATGGTCTGGTTACAAATGTATGTGAGTTTGCGCTTAAGATCTGTTTAGCATCAGTTCAAGAAAACCTGACCATTTTTTCTAGCAATTGTACCTCTGGCCCCTTTCCCACCCGATTTAGGAAGTTTGAGTAACTTTCTGAATGACCCAGTCCAATTAGTGGCAGACCTAGGCTCTCCATTCAGAGAATTGGGAGCTGTCAACCAGGGTTAATAATGGTGAATTCTTGGAGAATTCAGGAACCTTTGCAATTAGTCATGTTGTTGAGTTCTATTACTCCCTGCTACTTTCCCAGTGGACAGGCCTACATTTTGTCAAAAGGATGCATGATTTGTGGCATATCGGGAGGCTGGGATGGTTACTCCCGCAAAATCTAATCTGTTTCTAATTTAGCCAATTTAGCTCAGTCCTATTAATTCTGTACTTTATTGAACACTAAATCTACTCACATGTTATAAAACATTAGTAATCTCTCTGGCTTTTAGAAATACAACAATATATGATATGCTTAAGGCGTAGAAACTTGACAAAGAGCCCAGAAATATTTCTTTCTCAGAATTTATAAAAAGCATTTGTTAAGCTACTCTCTGAACAAGAAATCGATAAGGAAAAAGGATAGGAATCATCTCTTAAGCCTTGCAGTACAATTTCACCTTTGAAATACGTTTTCCATCAGAAATGGAAGAAATGTACATTTAAAGGTAAATGCTTAGTAAAAATTAATGTAATTGAATTACTCAACATTATGAAGCTAATTAGAGAAAAGCAAATGAGTAAGCAAATGCATTCATATGTCGTTAGGATGGCAAATTGATGGTTCATTGAATGTTATCATTGCCGAACTATCATTATGATTCACCAACTAATGAATAGAAAGCATTTCTTGGGAATGTCAAGTTCTGCAAGAAAAAAATTAGGTTGCATTGGGATTATGCAACTATAGCACAGAAAAGCCAAGTCCCATCTGAAATTGTCATATTTGGGGACTGCCAATTCTTGACCAGGCTCAAGCATGATTGCTTCGAAGAGAGTCCATGGTCAGAATTCACCATCTCTCGCCCATTCCTGCTGAATCATTGCAAAATTATGTCATTACTAGATTTCCATAACTGTAAAATTGGCAAGATCACACCTTCTTTAGGGTATTGCCGTGTATAGTATTGATTCTATGGCAATTCTTTTCAGCCTAACTCTTGTACATACTTAGCTGATTCCGAAAGTACTCCTTAACAAATACTTAATAGCTTCCCCCCCAGTTTTGATGAAAATGGAATATACACTTTAAAAAATTTTCCATTCATCTTCTTGTTTTGCCCATTTGTTTTTCGAGAGAGGGTACTGATTCCTTGATGGTTTTCCTTTTTTTCGTTTAGAAATTTTAAAAATATCACAAATTTTAGTGATTCAGACAGATATGTTTATGATTTTCTCGAATAAAAGAACAATAATATCCCCTTCCCTAAAAAATAAAATTTGTCTTAAATCTTAAAAAGACATTTTCATTAGTTCATACTACTGGCATTGGCATTTAAAAATTAGATGTAAATTTATGTGGGTTCTGTTATCCAATATTCTGAGACAAATAGTTAATAATGTTTTTCACTGTCTAAAGAGGTTATATAATTTTCTCTTTATGTAATTAATTGAGAGTAGTTGTGATAATATGGTGATTCAGCCTAGTTAGGAATATTCCGTTTAGCCCAGTAATCCGATTGAGGAAAAGCTGCTTTTTCTTGATTTGGACATAGGAATGTAGGCTGAGTAAATTCGATATTTCTTCTGAAACATATTCCCTCTCTTGAAAATATGCCTTTAATATTTTGTATATTCAGCCTTTTCCATGACCATATGTTATAAAATTTTGGCAGTATTTATTGTTTTAAAAGCTAGAATTACAATAAAAACTTTATTAATACAAATTTTTCACCCCAGTATTAGTTCAATTTGACATATGAAAATATAGATGATTATTTTTGAGAAGAAATATAAATAAAACAGTACATAATCCTTAGTAAAATTTCTACTATCCCTAATTTATATAGAAGTTTCAAAATATTAAATCTTATAATCTAAGGTGACATCAGTTTACTTACATTATTATTGAAAGGGTTCATCAAAGTGAACATAGTTATTTTAGGATATTATGACATCTGACTAATACTATTTTTATATTTTCTAATGTTTTGTTTTTCTACGTACACACATTCCACTTTTTCCAATTTTTCCTAAGAATGATTATGTATTTTAAATTAATACCATCAATTTTCATGTGACATGTTCCTTACATGAGGGTAGGTAAATATGACGCTTCCTTCCTGCTGGGGTAATCTAATTTATGAATAATTGTTTAGAGAAAACAGTCACGTGTTAAGGATAGATTTTTTACTAGATTAAATTTATCTGAGCTGGTAACATAAATTATTCCTTTATAGTCATTTAAAAATATTTACAAATCCTTACATTGCCTGGGAAGCACCTTATTTTAACAATGAACCAACGGGAAAATAAACTGTAGATTTTAGATTGACGAAGTTTTCAGTGACCCTATTGAAATATCTGGCCAGGACTCTCTAACCACGAAAGTCGACCTCTGACAATTCGTAGGCTGTAAGTGAAGGAAAACGTAAGAGACACTTCTGTCATTCGCCTTATTTCCATGAGCAAGATGGAAACAGAGAATGAGCACGTGTTGTGATTCTACTTCTCAAGCTCTGAGAGGAGGGAGAGAGGAAATTGGGGCTCCCCAGCAATTCCAGGCCACCCGGAAAGGTAGAGGGATCAGAAAGAACCAAGTGTTTCTCATCTCTTTCTGGAGTTAGAGCCAAAGACACTTACCCACGGTCTCCCTGTTCCAATCAGCAGATGGTAAAGGAAGTCCTTGGAGAAAGAAGTTGGCCCTGAGTGAGTATTTACTGTGCAAACGGCTCCCACAACTTTGCGAACCAAGCTGAAGAATCAGTACTGCACAGGCTAAGGCTGGGTCCTACGTTAGTGACTCCACCAGTTTTCTACATGGAATAATTGGAGAAATTTGCCTGATTCTGCCAAATAGAGCGTTCTGATCCCAATGGTCCTCACATAAGCTAGTGGAAAAGAGAACTGTTCTAAGGTGATAAGAAAATCCTGTCTTTGATGAAATCAGAGAAGCAAAGCTATGAAATTCTGTGACAGATGTCCCCAACGATCAACTACAGGAGGGATTGGCCACAGGGAACCCAAGGGGCCCCGCAGTGAAGATACACATCCTAAGGAAGGTTGCTTGTCATGTACGGGGGGATGCTTGGTTGAAAGGGCCTGTACGTGTCCCCCCAAAGAGCAGGACTGAGGCCTGGGTAACTCCTGTCCCTGCCAGAAACCAAAGGGTGAGATAAGGGGTCTGGAAGAGTGGACCAGTGAAACATAGGCAGTGGGTGGTAGTCAGTGTTGCACAGCTAATCTCCATCAAAGGTTGGTAAATAAATTTTAAAACTTGGAATCACCAAAAATACACAGTAATCTTAAATTTTTTTCATGTTTATTTATTTTTGAGAGACAGAGTGTGAGCAGGGAGGGACAGAGAAAGAGGGAGACACAGAATCCAAAGCAGGCTCCAGCCTCCAGGCTCCAAGCTGTCAGCACAGAGCTTGACACGGGGCTCGAACTCAAGAACCGTGAGATCGTGACCTGAGCCGAAGTCAGATGCTCAACCAACTGAGCCACCCAGGTGCCCCCAAAATACACAGAAATCTTGTGATGTAGAGGGCTTCCCTGCAAGTCATTTACAGACCTTCTGTTTGCCTGAAAATTTCAAGGAGGATAAAGACTCCTATGAGCCCTCCAGCAATCAAGCAAGTCTCTTGGTTAGGGGTCCATTATCACCGCCTAGCAGTAAGGCTGCTTACAGAATTCTCCATAGCTAAGCTCAGTGTCAAGGTAGCCTGATATCTACAATATTAGGCTTAGAAAGACAATGGTGAGGGCTGAGAATCATGCTTAGACAAGCCATCATTCACATATAAAGGCAAAAGTGAGACATTTCAAAAATGTTATTTATTTTTGAAAGAGAGAGACAGAGTGTGAGTGGGAGAGAGGGAGAGAGAGGGAGACACAGACTCCAAAGCAGGCTCCAGGCTCCAAGCTGTCAGCACAGAGCCCGACGTGGGACTGGAACTCACGAACCGTGAGATCATGACTTGAGCCAAAGTCAGACGCTCAACCTAGTGAGCCAGCCGGCCACCCCAACACAGACATTTTTGAATATGCAAGTGCGTATGACATGTGTGAGCTCATCTTAAAATAAAAAACTTAATTTTCAGAATTTCTTAACCACTCATTAATGGACATGCTCAAATGAGTATTAACTCCCTTTCGATATAAAATCCTAAACAATTGTGGCAATTTAGGTTTCAGCAGAGAAGGCAAATGTTTTATGTCTTCCTAATGGATCATTAATATAATTTATTTAACGTAATGAGCAAAAATCCAGAGCAGGATCAAATATTTGAGAAGTTCAGGCATGTCTATTTCCTCATGTTTAATGAGGAAGAATAAAAAAGTACTGCCTAAAATGAATATATTAAGCAATGGAGGCTTAAATCATATTATAAATGTATTGCTTGAAAGTACAAAGATAGAGGCACCTGGTTGGCTCAGTCGGGTGAGTGGCTGACTCTTGATTTCAGCTCAGATCATGATCCCGGGGGTCATCAGATCTAGCCCTGCATTTAGCTCCTCACTGAGTGTGGAGCATGCTTAATATTCTCTCCCTCTCTCACTCCCTCTCTTTCTTCTTATCTCCCTCCCTTTCTGCCCCCCCCACCCCGCTTTCGCGACCATTGACCATCTTCCCCGCTTGCACATGCGCTCTCTCTTTCTCTCTCAAATAAAACAACAACAAAAACCTCATGCCTGTCCTTTTAAAAGAAAAAAAAAGTACAAACATGATTAGTAGAGGAAGCAAAATCATATTATAATCGATCAAAAATTTCAAGTACAGAACGGAGGGAAGTGAGGAAGAAGGGTACATGCATTTCATTTATTTCCCTTAGAGTTGATTAGTTAATAGCTCCTGTCTGAGATTAGTAATTCATGAAACAGATGTTTGGGCATACAATACACTTAGGAAGGTATCCAATAAAAAGTTGACTGCCAAAAAACAAAACAAAACAAAACAAAAAACCCAGAACATACACCAAGATAGTGTTGAGGTTGTAGGAGTTGAGTACGATACAAGACAGAAGGAGAATCACTTTGACTTTTGTTCCATATCCATTTTATTCTGTAGGATTTGATTTCTAATTTTCATTCTTAATATCACGGGCCTGTTTTATCTTTATTGCTACCAAAAAAAAAAAAAAAAAGGTAGTATTTTTTTCCCAGTCTTCAAATTCCAGATTTGTATTAATGCTTATATTATTGTTTTCTTAAAATTTTTCTAATGTCTTATTTCTGAGAGAGAGAGAGAGAGAGAGAGAGAGCATGAGTAGGGGAGGGTCAGAGAGAAGGAAACACAGAATCTGAAACAGCCTCCTGGCTCTGAGCTGGCTGTCAGCACAGAACCCGACGCGGGGCTCGAACACACGAACCACGAGATCATGACCTGAGCCAAAGTCGGACGCTTAATCAACTGAGCCACCCAGGCGCCCCTGTATTATTGTCTTCTAAGTACAAAATTTCTGGCTTGTCTCTTTTCGGCCAAATTTCAGTAGAGGAGCCTCCAGTTTCATATGCAAGAATTGTTTATAGAGCCCCAAATCTGCCTTGGTTCACTGTGACTTCATCTTTATTGAAAAGGAAAGTTGCTTTGGAACCACAATAGTCGGTAGAGATAAACTGTCTCATATCTAATTAAATTTTCTAAGTCTTTTTGATTAAAACTACCCTGATAAGAACTGTATGTTGAAGCAGGTTAGACATTTCAGATTAACTTTGTAATAAGTTAAAAACAGGTCAAGAGACAGGAAATGAAAACTGGAGGTGAGCAAAGAAAATCTCAGTAGGAAAGGGCTCATGGGCAATTCTTCCAGAATGAGTGCTGTGAAAATCCTTGGTAGAGGATACATCGTGATAGATGGAGATGCGCGCAAAATAGAAGACAGCAAAAGCTGCAAAAGAACATGTTTGCTCATCGCGAGTGATTTTTGCTTCGGTTCCTTCTGTAGAGCCCTGTGAATGGACACTCCAGGGGGCATGTCCTCTCTGTTGGCTCAGAGAGAGGATGCTGGTCTGGCATGAACCCCCCGGCCTAGATAGAAGTAGGTCTCCCGTGCATACTGCCAGTAAAGTGCCTGCCATTGACCAACACAAGTGCACAGATTGGCTTTCGGAAACAATGGATCTGACTAATTCTGGAGGCTGTGTTTCATCACGCAGGCACTGTCCTCTCTCTGCCTCGGGTCCTGCCATTTTAGCTCATCCCTTAACATCTGCTTCAGAGTCCTATTTTTATCCATCCATATGACAGTCTTCCCAGTAGAGTGGCTTCTGCCTTGTGGCTAGAAGCCAGTCACGTTGAACTTAGCAGCTGAAGCTCAAAATATTTGGGGTGCTCACCAGAAAGTTGTGTGGGGACAAATTCACCATGAAGTTGCTGACCATTGCATTTTAGAGGTTTTCGTGGCATAGGCTCTATAGAAGATTCTGTGTCTAATTTCGTACTCTTGCTCTTAAAGCAGTCCTGAGCAAATTGAGGAAACTTCAGATCCCAGAAAATATGGATCAGATCCATGCTCCAGGTGTATAGTGTATGGCTTGGGGTTTAAGTTTTATTATATTTTTAAATTCATTTTATTTTGCCTTTGGACAGTGACCTGGGAATTCAAAGAGGCTAATGATTTTTAGCAATAGAATGCTACAATTAGTTGTGAAGTGGTTTTCATTTAACGAGAATACTGGCCGCTATCTGTTGAGTGCTCATTTTGTGCTCAGTTGTAGTCTGAACAGGATTCCATTTGACATTCTTGGTACCCCTGGGACAGACGATTAAATTAGTCACTTCTGAAACGGTTTGCCAAGGACTTGTTTCTAGAGAGTGGTAATGCCAGTGTGTTTGTATTAATAATTAGTTACTACAATGTTTAAATGATTTCCTATCTCGAACCCACGTATATCTCAAATTCTCCAGCAAGCCCAGTGTTGTTTCCACTTGACAAACAGGCATGTTCTCTCTTGCGAAATAACTGTTGCCTAACCCAAGTTCATGGCATCCAGGCCATGTTCTCTGATGAATCTTCCAAAACAGCCAGTATGTTCCCATGGAGACATCAGGCATTCTCAAGTGGAGGACAAAACTTCAGAACAGCTCAGCCAGAATTTCTGGCTGCCTTGGTTACAGAAGGTAGGCTCAGCTGCCCCTCTCTGAGGAGTGGGAAGGATCGGTCTATGGCTTGACGCAGTGTCCCTTGCCTATTGGACCTCCGATCAGTTGACCTAAGGGGTAACCTCCAAATCTTGACAAGCATGGACGAGCTGGCCACATGAAAACCTGGCCTACCCCAAAATCATTTCCGTGGTTTTGATGGTCTATCCCACTTGACTCCGTTTGGCCAAAGAGTTTGTACCGTTGGACAGCATAGAGATATCTTGAGCTTTGGATTTGGACCAAGATTTTATTCCTTTGCCACTTCATGAAAAACATTCCTGGTTTTATAGACCCAAATCCAATATTGCTCCTGATGGATTTAGGCCTTTTGAATATTTAGTGCATTGTCCATGTTTGTTAAGTAGCTGTCTGATCACTAATGTAAATCCATTTGCTGAAGATCACATTAAATGGTGCGAAAGAATTCTGACCACAACGATAGAATCTGTCCATTGGTGTCCAGTAACGGAGCCCGATGGCATTCCTTGTTTTGTCTCTACTGAAGGAAGAGGCATTGAAATGTAGTGAAATGAAAGATGTTAGGGGAAGAACATCACCAAATCTCAGTTTAGTGTGTGCAGTTTTTACTTAGGACAGGCTTCTCTGTTTGGGTTTTCCTTGATATAATCACATGGATTTAATGTACGTGAACAAAAAAGTGATTTGGAAAACTTGCCCTATGGATAGTATGGTAGTTTTCCTCTAAAGCAGATGGTGATGGACCAGATTTTCCTTCCTGGTAATTCAGCATCCTCTTATACATTTTCTGCACTGAGGTTCGCACCTGCAATGTTCTTCTATTAGTGGGATACTACGTTAAATATTTAATACTTTAAAACATTCTCTAAAATTCATGCACTTCCATATATACTTAAAGCATATTTTACGGCTCTCAAAGTAGCTGCAAAGTTTTATTAAAAGTATGGCAAATGGCAAGCGGCAGATTTTATTATATTAGGAAATGGGGAGAGTGGAACGAATTTCCTTCCTGCAGAATGAAAGACATATTTTCAAGATGCATGTGGATAGGGGAACTATTTGATTCCTCTCCAGTCTCTTTTGGAATAGGACTGTACCTTTCCTGTAATAGGAAGAAATTTATGAGTTTCGTATTAGTTTAGTGCATTTAATGTATTAGCACAATCAAAGCCATTATAAAAAAAAAAAGTAGCATAGGTGAAGGAAAGAGCCTTATTAGCATGAGAGTCCTTGCATTTGAATATGAGCTCTATAATGTGTTGTGTCACGGTGGCTAAGTCACATCCTTCTATCACACAACCTCGAGCGACATGAAGCTGGCAATATCTGCCTTCTGTGAAAGCTCTTCACCTGTAATAAATTCTTAATCGCTACACTAATAAAGACTGGTGTGACTTACTGTTATTTTCATATTTTTCAATGTCAAAGGGAAAAATAACTCAATTTGCTTTACATATAAAAGAGGTTGACAGGCAACAGTAGGGAAAAAGAGGTAAGTTGGACTTGATCAAAATCAAAAATGTTTTGGATCAAAAGATGCCATTGGGACGCCTGGCTGGCTCAGTCAGTGGAGCGTGCAACTCTCTCCCTCTCTCTCTTTTTAAAATATTTATTTATTTTTGAGGGAGAGAGAGAGAGAGACAGACAGAGCATGAGCAGGGGAGAGGCAGAGAAAGGAGGAGACAGAATCTGAATGGAGCTTGCGACTCTTGATCTTGGGGTTGTTCATTGAGCCCCATGTTGGGTGTAGAGATTACATAAAAAATCAAATCTTAGAAGAAAGATGCTATCAAAATGGTGAAAAATCAACCTCTGGAATGAGAGAAAATATTAGCATAGTGTATATCTAATGAGAGATCGTAATCCAGAATTTTGATGGAATTAAAGACCTGCAGCTCAACAACAAAGCTCAAACCACCTGATGAAAATATGAGCAAAAGACGTGAGTGGTTATTTCCCCAAAGATGATATACAAATGGGAAGTAATGACATGGAAAGATGCTCAGCGTAGCTAACATTAGGGAAATGCAGATCTGAAACCCAACAAGCTACCACTTCACACCCATTAGGAAATTGGAACCCTGTGCACTGCTCACATGAATGTGAAGCTGTGCAGCCTCTGTGTAAATGATGTTGTTCTCCAAAGATTAAACGTAGAATTGCCACAGGACACAGCAATTCCACCTCCAAGGAGATGAGACCAGACACTCAAAAATAGAGATTGGTACATTCATTTTATTTTATTTTATTGTTAGTTTTAATTTTTTAACTTTTATTTATTATTGAGAGATGGAGACAGAGCATGAGCATGGGGGTGGGGGGCAGAGAGAGGAGACAGAGAATCCAAAGCAGGCTTCAGCCTCCGAGCTGTCAGCACAGAGCCCGACGGGGCACTCGAACTCACAGACTGCGAAATCATGACCCAAGCCAAGGCCAGACGCTCAACCGACTGAGCCACCCAGGTGCCCGCTACATTCATTTTAAAAGCAACATTATTCATAGTAACCAAAAGGTGAAGGCAACCCAAGTGTTCTTTGACAGATGAGGGGATAAACAAAATGCGATTTATACAAATAACGGAATATACTATTTAGGCTTAACAGTTGAGGAATGTCTGACGCACACTACACCATAGATGTACCTCAGAGACTTTATGGCAGGTGAACTAATCCAGTCATAGATGGAGAAATATTGTCTGATTCCTCTTGAAAGTGGCACCCAGAATGCTTAAATTCATAGAGGTAGCAAATAGAATGGTGGATGCCAGGGGCTGGGTCAAGTCAGGAACGAGGAGTTCCTGTTTAATGGCTATAGAGCTTAGGATTTGAATGATTAACATCTGCTAGAGATGAATGGTGTTGATTGTTGCACAACAGTGTGATCATACTCAATGGCACAGGATCATAAGCTTGAAAATATTTCAAATGGGAAATTTGATGCTATATATATTTTACAAGAATAGCCAAAAACCCCCAAGGGGTCAGTGATTATAGTCATTCCTAGCTACTTGGCCTCAGTAGATTTGTAGAGGAAATAGCAAAATTTTAACTTGGGATAGATACATTGAGGAGCCCAACGTCCAGGGTATTTCAGTAGTAGCAACTCTGTCATTAATGCTTGGCTTAGTGTTTGTTTGTTTCTGGAGTCTCCTGGGCACCCCGGGGCGTGTACTATGAAGGGTAGACCCTAATATGGGAGGTTTTGTGCCCTGGGAACGGGTCTCTATGTACCAGGGATCAAGACCAATGTTTGAAGCCTTTCTTGACGCCCCAGAGCAGTGCTGTCCAAAGTGGTAGCCCCTAGAGATAAGATGTATTTAACTTTAAAATGAGTAAATTGAAAGAAAATGAACAATCCGCTTCCTCATTTGCACTATGCACATTTCAGATGATTGTTTGCAGTACATTCCATCAGCTGATTAATGGATCAAATAATACGGTCTATGTATACCATGGAATATTATTATTCCATCAAAAGGCATAAAGCTGGATTGCGCCTTAAAAACATTGAACTATGTGAAGGAAGCCAGGCACAAAAGACCACATATTGTATGAATCCAGTCATGTGAAATGTCTTTAATAGGCAAATCCATAGAGACAGGAAGTAGATTTGCCATTGCCTAAGGCTCAGGGGAGGAGAGAATTAGTAGTGACTGTTAATAGATGTGGGGTTCCTGATGAGGTGATGAAAATGTTCTGGAATTAGTGGTGATTGCTTTCACGACCTTATGAATATAAACACCACCATTGAACCGGCTGACTTTATGGTATGTGAGGTATATCTCCCTGAAGGTATTAAGTAACGTTATTTACAAATTGGATGTAACTGTCAAATACATGTTACTGTTTTGTGTGCGAACGTCCTTTTAATTTACATAAGTACTGCAGTGTTGTTTATTCAAAGAAAACATATTCACATGTGCCTAGTGTCTGTTGTATTGGACAGAAGAGATACGGAACATTTCCATCATCTCGGCACTCTTCAGCAGAGAAAACACCGTTTTATAGATAATAGATTCTCAGAATATTATCCCGACTTTTCTCCGCACTTCCTTTCTGGACTTAACTGCAAAGCATATACATTTGTTGAAATGGCAGTTTTGAAATCACCTGTAAGGTTTGTTTCAGCTCTAATAACATTCTTCTGGAAATCTCTATGGGAAAGAAATTGTTTATTCCCCCACCATCTTTCTCCATCTACTCTGAGTTTTAAGATTTTCCATGGAATCTTTGGATATTTCATATGTGAGGTATGGCCAGAGGCAGCTAATTTCATCCCGGTAAAGGACACCTGGACTGTATTTATATTAGGTTAACATTCTGTTGATTTACATGTCTGTTTCCTTTTGTTCCAAGGTTCGTTAAGTGAGTATTTCTAAGGTTTAGCCACATTCTGGTTCTTTCAAGCCATGGCCAGACAGGTTATCATTTTTGCTCAAATGTCATGATCTTAATCTACAGCCAACTCAACCAGAATAAGAGAACACGGAGTTACTGCTTCTGTCGGCCTCAGTCATTCTAAATATTTCAAAGGAAATACTGACTTCATTGGAATTTATTGTTTTTTTGAAGATACACAGGATTTTAGTTGTTTTCAGAACGAATTTTATAAATAACCTCAGTATAAGGGAACATTGGAAGCTCTGTGAAGATGACAGGGAGGAACCTTAAATGAGTCTTGCCGAGTGAAAGAGACAAACCTAAAAAAGCTGTGTACGTTACGATTCCAGCTACATTACATTCTGGAAAAGGCAAAACCATGGAGCGATTCAAATGATCGGTGGTTACAAGTGTATGAGGGTGAGAGAGAGATGAATAGGTGGGGTGCAGGGAACGTCAGGTCAGGGAAGCTATTCCGTATGATCCTTCGATGGTAGATACGTGACAATATACATTTGCCAAAATGCATAGAATGTGGAGCAGGATTGATCCCTCATATGAATTTGAACGCTGTTTACTAATGACGTGTTTATATTGGGTCACTGGTCACAGGAAATATAGCTCTCTGCTCATGCCGCTGGGGATGGAGAGGCTGTTTAGGGCCTGAGTGGAAGGTATGTGGCATCTCTGTTTTTTTCTTCACATTTTGCCGTGAACCTGAAACTGCTCTAAAATATCAAGTCTATTCAATTGAAAAACTCATGCCATTAGAAAGCTGTAACATAACTGAATTTTTAATTGTTTTTTAAACCTTTGTTTCGGTTTATTAGTATTATGTTAGTAAGCTCCCTGCCCAATGCGGGGCCTGAGCTCCTGACCCTGAGGTTAAGAGTCGTGTGCTCTACTGACTGAGCCAGCCAAGTGCCCCATTGAGTTATTTTTCTTGTTTCATTTAGTAGCATACCGGGTGGGAAATAGATACTGATTTTTATTTTCTTACTTTTTCCGCCCTTTGTTGTACATTTGGATGATACCAAGGACTTCCAGTGATAATCATGTAGATCAGTAGATACTTTTCCAGTAATGGGTTTAAGAAATCACATTATATCATTGGCAAAAATCATTAACATTTTCATTGAAAGACATAGCTCTTATAATTTCCAAATTATGCAAGACTTAGTGAGTCTTATATATTTGGTACTTCACGTAATCGTAACAATGGTCAGTTAGGTACTATTACCCTCCGTTTCCAGACCAATGTGACCTGGAACACGATCTCTACCTTCTGTGGTCTGTCTTCAGTTCAGATATTGGTTCAGGTTATCCACATCCAGGAGACGCGGTGATGGCATTGGGATGCCGTCCACTCTTGGCCACGGCAAGTGAAGTCTCATGAAAATGTAGTTGATGCACTTTCCATGGTGGTCACGGGTCCTGGCCCCTTACCTGGGAATTTACAATGTCTCTCAGAATAGGGAGCATAGAAAGAAAGCAACTGTATTTCGGAACCAGATGCACGTATCCTGAGCCTCCGAAGGAAGATCTTCCAGAAGCACGTTTAGCACATCTTAGTCCTTTAAGGCCTTACTCCTTCATTGTGGTTGTTCTTTAACAACGTTATGTAGGTATAATTACAGACTGTATAGTTCACCCACTGTAAGTGTGTAAGTCACTGGGGTCTTAGGAAATATATCGAGTTGTGCAGAACTCAGTATAATCCAGATTAGGATCTTTGGTGCATTTCTGTTCCATCCCCGTTCCTACGTATTGTGCTGGCAACTACTACTCTCCATCTCTGTTGATTTTTCCTTTTTGGAACAGTGTTTATAAATAGGACCATCCAGTATGTCCTTTGTGACTTCCTTCTTTCGCATAGCATGATGTGTCCGAGGTTTATACCTACTGTACCATGCATCTGCACTTTGTCCTTTCTCGCTGCTGAACTGTAGTCTGTGGAATGGGTATGCCACAGGTTGCTGATCCATTCTTCACTTGATGAATATATGTGCTGTGTTCATTTTTCCAGCTATTAGTAATAATGCTGCTGTGATGATAGTTTTGACTTACTGACGCTGTCCCTGATGATGCAGTTAGCGCACTGACTTCTGATTTTTTCTCAGGAGACTCTCCTGTGTGTAGACAAGGAATAAACCTACACCTCAAGGCTAGCAGGAACATCTGCCTGGAGAAATGGCTTGTGAGTGGGAGTCCAGGTCTCGTGGCTTCTACGGCGAATTACACATTTGGAGCAGTGGCTGTGTTATTTTGTGTATTCTCCTGTGCCATTTGTTGATGCAGGAATTGGATTAGCTCCCATATTGGTGGCTTCGTGTCTCCGACATTACAGAATTGCACAGTGAAAGTGCTCGTATTGTACGTGGACTTTACAATTCTGCCTGAAGTCTCCCAAATTGTAGTTCTTACGGTGGTTGTACTCATCCTTTCTAAATCCCTTCCTTTCATAATTAATTTTAGAGTTCAGTCATTGGGAGCCTCTGAGACAGTCTTTACATACCATAATTGAAATTCAAGGAGGCAATAAATTGTGAAACATAGAGAAAGAGAATTTAATTATAGTTCTCAAAGCAGAAAAGGCTGGCTTCAAAAACTCTGTGCTGGATGTCTGTATGAACAAATGGGTGAATGTCTACTCACAATGTTCAGAGTGTAGGCATCCCATGCTTGTTCTGTTTTTCATAATTTGATTTTTACCTCACTCCCTGTGCCGTTCCTAATGACTTTTAACTGGATTTCCAGATAGACATTGCCCCTCTAACTTCAACAATATCGGAAAATATGTTGCAAAGCTTGCCCTGAAGGAAGCCACTGTCTGTAAAACAAGTTTTTTCTCACAAGGGTACAGAATGCTGGAAGCTATCATTGATGCTGGATGGAGAGAATGTGATGTCGATTTCCGCGATGCTGTAAATGTGATTGCTGGTAGATCTATTAATAGCCCACAGTTGATTTTTGACCTTGGGTTTGTGAAATTGAAAGAATCCGTATAAACATGGAGATGCACAAGATGAACTGGAGGAAATCCAGGGCACCTAAGAGGCTTTACTCATGAATATTTAGCATATTGTGTTTGAGGACATAAATGTGTGTGTGTGTGTGTGTGTGTGTGTGTGTGTAGATTTGTTTTGTCATTAAACCGTTAGAGAATATAAATATTACGTTGAAGTTAATCTGAAGGGAAATAATACATCTCATAGAGCTGATGAGTCTCTGATGACTCTCTTCTTTCTACCATTTTGTTTTCAGAGAACCATGCCCATGTCGCCTTTATCCTGGAGGGCAGGAAATAGAGGGGGCTGTGTTCTTCTCTGTCTTCTGCTTGTACAGCTGGGTATAGTCCATGTGTTGGGGGCAAGGCTGGAGACCTAAGTGTCTTTATGTTACATCAGGGTCTCCACTTCATGTATTGGCTACCATAGACTTTCCAGGCCAGGACTTATATCAAGCCTGTTGAAGCTGCCCCTTGTATATATTTACGTTTAGGCTTAATGCTACTTTTCTATATTTTGATAATATACTTTGACGAGTCAGTGTTGGTTTTTGCTTTTCTTTTTTATTCTTCTGGCTGGTTTACCTGGCAAAGGTTGTAAAAGTAATGGTCCACATATATGCCGTATTTGGTATTTGTTACTCCAGTATGAATAAATTCATGTCACTTTTTTCTGAATCTGACTGGGATTAAGGGGCATGGAGACCAAATTCCAATTGCTATAAAATTTTCAAAACATTGGCTTCCTATGTAAATTGAGTTGGAAACAAAAACATACGGTTTATTTGGACATAGGTGGCTGTTTTCATGGAGGGAAATAATCCATGTATGGACACTGGCAAGCCCGATGTTTTCAAATCTCATTTTTTATATCAAAATTAAACATGCAGAAAAAAATGAAAGGAAGGTTGCTGTGTCATCGCCCATTTCTACATATTCTAATTGTGAACAAGTCTTAGTCAGTATTGACTGCTAGTAGTTTTAGTCGTTAAGTGTAGTCACAAGTTGTTATTTATATCTCAGTTAAAGGTGGGGGGAGATGGAAAGAGTAGTCACGTAGGCAACTGATAGAAATTCCTTTTCACCTTCCCACGAACTAACCCGGTGCTTTATTTATCATCTTGTCCAGGTTAATTCCTGACATTGCTTTACTAGTTAAACACTGGTTGGTTGCCAAATTTAGTTTGTTTATTTATTTTTGAGAGAGCAAAGGCAGTGGAGGGGGGAGAGAGAGTGAAAGAGAATCCCAAGTAGGCTCTGTGCTGTCAGCACGGAGCCCTATGTGGGGTTCAGACTCATGAACCAGGAGATCATGACCTGAGTGGAAGTCAGATGCCCAACGGCCTGAGCCACCCAGGCACCCAATGGTTGCCAAATTCTTTGTGCATGCTGCATAGTCTTCCACAGAGAAAGTGACAACCATATCTTTTAATAACAATTTCAAGAAGTAAGCATATTTAAGAATTAGTTTATTTTGCAGTCAGTATCATTCTTTTCTTTTTTTTTTAAGGTTTATTTATTTTTGAGAGAGACAGAGTTCTGGTGGGGGAGGGGCAGAGAGAGAAGGGAAGACAAAGAATCCGAAGCAGGCTTCAGGCTCCGAGCTGTCAGCCCAGAGCCCGATGTGGGGCTCAAACTCATGAACCGCAAGATCAAGATGTGAGCCAACATCGGACACTCAGCCGACTGAGGCACCCTCATGCCGCGATATCATTCTGTTCTCATAAAGCTCTGCTTTACGTGTTCATTTATTTTGTAATCATTAGGGGGCAACACAGATACCCATGTCATCTTATATTTTATGGCTCTTTTGTTCATAGCTTAACTTATGTACAGAAGAAACCAATAAGTATTTTGGAGTCTGGAGACCTGAGTAGAGCTCCGAGGCTTTGGAGAATGATCACCAAAGTCACTGAAAATTACTCTTGTGATGTCACCTCAGAGTGATTTAAAGGAACATGGAACTTCTCGGGGTGGGGGTGGGGTGATCGTTAATGCAATGGAATAGTTGAGTGTAATAGCCTTGTCTCACAAAATAGTGGCAATCAGCTCTTTCTTCAACTCTGTGAGACTGTAATCCTGACGTGGCATTTTTCTGACTCAAACGTGTAAGGTAATTGTAAAGAATATTTATGTATTGGTTAAGAGATGGCTTTTACAAATAGCCAGAGCAATGAAAGTTCAGTAGGAACATAAAGGACATCTTCCCGATACAATATATAAGCAATAAAATAAAATTGTAATGGGGAATAATGGGTCTGCCACCTCTGGAAGGATTCCAGGCTGATGTTGACATCAACTGCATGTGATAATTTAGAAGTCACGGGACAGGCTTTCCTTCATGCAGAAGAGCAGGGAGATGAAACACCAGACTTTAGTGAGAATGATGATCTTATCTTTCTGTTTGGTGTCGCACAAGATCTGATCCTTCAGCTTTTCCTGATCTGTAGGAGCAAGAGCCTGGTGCAATAGTTGAATATAGTGAATGTCAAATCGTTTTAGATGGGGACACCTCTTTGCATTATTATTTGTGCGTGGGGACTTTGGATGTACACATGACAGAATATTAGTTTATAGTGGTTTCTGTAACCAAATCGTTGGGTTAAAATGATAGAAGGGTATTCTCTCACAATTCTGGAGGGCCTAAGTCTAAAATCAAGATGGTAGCAGGGCCATTCTCCCTGTGAAGGTTCTAGGGGTTAGCACTTGCTATACCTCTTCCTTCTTATGGGAGCTCCAGGAATCTTTCCTCTTCTGTAAGCATGATTCCAGTTTCTGGATATGTCTTCTACTTACGCTTCCCTTGTGTGTTTTTCTTGTTCTGCCATTTCTTTTATAAGGACATCTGTCATTGAATTTGGGGCCCAGTCAGATAATCCAGGAGTTTCGCATCTCAAGATCCAGAACTTAATTATATTTCCATATACTCCTCTTTTGAATAGGGTCACAATCTTGGGTAGTAGGAATTGGAACTTTGATATATCTTGAGGTTCACATTTCAACCCACTGCACATAGCAAAGGAGACTTGATTGAATGAGTATTTAAGGGAAATCTGTCCATTTATTTTCTTCCTGCTCATGGGTGCAATCTTCATCTTCTCTGGGTCTCTCAAAATATTACCAGGAAAGCTTCTTACCCGGAAACTTTCTGTATCCTAACTCACAGTCTCTTTTAATTCTAAACTACATTTCTACTAGTAGAACAGCTTATTCTTTCAAAACACTTGTCTTATTGGAATGATACTGTTTCACGGACAGTGTGTCAGATGTTGGCTAGATAGTTGCGTTTCTCTTTCAATCCTGGGATGTATAGGGCTCCACGGGCATCAGGATTCACAGTGACCGCCTGGTGGATGTCATAGTAGCTTAGCCATGGGGCTCACATCTTCCCGAGGAAGCATTGCGCCACCCAGCAGTTATGGGATATGTTATGGCTGTCATCTGGCCCATGAAACTATTCAGCCACCCGAAGTGTGAGTCACTGTGACGTGGTGCATGCCATTGTTGTGGTCTGTGTTTTCTTAAAGAAGAATTTGACAGCCTCTGTGGGGAATGAAGTGACAAGCTGTCAGCGTGACAGCCCAGAAAGTGGCATCTTACAAATGGAGAGGAAGGTGATGTCCTTGGCCTTAACTCCGCATGGCTGGAAGCAGGAGAGCATATCAGGTGATGGGAAGCACTTTAGAATGCAGCCAGCAGACGAGTGCCATTGAAATATCTGTGTTGCAAGTTCATTATGGCCCAGAGGGAGCCTCCCTTGTTTATATTTGGCACGTATTAAGTGTTGGGAACTTACATGTTTTCAGATCAAGGGAAAAATGAACCTCCATTTTCCCTCAAGATAAGTAGAGGATGAGGCCCCCCACCTCACCTACACTCCCCTACACACATACACGGAATTCTAAAATGTATGGTATTGGGGCGCCGGGGTGGCTCAGTCGGTTGAGTGTCCAACTTCAGCTCAGGTCATGACCTCACAGTGTGTGAGTTTGAGCCCCGCGTCGGACTCTGGGCTAACAGCTCGGAGCCTGGAGCCTGCTTCAGATTTTGTGTCTCCCTCTGTCTCTGCCTCTATCCCACCTGTGCTCTCTCTCTCTCTCAAAAATAAGTAAACATTAAAAACTGAAATGAAATGAAATGTATGGTGTTATTCAAAAATTTAAATATTAAGGCTAATAGATTAGGAGGTGTTCGCCATTGAACAGTTATGTTATGACTCGCCATTGCTAGGAAGGGGCCCTCTCATGACTTTCTGGGCCATGTGGCGAAGCACCAGGGATGGCCAAGAGGTAGGTAGAAAGAGCAGATAAACTGTGGCCAGAGACATTATTGTGGTTTTTCTAGGAAGGACCGGGTGAGGCTGGGCACGCCATCTTGCAACTGACAGTTTGCATAATTTGAGCCCATTTTGGCACATAGGGGTTGTCTGTAGTTTTCTCCATCTTCATCTTGGAGTGGTCACGGCAGGAGAATAATGACCCAGTGTGTGAGAGCTACATAGAAGAACTGGTTAGGGTGTGGGCCTTGTTTTGGTTGAATTGCATTTGAATCGTGCTGCCTGCACGATTCCTTGCAGAGGAGGGAGTTACAGACCACAAGGGACAAAGAAGGCAGAGGCGCGGTAAGTCCTGCCTGTCATTGGTTTGTCCAATCAAGGAGTGTCTGTCTTGTGTATGTCACGCAGATGTTAAAGCACCAAGTTTACCGAAGCTAGGAGCCTGGTTAATACGCATAGGCTTACACCATTATCAAAAGTTCTCTTCCGAAAGTGAGAAGCCAGTTTGGAACCCCAATGCCTTGATTACAAAGTAGCAAAGACCGGGGTGGGGGGGGGGGTCCACAGAAGTTTCCTTGGTTGGAAATGACCTGAAGTATAGAGGTTCTCATCGATTAGCTGATTCTTCCTCCCTTCCTCCACCATCTCCCCCGCCAGGCCAGGGAGCTGTACCTGGAGTCGGCTCTCAGCTCTGCTAGTCCTGGTCTAGAGGCTTCTTGCATGCATCAGGTGCTCTGCTGAGACAGGACCTTCACTGTGATTCCGTGTCTTCCTTGCAAACAGCCCAGGTGACAGCAGATCTGTGACTTGTGGCCTCTCGACTTAGTTCAAGAGGATGACGGGTAGCGTAAACCTGGCGATAGACGCTGGCAGACCTGAATCACCGGTACAGGCTGAAGGGCTCTTTGCCTTTCTCTGTAGCTTCTTCTTCTTCTTTTTTTTTTAATGTTTTATTTATTGCTAGGAGAGAGAGAGAGAGAGAGAGAGAGAGCGTGACCAGGGGAGGGTCAGAGAGAGAGGGAGTCACAGACTGAAACAGGCTCCAGGCTCTGAGCTGGCAGTCAGCACAGAGCCCGACGCGGGGCCCAAACCCACGAACCGCGAGATCATGACCTAAGCGAAAGTCGGACGCTTAACCGACTAAGCCACCCAGACCCCCCTCTCTGTAGCTTCTTGATGCTGAGACTTCCTGTGGGAGTTAAGAGGGGTAAAAGAAGCTTGACATTTGGGACAGAAGACCTGGGTTTCAGTCACAGCCCTACAGTTTTGTTCAGTGGGGCCGGGGCCAAGACATGTCTCTCTGCCTTGGTCTGCCGGCTCTGAAATACATGTGACAGTGGCTCGTGTTGGAGGGGCTGATGAGGTGGGCTGGGAAATGGCTTGGTACACAAGCCAGAGCTCTCTTGGTGTCTTTCTTGGTTTTGGGCCTTGTTCCCACTGTTGTAGGGACCGGCAGCTGTGAAATAGTGAGCTTGTTTTCAGCACCCTTGGCTTCCATTTTGATCCTGCTCTTCCTTCATTCCTTGGCTGTGTTTACCGGGTTCTTGGACTTTCTTGCTGTGCCCCCTCTGGACCTGTCTCTGGTCCTCAGTGTATGCTCCCAGTTTCATCGGCTTTACGTGTCCCCACCTCCTCCTCCATCCCACGAGGTTGACCCCATTCCGTGAGGCCAGTACACCTCCGGGAAGGGACCGGCAGCCTTGTGAGCTGGGGACGCAGGCAGGAGAGTGCCAGGAGTTTGCAGGTCTTTTCTTAAGCTTTCCACCTCATTCCTCTTGCCTTTGCCCCGTCTTCTTTTCTACTGCATGATTTTCTGCTTCATTTTCCTATTTTCTGCTACATTTCCTCCTCCCCAAGTCATTCCTGTTTTTCATTTGCGCACTCGCTCATTCATTCAATAGCTGCATGCGGCAGGCTCTGTACCCGGCACTGGAAACAGATAAATAACTACTGTATCGCCCTCCAAAGCTCAGATTCGCAAATAAATGAGTAACGGTCTTACTTGGCGTTGTGCGAGAGAATTGTAGGAATTGAGGGCAGAGAGCTACTGACTGTGGGTTTCAGGAAAACTTGTGCGCGTTAGTGACTTTTGACTTAGGGTTGGGACCTGGGTACCAGAGGACATTAATCCAAAGGTGAGGCTGCGTGATGGAGAAAGTCCTACCCCGGAATCAGGGATTCGAAATGTGTCTCGCAGACCACTGACGTCAGGGAGGACCGAGCAGGGGAGAAAATCGGACTGGATTGCACTAGGCAGACCCAACTCTGGCAGCGCAGAGGGTGGACCGGAGTGCTCTGAGACTAGTTCCAGAATCCAGACGTTATGCCAGTTGTCCAGAAGAGAGGTGGAAAGGATATAAATTAACCCTGGCTTTAGCAGTTCATCTGTCAGAAATGCCGGAGTCCCTAGATGTGAACACACCCACCCAGGCGTCCCCGTGGGCCAGATTGTAGGTCGGATCAAGGAGTAGAGCACGAAGCAAGAGTGACGCGGTCCCTGTTCTGATGGACACAGGAGGGGACGTCGGCTTTGATGGGCACACGTCTAAGTCGAGCGTGCCCGTGGCATTGACTGCATTGAAGGAATCCTGCAAGGGCTGTGGGGGCACGTCCTCGGGCACTGGGCTGAGACTGGCATTCAAGGAGGGCTGCGAGCCAGCTCCTCTTGGGGCTGACAGCCGAAGGGGCTTGCGGGTGCCTCTGCCAAGTGAAAGGAGAGCCTTGCATCGAGAGCGAGGGCCACCCCCCTACCCCCCGAATCCCTGAGGGGACTGCTGCTCAGGACCGCAGCCCCCAAGGGTGCCAGCCCGGCCCAGAGCACGAGGTGGGTGCCCTGCTGCCGGCCTGGCCGGGGTCCCCTTCTGTGGCCCTCCTCCCTCTGGTTGCTCTGCGAGCTGGGAAGATACAAAGGTGGGAACGTACACTCCCGAGCATCGGAGACTGGCCCTTTGCTTTTCCCAGACTGTGGCTTGTTCTTGATGCCGTTTCGGAGCGGTGGTAGGGATTTGGAGCCGATGACCAGGAAAGAACATTCTTCAGACGTCTCTGGTGCAAAAAGGTGATTTTATTAATGCACAGGGACGGGGCCAGTGGGCAGAAAGAGTTGCTCTGAGGTTGTGAAGAGTGACTGGTTATACTGTGCAGTTGGGGGAGATAAAGTCAAGGGATTCCCCATATGCTAAAGCTGACTCAGAGGATACTGGAGGCCTGCAATTGTCAAGCTAAAGCTGTTTTACCCTCTAGCAAAGCATTATCATTAAGACAGTAGGGAGTTCCTGGAGATTAGGCTATTGATAAGATCGCCTTTTTCTTGTAATATTACTAAGTTATTTGTAAACTGATGGAGACTCTTATTAGTTTAACCATTTGTTTTCTGTCCTTTCCTTTGTTCTTGGGCAGCCTGGAGTGCCTGAGGAATGTCACACATATCCCACTGAGGGAGGGGGGGCTTGTGATTGGCCCTCAGCTTGCCTTATGCTCCCTCATACTTACCCAGGTGGAGGTGAAACAACATGGAAATATACAACATTGCTTTTTGATGCCCCTGCCTGCCCCAGTCCTTGGGAGAAGAATAGAATGTTTAGACGTTCTCAGAATTTTTTTTTTAATTTATTTTTCAGAGAGGGGGAGGCGGAGCGGAGAGAGAGATCTGAAGTGGGCTTTGCAGTGACAGCACAGAGCCCGATGGAGGCCTTGAACTCAAGAGCCTTTTGATCATGACCTGTGCCAAAGTCACACGCTTAACTGAGCGAGCCACTCAGGCGCCCCATGTCTTGTTACTATTTTATTATTTTTAAAATACTTTTTAAAAAAATGTTTGGTTATTTTTGAGAGAGAAAGAGACAGAGCATGAGCAGGGGAGGGGCAGAGAGAGAGGGAGACACAGAATCCAAAGCAGGCTCCAGGCTCTGAACTCTCAGCACAGAGCCCTACGCAGGGCTCAGACTCAAAAACCGAGAGATCTTGACCTGAGCTTGACCAGCTGAACCATCCAGGCGCCCCATGTCTCTTTAGTATTTTAAAGAGTTTAGACTCAGTCATTGTTAGTAAAATAAATCATCAGTTCAGTGTATTGATTTTCCTCCTGCATTTAACATACTATATATAGTTTTTGCCTCCACTGTATGTCTTAATTGGTCTCATTTTGGATTGGCCTGAAGTTTTGCATGTGCATTTTCTAGAATTGAGCAAATGCTCTTTCTCTCCTTGTAATGTTCCCGTTTGAAAGAAAAGAAAATCCATACCGTTCAACAGCTAACATAATTCACATGTCCACAGGGAATTCACTTCACTTTGGTGCCTTTATTTATAGGTTTAGTAAGGGGAAGCAGATGAAGAAAAGCAACAAAAAGAACCCCAAATGGGTGGGGGGTGTTTGTAGATCCTCACCCTGGGAGCTCCCAGCTGTCTCCCAGAGAGACAGAGCATGAGCAGGGGAAGAGCAGACAAAGAGAGAGACACAGGATCTGAAACAGGCTCCAGGCTCTGAGCTATCAGTACAGACCCCGACACAGGGCTCGAACTCATGGACCACGAGATCATGACCTGAGCCATCCAGCCACCCCTAATTAAATATTATTTTCTAACTGAACTCACTTGTGGGTTGAAGAGCCGAGTCTGAAATTCCTGTATTAAGGGTTTGTTTTGCTTCCATTTTCATATGAGTATGACAAAGATCTCAGTGAAATCAGCTTGTTTAGGAGTCATGACCATAGTGATGACAAGCCTTTATGTCCCAGACACTGAGTTTCATTCTCTGTAGAGTCTTTCTTGATTCTCATTGGTTATCATTGGAATCAACAAGAAACCAAACTCCCTTTTTAGCGGGGCAGCAAGGCTAAGAAAGGCTCGCTTTTCATTGCGAGATGCAAGGAAGTGGTTGAGTTGGTTCGCATACCTAGGACCCGGCAGTTTACCTCTCCCTACTCCACATGCGGAAGGAGAGCTGTCGGGCCTTCAGGTAAAAGAGACCTTCATGGTTCAGTCTTCATCTGTGGTCTCTGGGATGGTAAAGGGAGCTTCGGTATGCTAAATGCTCAGCACAGTAGATGCCAATATATATGCCTGGGGTAACAGCTCAGTGTAAATAGGAGTTCAGGGCCCACCTGGATGTTGTGACTAAAATTACAGGATGCACAGTGAAATTGAATTTTCGATGAATAACAAATACTTTTTAGTGCTAGTCTGGCCCATGCAATAGTTGGTACATATTTTTGATAAAGGGTATTGTCCCATGCGTTCTTTGGGAGATAGACGAAAACTTTTTCAGATAAGCAATATCTTTTGGGCAGCCATGCCGTGTTTCATCATAGAATCCCAAATAAGTATACATGGGGAGTGATGGCCTGTGATAAATGCTGAGATGCTTCCAGAAAGAGCCCTGCGTCTCTATAGAAAAGATTCAGCCACTCAGTGTCTCTGGTACTGACCAATGAGAAGCATGGACTCCATTAGTTTCTTGATGTAATTTGGACCATCTGTCTTTATGCTTAAATTATCTTCTATCACATTCAACATCTTTGTATTTGCTATACAAGTACAAAATATCGTATTTGTATTTGGTATACCAATTGGGATTTGCTATACAAATGCAAAATACAAATATCAAAAAATATGGTCACTTCTGGAAATTGCTGGAAATCTTTTAGACTTAAATTGGTATTTCCCAACCTTGTTTGACTGACTGTTAGCAACCCCATCAAAGTCCTGATGCCCCTGACCCCACCTAGACCCATTATGTCAGTCTCTCTGGGGTGGGACAGGGCATGAATATTCTTAATGCTTCCTACAGGATTCCCAGTGCATAGCCTGGAGTGAGAGCCTCTCCCTAGGCTCATAGGCCCTCTGTGTCCTTGATCCCACCAAAAGGATGTCAACCCCTCCTAGCCCATTCTCCATCTTTCTTTCTAGGTTCTATTTCAGTGTCGAGGCCCACCCTGCCATCTGTATGGCAGTTCTAACGCTCAATTCTCAAAGAAGGTGCAAAGCTGGTGTCTTGGGTTCACGTAGCACTCTATTTGGGTTAGACCATTGCCTTTTACTCCTGCTGCTTGTAACTTGGGCCCGCAAATGGTTAAAAGAATTTGAAAAGACTCCTAGGAAAAGGTCCCCTCTTGGCCCCATGCTGACAGAGCTGGCCTTTTGTTCATTTGGGTTTGAGGCTCTTTCTCAGGGAAGGAAAGTGAGCTCAGAGTTAGAAAATGTCCATGTCTGAATAGATGAGGACATCAGTCCCGGAGCACCATGGGGTTTGAGAAGCAGTTAACTTGAAGGATCCACCCATGGCCACAAGGTGCTATGGAGTCACAGAGATGCCCTTGGGGAAGCACACGTGCTGGGTTAGCTCTTTCTACTGCCTCCCCAGATGACTCTACAGTCACAGGACAGTTTCAGTATGTTTTGGTTTTCTGCAGGTTGGCTATGCACAAATTAGCCTTGGATTGGTTGAGTCCTGCGTATAATCCCAGTACGGGAGACTTCATGTTTTCCCGGGACAAGCTGATGCACCCATTTCACTGTGTGTTCTGCTGAATTACTGGAGTTGTAAGTGAGTGCTTAGGAGAAAGGAAATAATTCATTTTGCAGAGAGAATGTTACGTTTCCTTTGCTTTAACCTGATTATTTAAAAATGCGGATTCTCATGACATTCTGTTCCCTTCTTTGCATTTTAATTATTGTGGAGCCTTTAAGAGACATCCGTCATTAAGTACTAATCAGATGCTGATTGCTTAAACTCTACAAAGTGTTTGATTTTTAAAATCTCAATCCCAGATAATAAATGGTGGGAGTTTATCAAAGCAAGTGGCATATACTTTTCCTCTCTGTTTTGATTCAGATGCGTAACAATTTCTACCTGCTGGTTTAAATTGGCCCTGAGAACACCTTTTGTGTTAAGCCCACTCAGGGCTGGAAGGAACCAACATCAACCTGACAGTGAAATAATATCTCCCAACTAAACAAAGCCAAAAAACCAATGGGACAAATTGTGCTGTCTATAATCCAAAGCCAAAACTGTGTGGTCTCCTGCTATTTTTAGAACTGGAGGGGAAAAGAATCCTCCTTATTGTAAAAATGATACAATTAAATACGGAGTCGGGCCACTAGGAAACTCAGAGTTCCCTTTGAGCACCATTTTGGAGACCAATGTTCTGCTTTTTTATCAAAGCAGGAAACGAAGCGCACAAAAGTGATGGTGCTTCAAAAGAGGAACAGAGGGTCTGTGATCACTGGGTTAGCTGCTCACACGGGTCAGTTGGTGGTTCCGGAAAGCTGCGTGAACCACCTGTGTGAACTTGGGCAAGTAGCTTGACCTCATTATGCTAAGAATACAGAAAAACTCTGATTTTGCTGTCCCCGAATTTAACCATAGCCTCAAATTCAGTTCAACTTTCTTCATAGTTCAGTTTGATTTCCACAATGGGAGCTCTGTAGATTTCCTGGATTGAAATTATTCAAATTTAATAGGAAAGTAGGCTAATACTTTGAATAGACCTGAAGAAAATCAAGTTGAACATTTATAAATCTTTGGAAACCTCGGAATCTTGGACTCGATTTTATGACTAGATGGAAATCAGACGTTCGTGTAGGCCCAGAATTAGAAAGCTTCAGTTCACACAGCAGTTTTACTGTCGACCTGTGCCAGAATGAGCCACGTTGGACTTGAACTAATTCCTGTCCCTGCCCAACCTCACCCCCACCCCCTCCATTGCTTGGTCCACGCTACTTGGCCTTTACTAGGGTAAGCTAAGTGATGCAGTCGGCTGGTGCACAAAATGTAAGAGGGTATCACAAAATGCCTTACCAAGATAAACAATAATTGAACACAATATGCAAAAAAAAAAATCAAAATCAAAATGGCCATGGCAGAATCCAACATGAACACATATCAACAGTTTTGATAAACAGAGAATCCCATGTGGTTGTGGAGATGCAAGGTGAGAGAGGAATGGGCATGCACATGCAGCACTGCATCCTGTCAGTAAAGATAGATAGATAGATAGATAGATAGATAGATAGATAGATAGATAGATAGATATAGGGGTGGATGGACAGACAGATGGATGGATGGATAGATTGATAGATGAATGGCTAGCTAGGTAGATAGATAGATAGACAGACAGACAGATATGATGTTTGGATAGGTGAGTGGGGGGTGGGTGGATGGATGGATGGATAGATGGATGGATAGATCGATAGATGGATGGATAGGTAGCTAGGTAGATAGATAGACAGGCAGACAGATATGATGGATGGATAGGTGGGTGGGTGGGTGGATGGATGGATGGATGGATGGATGGATAGATCTATAGATAGATGAATGGGTAGGTAAGTAGGTAGGCAGACAGATATGGGTGGATATGTGGGTGGGTGGATCATTAGATAGATGAATGGGTAGGTAGGTAGATAGATGGATAGATAGTTGGATGAATGATAAATAGGATGATAGATGATAGATAGATAGATAGATAGATAGATAGATAGATAGATATAGGGGATGGATGGATGGATGGATAGATCGATAGATAGATGAATGGGTAGATAATAGATAGACAGTTATGATGGATGGATGGGTAGGTGGATGGATGGATGAATGGATTGATAGATGAATGGGTGGGTGGGTGGGTAGATAGATAGATAGATAGGATGGATGCATGCATGCATATGTGATGGATGGTTGGATGGATGGATGCATATGTGATGGATGGTTAGATGGATGGTTAGAGAGATAGACATGATGGATGGATGATTGATAGAGATAGATAACATGTTTATATTTTGGTAGTAATTGATCTTTTTCTTCATGTATGGTGCATATACAAAGGTGGTACCTTGAGTATTCACACCATCTGTGGCCCAGGGTCCCCCACCTCCCAACCCCGTGCCTCCAAACGGAAGGAATGACTTTATTCTCTGCTCCTGGCATCTCACTTCTGTGTTTTCTTTTACTTAGTTGCCCCCCCTCCTTCAATAATACTGAAACACCCTTGAAGGCAAAGATCCTGCTTTTCTTGTCTCCGAGTGCCCAGAAGCTAACACAGTGTCTGGCACTTATTCGTAGCATGCTTCTCCCTCCCCTCCATCCGCCCTAGAAGTGTGTTCCCCCTCCTTGGGTGCCCCTGTGCTGACCTAGTGTCTTTCTGGGCTTGGCTTGTCTGTGCAGTGACATGTGTGACACTGGTAGGGATCACGCTCCCCCAGGATGAGGCGAATGAATGGAGACAGTCTGCAGAGGGGATTGATTAGTTTCTAGAAGATCAGCCACCTAAGCCACAGGCATGGCTGACTCATCATTGGTCTGCTGCATAACAAATTACACAGTGACTTTACACGCCTCCATTTATTTTCTCACACATTGTATTTATATGTCAGAAGTTCTGCATGCCCTGTCTCGCTTAGGGTCTTACCCAGCTAAATTCAAGGTATCGGCCAGGGCTGTGGCTCTCAGCCACAGGGTGTCTCCTTCAGGCTTCCGGTTTGTTGGCAAAAGTCTGTTCTTTGTACCTGTAGGACCGGAATCTACATTTTTCTGGTTTATGCCCCCTTCATCTTCAAGCCAACAATGGTACCCTGAACCCTCCTCAGGCTTTGAGTCTCTAACTTCCTCTTCCATTTTTTGTTTTGCTCTTTAGTGTTTAAATAATTCTATTGGACCTACTCAGGCCATCCAGGAATATCTTCCTAGTATAAGGCAAACTGATTTATAGCCTGACATTAATAACCTTACTGCAATTGCATCTGCACAATCTCTTCTGCCGCCTAACCAAACCACAGTCTGAATGCCAGAAGGTGAGGAGACAGACAGTTATTTACAGTTCCTGCTGGTAGTTCAGGGGCCAATCATCCTTGGTGTTTTCTCAGATTCTCTCCCCATGGTGTTTGGGAAGACTGTGCTTAGATCCACAGGATATTCCTGATGGTGGAATCCTGCCATGTCATTTTCTGGGATTTGGGCCCAAGGATTCCTTTGGGAAATGAGGAAGGGCATCCTGAGTTCTAAGATCATTAGCCCCATCTGGTCAGGAGGAATGATCTATTACTTGTTTCTGTGTCCCCTGATGGCCAACAAGGAATGTGGCCCATGGGAGCCAGTCTCGAAATGTTATGTGAAGAAATGAATGGAAAAATGAATTTGTCAATCCTGAGAATCTTCTAGCAAGTGTTTTGAGCTGATATTTATAGTCATCATTGCCTACCAGCCATTTCTTGGCTACCCATGGACAGTCATAGTCATAAATCCCTTATTGAAAAGTGGGTGGGAATGTTTGTCCAAAACTTTTCTTTCCTAATCATTGGTGCTAACATGTGTCCTGTGTCTCGTTCCCATCGCCACTCATGCTTCCCAGCCTTACACTAATGGTTTTCAGTATCGGTGTGAGGATTAGAAACTGCATTTGTATCCTTAGGCCTATTGTTGAGCCCCAGAACGTACTATATTTTACCTTTGTGATCTATGAAATATTCGTGAAAAAGAAAACCCTTTGAGTCATACTTTTAATTTCTCCTTGCCTCCTTGGGTGAGACTTTTATAACTTGATGTTTATGCCCATGATAGCAATGCCATACTCACTCCCTCACTCACCTGAGCATACATTTTCTTACTCCTTTGAGGACGAATAAGCTTCAGTTTCAGAGATGCTCATAGAAGGTAATGTTGCTCCGTAACAAATGGTGTGTGTGGTTCTGCACTAGATTTATTTTTTTTCTTTTTAAGACCGTCATTCTCTACAACAGAAATCCCAAGTATTAATAACCCACTCCCTGCAAACTCGAATCTAGGGAAAAGGGCAGAGAACTGGGTCAGGCTTGCTTGGTCGATGTGAAAATTTTGGTCCTTTGAAAGACATGGCTTTTGCCATACATTATTTATTGGGTAAATTATACTCTATAAATTACCCTCTGTTTTATACATCAATCTCTTGTGAGTGTTATTAGCATGACTTTCCAGAGATGCGCAGAAGCCCTCAGTATAGCGATCCCGTTGTTTCTTGACCCACCGATTGGAGCCCAGTTCCTTGGACCACAGCGGCCCCATTCAGCGTTCCCTGCGAGGTATTGTCCATGTCTCAACAGACTTCTTCCTAACGGGGTGCTTCGCCACCTTCCTGGCACCTCTGGCAGCCTCGGTGACCTCAGTCTCTACATCATCTCAGTCCCTATAACAAAAGTCATGGGAAGATCTCCCTGATTCATCCAAGATACGTCTTATCTAAATATACAGGAGAAGGGCAGGGAAGAGTCTCTGTCAGGCCAATCCCAGACAGAATCTGTCCCGAATGCCTGAGCCCCAGGACCCGTTACAAAACACGCCCCTGCAAATGTCATTCCCCGACCATGCTAGACAGCAGGGCCAACTTGGAGCAAGAAAAATGAGCAGTGTAACAGTAGTGCCTTTTCAACTCAACCAATTATGAACTATATGTGAGGGGGAAATGTAAAATTAAATGTACCAAGAAGACAGGCTCTCCATCACTGCCGGTAGCGGGTCATTTTAATCAGATGGGATGTTGGCCATCGCCTGGTAGGCGCGCGTTATTATGTTATATAACATCACACACTTTTTTTGTACGGTGGGTTTTTATTAGGCTTTTATTTAATGTTATAGATCAAGGAAGAATTCAAACTGTGGGGGTCCGTTTTCATGAATCCATTTCTAATAAAGGCCCACCGAGCAGGCACTTGTCAGGATACAGCTGACACGCCACAGTCCATCTGGTGCTCATTTCCCCCAGCCCTGAAAGTTGCTGATTGAAAGAGAAATGGAAGCAAGGCAGAGGCCGCTCACTCAACAATTCCAGCCGTCCGAGCGTCCCCCTGTGCATGCGGACGCTCGTCGTGTTTCGGGTTCCTGCGCGTGGATGGGAGGCTGGCCTGACGTCCCGGCGCTCGCAGAAGGGCAGCGGGTGCTGGCGGAGGCTGGCCGGTGAAATGTTAGCCAGCCCGGTAATAAAAGCCCCTGGGAATTCAGAGGATGCCTGGGCAGTAGGCATGCTCCTCGTGTTTCACATAAATGCATCCCGTTCTGTGGAGCCGAGGAGCCGTGCGTTTGCACTGGCTCATTCAAATTGAATGTAGGTAAAAGGAGAGTCCTGAGCAAACAGAACAGTCTGGCTTTCCCGAAGGCAGGAGCAAGGTTAAGCTGCCAGCTGCGTCCTCTCTTGTCTACTGGATGTTTATTTTATTTGCTCTCCTTTTGCACACCCCAGGCACGTTGCAAAGAGGCAGCGCGAGGCTGACGGACGCCTGTGTAGCACAGGCGCCCGTGCTATTCCGCCCGGGCTCTTCTGGGCAATCAAGTTCAAGGCTTCATACGTGGCTTCACCGGTTGTTGTCCCCAACCCCGGTGGGGGTAATGTTTTGCTGGAAGAGAAAGCTCCTCTGGAGGGGGCCGTTCATATCGTTTTTTCCTTTTGTTCTTTGCCGGATTGTCAGCTGTAACTTTGTCACAGCGAGAGGGAGGAGAGCGAACTGGTAGAGAGCTGTTTGCAGCATGCTTTTTCCTTTAGTTCTAACAAGAGCGGAGCATCACCAGAGGCAGCGGCTTGCTCGCGCTCCAGTCTTGTGCTGTGAGGAATAAGGACACTGTAGGGCAGTGAACCTGAACTCGGCCCGTCCAGCCATACTGTATAGAGGGATTGAATGGAATGGAGTCAAATGCCACTTGGGGGTGAACAGCACGCATCAACTTGCAGTCCTGCTGGATATCATAGGAAGAAGCCTTGACAGAATCCAGTAATTAAAAGGTAAACCGTGAAGTGTGTGCTCTGTGGAGGAAAATGTGGGCTGAGGGGCAATGTATGGGTGAAGAGAGACTCGTTTCCATTTGTTCAGAGTGATCTGTTCCTTACATGTTAGTGCCGGTGGATCAGAAGAGGAAGGGGGGAGATTTCAACTTGTCATTGACTTAGGGCATGGTGCAGTCCAGAAATTACTCTTACACATGGTGGTGACTTTTCTTGCCCCCAGACACTCAAAAATGTGTTGAAGTTTTGTCCCGGAAGCAGGAATGTTCTCAGTGTCACATTGGGTCATTTCTATCTGGTGGCTCTGTTTATTTTGCTAAAACCTGTCAAGAAGTGGCTTTCTGAGACACAGAAAGACTGAGAAAGTTCACTTTTCACTCAGGTTTGTTACTGAAGACGTATATAATTAGCATAATCCTGTAGGGGGCATCTTGATGAGTGGCTGAAGTTCTAAGTTAAAGCATGTTATCTGCTCAGTGCAATGTAGTCCTGTCTGTTGTAAATCATTCTTACAAGTGTTGGCTTTCCAGATTATCTGAAGTAAACAGTTTCTCTTAGCAATGGGTGTTCAGTGCAAGTTATTGATAGATTTTGTGACTTTAAGTTAACTGGTGCCTTGTAAATCTCCTGTTCACCTCTTTGATCTCTTTCACAAGCTGCATAAGAAATAGAAGGCTGAAATTGTTAAGTCAATTGTGGCTTGTATTTCCCCTCAGGGGGCTGAAATGCAGTTAATGTGGGTGTGTGGACAATGTGAGTCCATTGTTTCTAACTGACAGGTCATGTAAATTACAATTTTAAAAGAAGTCTGCTGCCCTTTGGATCTTTGAGGTGTTTTTTTTTTTTTTTTTTTTTTTATCACCCTGTAGAAGTAAATATGTTTCAGTTAACAGTCAAATTTTCTAAACAATAATGGTAATTTGCGATATCATATATGTATACCCTTTATCCATTTATAGATACACGAGTCATCGATACAATATGTGTATGTGTGTGTACACATGTGTACCTTCCAGAAGATTTTGTTCAAATGGTTACTTTGTAAAGGGGTTCCATACTTCCACTACTAAAAGCAATTTGTAATAGTTCCTAAGTATTCCCCAAGTAATGATCTATTGGAATCTTACTTGAGAAGCAGTGCTGGTGATACCCAGGCATGGAGATCATTGTTTCTACGCCAGAAACTACACCTCTGATTTGAGGATGAGACGTTGGGAATGGGGCAAAGATTAAGAAAAGGAGCTACATGTTCTTTGTGGGAAATCGCTATCAGATATACCGTAGAAGCTTATAGTGGCATCCATGCTGACACAGGTATCAACTCTATGGTGACATTATGGGAAAACAGTTTTGATTGGTGGTAGATCCTTCAGCATTTTGAGCCTACAAAACTATGTTTACCACTGTTCTTGTTTTAGTAACTCAACTTTTTTGTTGAAGGTATCAAATTTTTCCAAGGAATACTTTTTTGGTGAGGTTTATCATAGAGTTTTCTAGATTTCATAGAAACATGTCAACGTGAAAAGCAAGTAGGGTATAAAGGCTACTTTAGTAAATTTTCAGAAATAGAGTTTTGAGTAATCAGTACTGAGTTTAGAAAAGGGCAAGGGGCGCCTGGGTGCCTCAGTGAGCTAAGTATCTAACTCTTGGTTTCGGCTCAGGTCATGATCTCAGGGTTCCTCAGATCCAGCCCAGTGTTGGGCTCCTCACCGACTATAGGGAACCTGCTTGAGAATCTCTCTCTCTGTCTCTCTCTCTCTGTTAGAGAAGGGCAAGATGTAAGAGCATAGCACAAAAGGGATCATACCAGTTTTCCTTCATTGTCATTTTGAATTTTCATATCTTAATGCCTTTAACTACAGAATGTGGAGCTGTGTAAAAGTTGAAAGTAGGCTCAGTCACCTAGGCCTATATTCTAGAAAGCTTCAGCCACTTGAGATGAGCAGAGTTTTTGTTGTATGGAATGGTTTCCTTGAGCCAAAAGGAAGTGCCCAGTCCATTGGAGAACGGTGTCCAAAATCTCACTGGCATCAAAGCTCGTTGCACTTTTCAGTTATCTGAGGGTCCAACCTGGATTTGTTAAAACAGACAAGAAGAGTCCCGTGATCTTGGAATTCCGGGGTGTCTGTGCTTGATTTCTTTGCTGGAGTGAGTTATCAAAGCAGTTTTGATCATCTTATATTTACAGAGCAGCCTTTTGTGAAGAGCTCAGTGTATTTTGGACAGTATCGAATTATCAGAACACCACTGTGAAAGAGCTCACACTATCTCCCTTCTACAGGTGAGATTACAGACGGACTGAGAGGTAGAGCCATTTATCAAAGGTGATTCAGAGACACACTGACACACAGCTAGGAAACGGGTGAGCCAAAGTGAGCTCTGTGGATGGGTCGGGGGACTTTTCACCCCTTTGAGCAGATTGCCTCACCCGTTGGCTGTCAGTGTGCCCGTGGGCATTCCCAAGCTCAAGAGGAACCCGCTCCAACTGAACTTCACGGACCCGCTCCCAGTACTCTGTGGTTGTGGGGTCTCCGTGTACTGTGACATTCGTGATGGCCAAATGGAATGCAATGGAAGGACAAGCCTGTGGGCTGCAAAACGGGGCTTGCAAAAGTAGCCAAGGCCACTAGAGGTCTTTACAACCAATGCAGAAAGCAATGGGACCTAGGGTCTTTCCCCCTGTGTTTCGAGTTGAAAAAGTTTGAACCGTCTCCCGAAATTCATTGTCTGTTGAGGATAGAGTTGGGATGGTTTTACTGTCTGGATACAGGAACCATAAAAATGACATTTCATGTCACATATTTCAGCTTGTCGGCACTAAGGCCGGCTAAGCTTGCTCAACGTTGAATTAACATTATCGAGTTATTAGACACAAGTAGCTTTCATACACTCAAGAGGAATGTGTTCTTTTTCTTGTACTCTGTGAAGTGGTGGGTTTGGAGGAAACCGTGTCCGTTACAAAATAAGAAAATGACTTCACAGGGGCGCCTGGGTGGCTTAGTCGGTTAAGCGTCCGACTTTCGCTTAGGTCATGATCTCGCGGTTCATGGGTTCGAGCCCCGCGTCAGGCTCTGTGCTGACTGCCAGCTCAGAGCCTGGAGCCTGTTTCAGAGTCTGTATCTCCCTCTCTCTCTGACCCTCCCCTGCTCACTCTTTCTCTCTCTCTCCCTCTCCTAGAAATAAATAAAAATATTAAAAAAAAAAAGAAGAAAATGACTTCACTTATACAGAAGTTATGTATGTCCTGGCGGGGGGCGGGGGGGGGAGGTTATTTTTGTTTGTTTTCTGGTATGCTTTCAGTTTTGGAATAGGCACGTAAAGAGTGCTTAGATTCACAGTCACTTGAATGATGAGGCAAGGGCTTCACAGACCATTGCAAATAGAGACGGTACTCAGATTGAAGATGCACTACTGACAGTGCAACCCAGTGGTCGAGTCTGGACAGATGGATGCCAGGAGAATGTTCTACAAAATGGAGTATCTGTACTAAAGGATTTGATCGAAGAATCCCGAAGAAGGCCATAGTCTCAGTCTGGAACCCAAAGGTGCTTTCCCATGCTAGATCTTCCTCTGAGTGGGGTGGGGTGCACCCAAGTGAGAGAGGAGCCCCTGGGGAGAGCAGAGAAGTCCTGGCAAGGTTTTCCCAGCAGGAGGGGAGACGAAAGAAAGGGGGTTGAACTAGGTCTGGTGCAGACTAAAGATACCCAAAGGATTTAGACAGACCTGGGTCCTGGCAGTTAGGGACAGAATCTCGAACGCGGGCAGAGAACTTGGCTGCTTGCCACCCCAGGGAAAAAGCAGATGCAATGCAAGAGAATTTCTGAGAACAAGACATGAAGGGCCCTAGTGAGTCCATTTTAAAAGCTCCATGCAAATGAGGCACCTAGGGAAAATAGGGGCGAGAGGAAGCACACTGTTTTCCTGTGATCACCTGTCCTGAGGAAAGTACCCTAGAGACAGCAGGGGTGTGGAGAGGGGGTGCAGAGTGGGGGAAGGGGCGGTCTAGGAAATGACCAGCCAAACTCTATGCTGATTACTTGTTATAGACCATGTCCTCTATAAGGTCAACCTCAGGGTGACTGGGGGAGGTGGCAGATGACTTGTCCCTTTAAAATTGCACCCTGCACCCTACCCAGCATCCCCCACAACTCCCTCATGCTTTCCTCAAACCAGAGGCGCCCTGTGTCATCTGACATGGTGGATGTTTTCACCATCTATTAAACATTAGAATGGCGGCTTCCGGTAGCGGTGATCGAACTTCTTCATTGTCTTCTCGCCAGGTCCCCCAGTAGACTCACTAATATAATGGGAAATGTTTCTTGCGTCAGTAACTTTCTCCTACCTCACTTGTTCACATCCCTTCTGGAACTTTCCTCACCTGACCAATAGTGGAGGTATTCTATGTTCCATCCACTCCCTACAAGACTGTAAACCTTTGAAGGTAGAGAATTACACTAATGTTCTAAGACCCTTAGCAAATCGGATAGCACCTGAAACTTGTGGACATACTTAATAAATAACTACTAAGTTGACTTTTGACCAAGAAAGTCGGACATAATTGCTATCCTTAGGATTTTATGGTTAGACTTATTTCGAACAAAGCACACAGATGGAAAATTCTCTACAAGAAAAGAATATAGGTCAATCAGTGGTTGTCAAACCAGGGTGATTTGGCTACTCACTCCCCAGTGCATACTTGGAAAGGTCCTATCTGTTGTCCTATCTGCTGGTTGTAGGGGTGTGTGACTGGCATCTAGTGGATAGAGATCGGGGAACACTCTACCGTGCCCAGGACAGCTCCCCCAAGAGAATCCTCAGGCCCTGGATGTCAATAGTGCCGAAGCTAAGAAGCCCTGATTTAAAAGAACACCTTTATGGCGATTCTTACTTGTCTGTGATTTCGATTCAGGTGTACTCCTGGGTGGCAGTCGCTCGTCATACACGCGTCCGTGTTACCCAGGTTCACAAGGACACCTGGCACATCTTAGCCTTTTCACAAATAACGGCTGGACTGACGACTGAATGAATATTAATGATACCCAAAAAAGATGCTCCATTATCCTCTTTGGAACAACAGTGCATCAGAAACTGCATTTCTAATCGAGGCCTCGACAAGAAATAATCAATGAGGTCAATGTGAGGTTGTAAAAGCAGAGACACAGCAACCACACATTTTTGTCGGTGAGAATGCTCGTGGAAAGTTAGCCATGAAGGGTGCTCGCGGGACCATTCATTCCAACAGCCTGAAATTACACGTGAGCCAGTTGAAACCCAGGGATTGGCGATGACTTGCGTAAGGTCTCACAGGTAAATGGTAGAAATGAGATGAAAATGATTTCTAACTCTTAGTCTTGGCATGTCTTCATCCTGCTAAGCTGTCCCTGGTATATCAGCATGACGGAAACTGGGTACAACAAATTGGGTATAATGATTAGATAAAGGAGCACTCCAATGTAGCACTGAATGTAACACATAAACATTCTCTCTCTATGGCATTGTAGAACTTGACCTGAAACGAATGTGCTAGTTACTTTCATTTTCAATACAGAAGTGACAATAACGGAATGTTAGGTCTCCATGAAATTTTGGTAACCAGTTCCTGAACAGCTGCATTCTGGGAAGGAGTAAGGTAGGGCAGGTGTATGTGTGTGTGTGCGTGTGCGCGTGCACGAGCACACATAGAGTTCAAGAGCTTTATCTAGAGTTGCAGAAAAGGGGAACTGGGGCTCTCCATCCTGTACTCTTCACCTGAAAAGTGTTCCTAAATGGACTACTATTTGCAAGGGGATATTACATGAAAACAGGGTTACATGGTCAGATAAATTAAGGAAATGCAAGGGTTAAATAACGTAAGTAGGCATGTTTGTGCAAGGCCACCTCCTGGGTTTTCATTTATGGTCTACCTCTCCGAGAGGGACCTTTAATACATGGCTCCTGTCATAACTCCTAAGTGGGAGATCATTTATATTACACCACCTATGGTCCCCTGAATATACTTTGAAAAATACCGTATCACCTCTTCTAGTCAGTTAATTGGTAGATACATGTCAGGATTGCTTAACGTTCAGAGGGAATTTGAGAGAGATTCTTGCTTGGCCCATGTTTGCTCCCCACCACCCCATCCTTCCATGTCTTCTTGTAAAAGCCGGCCAAAGCAGTTTGAATCAGAATATCCTGTTTCCTGCAGTGGTTTTCCCAGTTGCAAGGCAACGTTTCAGATAGTCGTTGCTGTGAACTGCCTCACGGAAATAGGTATTGACTCCTCGTAGAGCTGAAAGACCCCGGGCTGCAAGTCAGAGAACGTTGCCTTGACAAATCAGCTACCATCTATCGAGTTTTCAATGATTTCCCAAGCAATTACATGCTGCATTTCAATGTGATTAGGGGAGATGGTAGGCATAGTAGCTTTTATATTTTGTATCTGTATAATTACACTTGGGATCACCGTATATTTTGTATGAGTGTCACAGAGGTTAACATTTAAATCGACTTGTATTTCCAATAAGGAGACCAAGGAAAGTCTGCCCGTTTTATACAGTGAAATTCACCTTATCAAAAAATGTGTGTTTCGCAAATATGATTACCACCAGAGCCTTTGGTGAATTGGCGAAAAGTAAATTAGCATGTAATCAACAACGCCGGGGGCAGGGGGTGGTGGAAGAAAGTTTATAGAGCTTCTATGAATAGTCCAGATTAGCACGGAGCCGAATGATAGATAAAAACCTGCGAGTTATCTTGCAAGAAAAGCAGTGTAAAGAGAATGAAGGAGTATTGTTTGAAAACACTGTCCGAAGGAGTTTAAAATCTTAACCTTGTGTTTCTCCCTAGTTTCTCTTAATTGTAACCTGAGGCCTTAAAAATCATCCTATGGACAGAAACTATTTTCAGAAACTCCAGAAGTTTGCAGATAAATAAGGACTCTGCCCTTTCAAGTGAGTCTGGAGTTGTTTCACTTCTTGCTTAGCTTTATTAAAGCTGGTGACTTTCAAGTTCACCACGATCAAAAGCTTTCTTTGGAAGTCACGTGAAGAACACAGATATCCGTCTGTCTCATGATAGGAATTATTGATCCTAGCCCTCCACAATGTATTTTTTCTTCGTGATCTCTCAGAACATCTGGAAGGATCTCAGTGCAGCTGAAATTGCCACCAAAGGAAATCCCCCTCTCCAATGATGTAGGACAAAGCGACAACCCATTTCCATGGAAAATTACATGAGGGGCAAAGCTTGGGAGAGACGGCACCCAAATACAGACTAAATGGTTTATGCAGTGAGTGAGCGCAGGGAAATTTATGAGCAGCCAAGGACAAAAGTGTGTGGATGGATTGATCAAGAGGGATTTTTTGCACTTTTCGTGGCTCAGCCTTGAATTTGATAAATGGGCTCCTCAAAGCATTGTGCGGGTAGACCCAGCCCACTCTGAGCCTGTCTATCATGGCTGATTGCTGATTCAATAGGTACACCCTTTACCTTTTCTGTGTGCTTTGAGGAAATAAGAAGAACCTGAGTGAACTATCTGCTTGTTTTACAGTAGGAATTCATAATCATCTTCGCATGAAAATGCCTCGGGCACTGATTGTATGTTGAGTGAATTTGTCCCAGGCTGCAGAGAGCTGGTCCATGGCACAAAGGCTGTTTTTATCCATCTATAGGAGTGAAGGTGATGGAGATAAGTAGATGAAAGGGCAGGAAATTACTATTAAAAAAGGAACTTGTAATAAAGACATAGAGCTATTTTATGGGGTACAGCTCAGCCTAAAGACTCATTATGGAAAATTTGGTTTTGGTGCCAATTATTCATATCGAGAGAAAAACATTTGGTTAGCATTTTGCAGTTACACTAGAAAGGAATCAAAACATGCTGTTATTGGCAAACAAGACGTGAAGCAAAGCTTCTTTCGTTTTTATTGTTGGCTATTTTTCTGTTCTGTAGTTAGTTTTAAATCCATATTCATGGACTTGTTCTTTTCTGTTAACTAACAGGTTAAGAATATCAGAAAACAATAGGGAAGCACTCTTTTGTTTGTCTCGGTGTGAGAGGAATGTCTAATGATATCAGCAAGCATTTTAGTCACAAAATTTGCAATGAAACTGTGATAAGTATTTTTCACTGTTTTTGGTCCCACGAACGTTCCCCCAGGACTCAGGTACATTAAACTTGGGTTAACACCATTTCTGGCAAAACTGGTGATTAAAGCCTGTTCATTTCTATTTTACGGCATTAAATCTCTAAGCCCCTAGGAAACGCTAAGACAGATTAAATAACGTGAAAGCAGCCAGCTGAAAGATGTACCAAGGAGCACAAGGCTTATCGATTATAAGGTGAAATGAATCTCACTCAGAAGTAGGAAGATTGCGGAAAGAAAGTTATGTCTATGAATAAGCCTTTCTAATAAGGTGTCACGATTGAAGAGAGAAGTTTAAATCAGGTAAATAAGAAAAAACACAATTAAAATGAATTAATCATGCATCAACATCTTGTCGGAAATCTCTCTTGCTGATGAGGTTTAGTAAAAATTCTATTAATAATGTTACTTTCCAACTTTGATGTCTTTATCATTTCAGGACCTTTTGTTTTTTCTTATAAAACAAGTGTTTGAGCGCCCGATATGTAGACCGGTGTGATATGAAACAAATTCTGAGGTCATCTAGTATTTTCTGCCCGTCTTTTCTCCTTTCCCTTCTTCCCCATGCATACGATGAGTTTGACTTGGTCACTGTCTTAAGTAGGTCCGATAGCCAGTGTCCATGTCTGACTGTGGTGTAAGAGTCTAATGATCACCTCAGTTGGCATTGGGACAATTCTTCCATTGCTAGCTTGACATTATCTCTGGTCTGTAGGACTCTGCCCCCCAACATATTGTAGTTTAGTTCAACGAGAAATAACTGTATGGCAGCGCAGAGAATGAACTGCTGTCAGTTGGACATAATGTTTGCCTGAAGGAAGCCGGATAGAAGTTTGTGTACTGTGTGATTCTGTTTAGCTAAAGAATAAAAATGGGTTCAAGTAATTTACAGTGATAGAAGTCAGAATCGTGGGTACATCTTCTTTTTTTTTCCCTTTAATTTGTACTTATTTTGAGAAAGAGAGAGAGAGAGAGCAAGCACAAGCAGGGGAGAGGCAGAGAGAGAGGGAGAGCGAGAACTAGCACGGAGCCCGATGCGGGGCTTGATCCCACATGATCCCATCATCTGATCTGCAAGATGATGACCTGAGCTGAAACCAAGGGTCAGACCGATTGAGCCCCCCAGGCACTTCCGAATCATGGGTACTTTCGAGTACCAGGTGGCTATTAACTAGGAGTGTCTATGACACAAACACATGGGTGCTGAACACCATCTACCTCCTGGAATGGGTGTTGGTTACATGGGTGCATACACAGGTGAAAAGTCACTTCGATATATAGTTAAGGTGTTATCTGTTTTATTGTATGTGTTAGACTTTAATGAAAAATGTAGAAAAACCAATCACATATTTTATCATGAGATGCATTCTTGTGAGCGTATTCTTGTGAGTTGACTTTCTAAGCACGGAAAGTTCTCTGAATTGTGAATACACTATTATTTCATATAATTAGTAATGGTAACAGAGACCTTCCAGAAACCTTTGCATATGTTTCCGCAGCTTCCATTCCCATTTTCAAAGTTGCCACTAAGAATAAATAGTTCACTGTTAGCCGTCCTGCAGCGGCTGAGCATGACCGTGCCGACATTTAACCCCAGATTTATCTGACTCCAAGTCCATTGGGGAAGTTAATGAAATTGTGGCTGCAGTAGAAATCAAATTGAAAATAGAGCCTGATAAACGACTCGTTTTTTTAAAAAAATTTATTTGATTTTAGAGAGAGAGAGAGAGAGGAAGAAAGGGCATGCATGCACGTGTGCGGAAGCCACGCTGGGTGGGGGAGGGACAGGGGGACACAGAAAGACACACACACACACACACACACACACACACACACACACACACAGAATAATCTTAAGCAGGCTGCATGCTCAGCATGGAGCTCCACACAGGGCTCGATCCCCTGACCCTGGAAACATGACCCAAGCCAAAATTAAGAGTCTGAAGCTCAACCGATGGAGCCACCCACGTGCCTCTGATAAATTACTGACTGTGTTTGTGGTAGTTCCTATTATTTCTAGAATATTCCCCATGTAGCTAACATAAGTACGAGGCTACTATGGTAAACTTTAGCTTGGTCATGACCCCTTGTAACCTTTGTGGGGGGGTTCTCAAAAACCCCCATCTATATTGATACCAAGTCTTTGTGAGACGATCGCTTTTGCTGCAAACTTTGTACCCTTTAACAAAAGTACAGGTTTTCACGCAGTGTGAAATCTGCATTACTTATGCTCTCTAGAATGTGTGATGTGCCTACATAATGTAAGAAAGTAGGGTTACTCCACTTTAGGGGTCGTTTTGTCTTTCTGCCTAGAATGTCACAATAGTGCAGTGGGACTAGGTCTTTAGCAATCACGTGTGGGACCATCCCATTTCAGAGGAGGCTGGAATAGATGTCCCCAAAGGTACATTGTTCTTGGCTATATTGCGCAGGAGTGATGAAGGCAATTCCAGAATGAATTACTTACGATGCTTATGGCACGTCATCCCAACCTTCTGTGAATTTCTGGGGTCTCCCACACCTTTCCAAAATCCTTTCCCATTTGCTTTCTTCTCAAGCATTTCTGATATCAACTTAGGGGCTCAAGAGGTACTTTAAAAATGCAATTAAGAGGGGCGCCTGCGTGGCTCAGTCGGTTAAGCGTCCGACTTTGGCTCAGGTCATGATCTCACGGTTCATGGGTTTGAGCCCCACGTCAGGCTCTGTGCTGACAGCTCAGAGCCTGGAGCCTGTTTCAGATTCTGTGTCCCTCTCTCGCTCTGCTCCTTCCCTGCTCATTCTCTGTCTCTCTCACTCTCTCAAGGATAAATAAACATTAAAAAATTTATTTAAAAAAATGCAATTAAGAGCATGTTGATGGAGGGGCGGGTGGGTGGCTCAGTCGGTTGAGCATTAGACTTCAGCTCAGGTCATGATCACATGGTTCGTGGGTTCTAGCCCCACATCGGGCTCTGTGCTGACAGCTAGCTCAGAGCCTGGAGCCTGCTTCGGATTCTGTGTCTCCCTCTCTCTCTGCCCCTCCCCTGCTCACACTGTTTCTCTCTCTCTCTCAGAAATAAATAAAACATTTTTAAAAAAGAGCATGTTGATGGAAACCGTCTATTAAATTCATTCCTTCTTTTGTCTCACGGAGTTTACTGTGGTTCAGTAATCTCTGAGGTTTCAGGATTATCTGTAGATGATAGCCAGTCTTTGCACACAAGATCTGCAAGAGATGCTCTGTCAAAATCCCTTATTTTAGAGTCGAGACCATTTGAAACTCAGAATTGTAAACTTCTCATAGACTACTTCCTAAGGGAAAAGTTTTGAGTTTTTTTTTTAAGTTATTTTATCTATTTTGAGACAGGGAGAGCAGGGGAGGGACAGAGAGAGCAGGAGAGAGAGAGAGAGTGAGAGAGAGAGAGAGAAGCCAACATGGAGCACTATCTCAGAAACCATATCAAGAATCAGAGGTTTAATAGACTGAGCCGCCCAGGTACCCCTTGAATTCTTTTAATCAGGAAAATTCTCTAAGGAGAATGATAATCCTTACTGGGGAGGCATTGGTTACCATCCCCCCTCCTGCCCTTATTTATATGATTGAAGTGGGGGAAGGGGAGAGGAGAATAGCACAAATCAGACTATTGACATTTAAAGTCTTAGTCAGGAAAGAGACAACGCACTTCTCCAGGGGCAACATCCTGGACAGAAGTTATTGCTACCTGTACAGACATCTATGAGTAATGCGTGCACAGCAGGGCACCCTGCCCTTTGAGAACTCCCTGGGCTCCTGTGGTGGCTAGAAGCAAGTTAGGCAACTTGCATCAGCTAGATCTGCTCAGGCTCCCTGTTTTCCTGGTCCCCCAAATGCTGTGTACTCACAGCATCACACATACCATTTGGGAGCCAGAGAAACTTGTAGGAATCCCTTTTCTGGCCCTCATTTTTCAGCGAGGAAACGAAGGTAAACTGACATAAAGGAACTTACTAGTGGGCAGGGAGGGAGTTGATCTGGGAGCCGGGTTCTCTGACTCCTGCCCCAGGGCTCTGCCCACCCTCCCTTCCACATGGTCACAGTCTCTTGCTGGAATCTCCTTCACAATGGCAGCCTAATGGAATTGTTGGGTCTTGACGGACTTCTAGCCAACTTTGTCCTATAAAGTTTCCCGCAGTGCTACAATCTATGATGATAGCCATCGGTTGCCATTCAGGGCTTGAAATCAAGTGTTGTATAAGTGAGAAACCAAAGTTTCTATTTTATTTCATTTTAATCAATCTCAATATGGGCAGCCACATGTGCCTAATTTTGCCATCTTGGGCACAAATTCTTTCATCCTTTCTCTGTGCATTTCCAACTGAGATCGAATTGGCTTCATTATTTTCTTTTTCCTTCCCATATCTGTGTCATAAAAGCATTCCATTTATTTTAAACTACGTCTAGAATCATTGTTACATCACTGTACATACACTTTAGTTTGGAAGGTAACAAATTGAAAAGTTGATAGAGAAGACGTGAACGGGATACGTCAGTGGTCTGGAGGACAGAGACTACAAGTCCAATTAGGAAGGTTTGGAAGTTTCTTATCTGTGACTTCTAGGTTTATCAGGCTTACCTTGATTTCCCTATTTCTTTCTTTCTTTTTCTTTTCTTTTCTTTTGTTGTCTTTTGGTTTTTGAGTTTTTTGGTGGGAGAGAGATTATGGGAGCCTCGGGGAGGTCGAAGGCAGAGAGGGAGAGAATCCTAAGTAGGCTCTTCCCTCAAGTGCAGAGCTCAACACAGGGCTCCTTCCCAAGATCCTGCGATTGTGACCTGAGCCCAAATCGGTGGTCTTCTACTCACCCTCTTGAGCCCCCCAAGCGCCCTTTGATTTCCCTAGTTCTGAAAGAGAAACAACGGGTCACTAGTATAATCTCCAGATTCTTCAGATAAAAATGATTGATGGTTTGCATGTCTATCCAAAATTCAAATGTAATTGGCTATCTTTGTTTTTCTGGTAAACTTATCCACACACATTTTTAAAACATTTATTCTGTGTTTTTATTTCTTTTTGTTGCTTCAATGAGAGAGGAAAAAATGGAGAAACTCTTAGAGAAGTTTCTATGATCTTTCTTTTTCATTCATATTTCCCTAATAGGGTATTGTTGAGTTTAGAGGTGATTTTTTAAAAGAAACATGATCCATCTAAATTAAGATAGGCCTGGCCTGTCTTACCCTCTGGTGTGTAAGATAATTAAGCAGGTATTGAACTGACGTGTGAATTGTAAAGAATCATTATATATCATTAATGTCCATTGTACGTTGTATGTTTACAGGCCCCATTTTTAAAATAACCAAGCGATTGATTAATTACTCTTCATAAAGCAAGAGCATTTTTTTGTGTGTTTTTGCTATTTTTAGAACAAATACAATGAGGCTTTCAAGAAAATTAGTGGAGATTACATTGCTTATTGACTAATGTCTGTCTCTGAGAAGGTTGGGAATTTGCACATACTATTCCTCAAGTAATCCAGTTGTCCAGGTAGCATTTTCACCCGAGGGAGTAGGAGGTAATAAAATATTTTGGTATAGATGGAATACATGTATTTTAAAATATCAGAGCTTTCAAAGAAGATCTTAGCTACTTCACTACTCATGAAAAATAGGAATCTGTGGCCATTCTGTAAAACTTTATGTGAATTTGCTTTATGTGTGTGATAATAAGAATAGGCAAGTCTGTTGACACTTTCATGTGCCACCACGGAGTGAAGACGGTCACAGTTAAAAGTAACAACCATTGAAAGAGGACAGGGTCATGGTGAACTCCTAGAATTTAAGGCCAAGAAAGTACCATGTATCTCCGTGCTGAAGCTGACAGATGGCAGAATGAAAGATTTCAAAATAAGCAATTAGGATGATGAAGCAGAATCGTGGCTCCTTTTCAAGGTGAAATGGCAAATGGAACTTGTTTTGGCCTTTGCCATGTAACCCGGTTCTTCTTTCTTAAACTTGTCACTTCTCATTTAAGTATTCTTTTAGTTGCATTTCTAAACAAAATAAAGAAATATAGTTCCTAATCAGTGGTTTGGAATGGTATTAGTTTTTCCTACTGGACCAAGAACTAAAGAATTCTACTGTGGGCAAACACAGGATATCAGTGGTTACCTTCCTTCTCTCTCTCTCTCTCCTCCCTCCCTCCCTCCCTCCCTCTCCCCTTTCTTCCTTCCTTCCCCCATTGCTTCCTTCCTTCCCCCTCCCTCTCTCTCAGCCTCCCTCCCTCCATCTTGCTCTAGCTTGCTTCTTCCTCTGGTACAGCAGTTGAAAAGTCATTTGTTTTATCACTAAAGGGCAATATTGAATGGTCTGGAAAGCATGATAGTAGATTGTTGTCATCCCCATGCTTGGATTTATTTGTGTTCTGACTCAAAATGCTGATGCGTGAAAGATACACAGTGCAGAACACTTCCTTATAAGGATTTTTTGGGTAATGTCACGCACGAGATTTGCTTCAGTTTCGCAAGTGATAGGTCGCAGCTGAGTGATGTTTGGGTATGTCGTGTGCGTCCAGCATGTTGTCCGCTGGCGTTTCCAGGGTTCAGAGGAATCTGGTTCCAGCGTGCCACATCCAAAGCATGACATTCCCTATTTATCTGGCTGTGTTGACAAGTTTAACTAATAGACATCTGTTGTTGTAGGTGTTGGGCACTGACCAATAACAATTATATCCTCCAACTGTTAGTCTGAGGCGCAGTGCAGACTTAGTTAAGCTCTGTTGACAACCATACCAGTTGATTCATTAGTTCCTAGTGGCTACTCTGGAAAACAGGGGGACTGTGGAATGGTAGGAAAGTAGACTTCCAACCAAACCTTTTTTCGGGGCTGACTTGACTTGGAGAATTAAAAGGAGGTCCTTTGGGGATATCAGAGGTATTAAATTGGCCCCTTGTGTGTTTGGGTATTTTTCCCATAAAGAGGATGATATGAGTTATGTCTTAATTACAAACTAGCAGAGTTTACACACTACAGAATTAATGTGAAAATTTGTTTCCAGTGACTCATCTCATAAAGGATGAAGTTATTAAATGTTTGAATGATTATATGGATATTATTAATAGGTGGTTTATGCACATTGCCTGGAAAATAGCAATTTACATCTATCTACTCTTCCTTGACATATTTTCCCTTGAGACTTTATTTGAGGCTCTGCGACCCTTTCTTTGACATGGCTGTAGTTTGGGATGGATATTTTATTGAATGTCTGTTTACCGTTTGATATTGCTTTAAATTAGCTGCAGTGATGAGGAGTGTGTTAAAAATTTTTTTTCAATGTTTACTTTATTTTTGATTGTGAGAAACAGAGCATAAGCAGGGGAGAGCAGGGAAGGGGCAGAGAGAGAGGGAGACACAGACTCTGAAACAGGCTCCAGGCTCTGAGCTGTCAGCACAGAGCCCGACGTGGGGCTCGAACTCATGGACTGTGAGATCATGGCCTGAGCCGAAGTCAGATGCTTAACTGACTGAACTACCCAGGTGCCCCAATGAGTGTGTTTTTAAAAGAACATGTAACTGCACAAGTTAGACAAAGGTGAAGAATTTCAGAGCTCCTTAACGTTAAGCAGTATTTTCATTTTACTTTATTCCACTTTTGTTGGGATGTTCACATATGTGTATATTCATTTTTACACTCATGGTGTGATACCCCCTCTGTAAGGAGCAGAATTGCATGCTAGCATTATGTATAGGTTAATTGGATCTTATATTTAGTGGAATGTTGGTGGCCGTGACACTCATAATCCAGGCTAAGAACAATAGAAGTCTAGGTCTCCACAGATATAAAGTCCAATCCGTTACAGGGCATGTTGGGTGGTTTTTTCCTCCATTCAGTCATTCACTCAGCAAGGCTGAGAGTAGCTTTGCTGTCTTTAAAACCTGTGGCTTCTGGGGTTTCCCTGGGCATCGATCAGCAGCAGACAGATGTAGAAAGAGAAAGCCTGGAGACTTGGCCGCTTTTATGGGCCAGGTGTGGACGTGGTAGACATGATTTTACCCATATTCCATTGCGCCGAATGAAGTCCTAGGTCTTCCCTGGATATAAGGGAGGCTGGAAAATAATCGTCCCTAGATGGCCAGCTCTCTCTCGCCCAGCTGTAACTCTGCAGTGTGGGAAAGGGCCATGAATGTTTGGTGGACAGCTAGCCCACCTGCACATAAATGGTTTAAAAGAAACCTATTTAGGGTAGTAAAAGCAAGCATGTGATTTTCATTGTCTAATGGTGAAGGGCTGCCTAATGCCTCTTGTTCTCTTGTTCAGTCACGTGGTCTTTGCTATTCAGAAGCCTTTTTAGACAACTGCTCTCAGATTGTAGTTGACAGCACTCATATCTACTTGCTGGACTGAAGAACCTTACAAAACACAAATGCTTATTATTTCTCTTGAGGAAAATTGGTGCTCATTAAAGATAATCACAAAAACATAGAAAAGTGGGAGAGGAAGAGCAAAGAGAATCCACAAATCCTATTGCCCAAGCACAATCTGGCATTAGCTTTTGTACATTTCTTGCCTTTGTTCAACCTGGGTTTGGAGATTTTTCAGAAGAGTTTATTCGCCCTGAAACCATAATTATGATGTTCTGTTCTGGTGCTTTTTTGTTTTGTTTTTTTAAGTTTATTTATTTATTTTTTTTCGTAAACAGAAAGAGAACACAAGAAGGGGAGGGGCAGAGAGAGAGAGAGAGGAACAAAGGATCCTAAGTGGGCTTTGTGCTGACAGCAGAGAGCCCAATGCCGGGCTCGAACTCACAAACCTTGAGATCGTGACCCGAGCTGAAGTTGGATGCTTAACATACTGAGCCACCCAGGCGCCCATGTGTTGTGCTTCTTTAACTTAACAATTGATTTTGAGCATCTTTATGGCAGTGTATTCTTTTTAAAAGCACATGTTGTAGTGATTGTTGCTTATACCATTAATGAATGTTCTGTGATTTGTTAATTCATTAACCTGTCATTGGAAATTTACATCGAGTCCCCATTTGTACTCATATATATGTCACTGGGATATATCTGTGAGTACAATTAAGTGTTTTTGGAGAATGAGTAGTAAATTATTTGAAATGGCAGAAGTTCAAAAGGGTATAAACATTTTTTGGGTATATACATATACAAAAATGCTTATAATATGTACATATTTATATGTACGTATACACGTGGTGTGCACGTGTGTGCACATGTGCTTGTCTTCACGTTACTTTGTAAAGGGGTTCCATACTTCCACTACTAAAAGCAATTTGTAATAGTTCTTTTAAACCACCATCTTACCAACATTGAGCTTTTTCATCTCTACCAATTTAGAAAGAAAATCTCATTATAATCCATTTGTTCTTATTCTTGCGAAGTAAGCATTTGATGTATTTTTTTGGTACTGCTTAAATCGTTTTCAGTGCATCTTGTGATGATGGCCATAAATTGCAGACATGTCATTTCCCAGCACTATGGATATCGTGACCTCCCAGGCATGTATGCATGAAATAGTTCAGTAGGACTATCGTTACAAACATTGCCCTGACCACCCTAGATTTTGAGAGAAGGAATGTCCTTGGTCCTTCACCCTCACATGACCACACTCCCCATCCTAAAGAAAGGGCAGAATGTGAGCGAGTGTTCTACGTCCCCCAGGCTCGTGTAGCAGCTATCTAAACTTGGAACACCAAGAGTGAAGGATTGGCCATGTTTTTCAGAAGCTTGTCATTCAAAAAGCCCAGGGATTTATAAACAAATGTACATCGCTCTGAACCAGCATTCTGTCGCATACATTTTGGGACACCCACACCCTGTTGTAAGTGTCAGCTGAAGTATGTAGGTGGTGGTAAGGCAGTGTAAGTAACCGAAGGAAATAAAATGCAGGGATTGAGCGATGAGCATGTTGGATAGATTTCAGATTGCAATACAAGTGTACACTTCAGCTGTTCAAAATATACAGTTTTGGACAATTGATCCAGAAGTCATGTTTTTTGCTGTAACAAGGATATGAAACAAAACATGTGTCCGTAAGGTGGATGATATTCTTGGGGTTTTGTTTTTTGTTTTTTTTTTTTTTTTTGATTGTCTTTAAGAAAAGGTTTTCTGCTCATGTCTTGTTAGATTATGACTTAGGTGGCCACAAGCAAAGACGAGACACTGGGGACCTCAGCCTCCCTTCTGTCTTCTTCCGCCCCTGTCTGGCTCCAAGGTCATTCTGCAGTGTCCTTCTTCTGAGGACCAGAGTAATGTGAATGCTTCTATAGATGTACTAGGGCCTATAGAACTGTTTCTAAGTCCAGTTGGTATTCATAGTAATAGAACATCAAGTAATAGGGAGCCTTAACCCCACAAGATCAAGGGATTTTTGTCTATTTTCTCTGCTTCATCACCCGTCGCTAGAGTAACACCAAGCTAAATGGCGTGTATGTATCGGTTTACATTACCGTTTGCTCCACAAATGACAGCCGCAGTCTGAGACTAAGGCCCTCCGAGGCATCACCTCTTCTCTTTACTTTTTCTCATGGTCCTTTCCCTCCCTATAAGTTAAATCGCTTTGTTTAACCACTTTGAAAAACTCTTCTGTTCCATTTCTTAAATTTTTTTAAAGTGTATTTATTTTGTTATTGATAGAGAGCACAAGCTGGGGAGGGGGAGAGAGAGAGAGAGAGAGAGAGAGAGAGAGAGAGAGAGAGAGAGAGAATCTGAAGCAGGCTCCAGGCTCTGAGCTCTCAGCGCAGAGCGGGATGCAGGGCTCAAACTCACCAACCGTGAGATCATGACTTGAGCCAAAGTCGGATGCTTAACTGAGTGAGCTATCCAGGCGCCCCTGTTCCTTATTTTTTTTAGGTTTATTTCTTTATTTTGAGAGAGTGAACAAGTTGGGGAATGACATATAGAGGTTCCCGAGTAGGCTCTGCATTGCCAGCAGGGAGCCCAGTGTGAGGCTCAAACCCCTGAACGTTGAGATCATGACCTGAGCCGAAACAAAGAGTCGTACTGAGCCGCCCAGGTGCCCCCAACTCTGCTTTTCTGTAATTAATGTACCAGGTGGGTACAATTTGATGTATCACATTTCTTAACTGAACATTCTTAAAATCTCAGCCTGAGAGAGGTTTCCTTCTACACTTAACTTTGTCTTGGTTTAGCAACCAAGAAGATGGAATGAACATGGGACTTTTCTGATTTCCTTGTGAGCCGAAATTAATGTAGAATACATTCTCGACATCCTGGCAATTTATACAAGGAGATGTATGTATATATATATATATAATGTATGAAAGGTGACGCTTGATGAATTCCTTCTGAAATGAGAAATCCATTCCTTGCTCCTCCCTTTTGGCTTCCAGGAGCGAGGGTGATGGACGTACCTGATAGTTAATTGACTTGTATATACTGTGTGGTTCCAGGTCCATGGCTAGGAGATTCACATATTTTAGCAGCACCTTATATTGTTTTGTGCCTCCTGGCCTCACAAAAGTGTTCGTACAGGCAAAGTTAGTGTGGGGGGTACGGTGAGCAATAAAATTATGGGGCCACGCCTTGTTTCCCGATCCTAAATCACGATCTCCAGTTTAGTTATTGTGAGATGAGCTCCAGAAAAGCTTACTCACTTTGCAAGAAATTATCAAGGGAGAAAAGAAAACCAGTATTTGAAAATAAGGGGGAAAACATAGAATTTATCCAAAAAAATGAGTGTTGCCTAACTGTAATATCTACTTGGCTAGGAAATCTGCCGCTCGTGTTAGGCTGTAATTATTTTACACGTCGTAGCAGTGGTAGTCTTTTTCATGTGATTGTTCGGTGTGTTACGGTCCCTTTTGTAAGAGACTGATGGCGATTTCAAACGTACCTGTGGCCCTGCCTCAAGGTTGTTTCCATAAACACTTGATACTTCTATTCTATGTACAAGGCAGTAATATGAAGAAAGCCATAGCCCCACTGTGAGCAAGGCCCTTTCCTTTAAGATATTTACATTTCCTCTCGTCCCCTTCACCCAGGTAGTTGCTTTTGAGTCTCTGCATCTCAGCCTCTTTGTTTACCACATGTTTGTTGTCTTGGCAGTGGGTTCCATGAAATAATGTCATGTCTACCTGTGTCCCCGGTGTATGTTTAGTACTTAAAGCAGTCAGTCGATTCTATAAGGATGGCGACATATACATCAGTGAAGGGAAGGAGGTGGGTGTTGAGCTAGAGGTGTAGATAGATTGGTAAATATTTGATAGATTTGTTAAAACAATGCATCTTAAACGTTCATTAAGGCCACAAAGTGTGGAGAAAGCGCGGACATTGAAACCGCATCCCAAATATTTAGGTTTTAACATTTCACTTTTGTTTTTCTTTGCCCTGGAACGGAAGCTGCTGTGGAGATTCCTTAGGTTTAATAAAGGTGTCCCATACTGGTTCCTTAAATCTTCATCCGAAAGGTATTTTTCGGCACAATAGCCTTAGAAGGATATCAGTGCAGATACTTTCACATGCTTCTGATTCCTTACATGGGGAATGTAACACAGGTCGACTCCCCATTCTCCATTTATTAATAAATCTCTTTTCTTGAAAGGACCGTGTAGCAGTGTTCAGCTCCCATAGTGAAGTGAAACTAAGTCCATGTAAAATGATTAGTAACATTAACCTTCAGTGAGATTTTTAGAAAGTACGTTCAACCATCTGCTTCTTCCTATTTGTCGTATTTAATTTATGACCGTGGCTTTTTGATTAGAAAATGGGCAAGCGCTGGATCCTTTTGGGAAATCCACTGCAAGTGGGGAGCAAATGTCAACTGGCAGGGTGCAAAGCCACCAGTGATGGGAGGAGTATTAATTCTAATGGGCCCCACCTTGGACGTCACTGTGTGTTTGAATGTAACAGGCTCTATGACATGTGGATCAATTTCATTTGGTTTAAAGGAAAGGGGCATTCATAATTGTCATTTCACAAGTATAACGTGTGATTTGGTCAGTAGTACTTTCGTGTATTTTCTCTTCCCCTTGGGATTATGAGTGCCCTTTTCCACCGGGGATGGAAGCCAAGCCACCACTTAAATTTATAGGACTTTTCTATCCTTTTTGTTTGTCGTCCAGGTTGGTCTACAATTAAGCTCAGGCCAAATATTAAGATTACAAAATAATTTCATTTTCTTGAGGTACAGTTTGTTTTAGTATTCTTTCTATTTGGATAGTTTAAGGTCATGAAAGATTTGTCAATAACCCTCAATGTGAAAGAACATAGGAAAGTCATATTATGACCAAGAATTAAAAAGAAGCACAGAGAAGCCTGAAACCAAAAATCTCATAATTGCAATTCAAGTAAGTCTCACAGAAAGGGTTAATGCTCCTATTTTGATAGAAGGACTTAATTAAATTGCATGTCCCTTAGCTTCAGCCAGATCTTAACGGAAGGAAATATGTCTTTAAGAGGAAATCTAATGTTCAAGTTACATGGTCATTTAATTTTTTAATAGAGATTGGACAACTTAAATATAGTTGAGATCAATTTATTGGTTGAACTTACAACCTTCTATGTTGATCAGACTTGAAAAGCGTGTTAATTTCCATCTTTCTCTCTTTTTTTCTCTCCCTCTCTCTCATTTTCTGCCTCTCTGGAGAATATTATTCTCAATCTATGCAAATAGAAACGTGCATTCAGATGCTGGCCTATTTCGGCAGCTCATGGCAGGTTGAGTGAGGACATTCCGGGGACAGTTGCTTCTAAGAGTTTTTGGCTTATGTTAATCCTCATTTCAGGTCTTCCTCGTGTTCCAGATTTTTCTTGTTATTCTTATCCTCCAGCGCTCTCTCCCTGTCTATGGGAGGACCGAATGTGCAAGAGATAAATGTGGAAACGAGGAAAGAGGAGTAAATATCTAACATAATTTGGATATGTTAGTTAAATTGGCACAGATGATAATTAAGGAATATTGGTTTTATACAGTTAATTGGCGATTAGATATATTATGGTACGGTATTTCTTCGATATAATAATGATTAATGTGATACTGTTAGAAATATGAGGCCTTCTGGGGCGCCTGGGTGGCTCAGTCAGTTAAGTGCCCAATTTCGGCCCAGGTCATGATTTCGCGGTTCGTGAGTTCCAGTCCCACGTTGGGCTCTGTGCTGACAGCTCAGAGCCCGGAGCCTGCTTCAGAGTCTGTGTCTCCTTCTCTCTCTCTGCCCTTCCCCTGCTCACACTCAGTCTCTCTGTCAAAAATAAACATTAAAAAAATTAAAAAACAAACAAGAAAAAGAAATATGAGGCCTTCTGGTTCCAGTAGTTACAGATTCATTCATTCCGCATAGTCTGTTTGCCAAGTAGTGCAATGTGTTGTTAATTCATTTATGTAGAAAGTAATGTACTAGATGCTGTGGGAGACCAAAGAGTTAATCAGAGCTGCTGTATTTCGGTGGAGAAGCTGAAGAAAAAGTGCAGAGGTGACTACCGATGCAGTGTTTGTACCAGAAAATCAACTCCTGCTTTGGGTAGGCGTGGCCCTTGAGAATGAGAATGAGGTTATCTTGAGCCATTGTGGTCTGGAGATCTACTGCATGTAGTTGCTTCTTGCTTGGAGGTGAAGTCCATAGTTCCTTGTCCTGTGTTGGGGAATTGAAAGGTAAGATTCCCAACGTGGCCAAGAAGAAGAGGAAAAGGTGAAGGAGGAGGAAGACCCTGGTTGCGCTAAATATAACGAGCATTTTGTAAATGCCATGCCTATCTCTGGCAAGAAGGGATTCCCCTGCTACCGCTCAGATCCTTTAGAATCCTGGCTTTCTCTAACCAAGCCAAGTTATTACTGCCCATTTCTTAATGCTTTCCAATTCTAAGAGAGTAATTAGGACAGTATGCTCTGTGAAACTGGCTTTTTCGATCACATCAGACCAATGAGATCTAAAAGAACTGTTCTAGAAAAAGAGAATAGAAATCCAGGGACCTGGAGGCAGGATAAAGCTTCAGGTGTTTCAGAAAGAAAACAAGTTACCTTTAAGATTCATACAATTTCCCTATTTCAGTACATTGTATCACTTTAGACCTTGAGGTCACACCTCAGAGTTCTCCCTGCTTCCTCTCTTGCTCTCACTAATTTCCCCACATCCCTTGTGTTAACTGGATTGTGGAATTTGCCCCTTTTACTTGATCTGTGTACTAGGGCCCACCTATAAAATTTACCTGGGTCATTGCAGTTGCTTCTTTATTGCCCTTCATGCTTCAACACGTTACAGTTCAATTCTTTTGGACCAGCCAGAAAGTTCTTTCAAGAACAGAATTTCGTGGGGCACCTGGGTGGCTCAGTCGGTTAAGCGTCCGACTTCAGCTCAGGTCACGATCTCACGGTTCGTGAGTTCGGGCCCCACATCAGGCTCTGTGCGGATAGCTCAGAGCCTGGAGCCTGCTTCAGATTCTGTGTCTCCCTCTCTCTCTGCCCCTCCTCTGCTCATGCTCTGTTTCTCTCTGTCTCAATAGTAAATGAAACATTAAAAAAAAAAAGAACAGAATTTCAATCCTGTCACGGTTCTGCTTTCAATGCACTAGGGTCTTCCCAATGCGCACAAATATCAACTCTGAAATCTATGCCAGGTTCGACATGGTTGTACTGATCTGGCCCCTGCTTACCTTTCTTTCCTTCCATCGTTGGGATCATGTTCCCCGTTCCCCTTGCACTGTTCGTACGTTTTGGACATATCAAGTTTATTCCTGGCTCAGAGTCATGCAGCCTGTGTCTCCTCTAGATCTTTGTACTCTGGTCTCCTGGACAGTGCCAGAGTGTCCAGACCACTCCATCTCAAGTAATTCCCCGCCTTTCTACTCTATTACCTCTATTCTATCCCGTAGCTTTGGTTTCCATTTGGCTTTTAGGAGCTTAGATATTTGTATTTATTGGCTTGTTCTTCACCCCATGCTCTCTCACCCCCGCTCCTCCGAAGGGTGGAATATCCCTGCAAGCCGTGCATATAGTGTGGATCGCTGTCTGTCCAGCCTGTAAAACAGGGCCCGAACACCTAGTATATCCATGCTGAGTACACGAGTAACACAGGTCTCCTTCCAATCCACCAGCAGTACAGCAAGGACTGTGCTGGCCTGGTGAAGGGACACTGTCTACTACATCCTGCCTATCCTTTGGCCGTGATGTCTGGGAACTTAGGTCTCCTGTTCCTGTCTTGATAGGTCTGCTCTTCAGGGAGTTCATGATGTTGACCCATTTCTTACTGTGTTGGGATCCTGAGTTTGATGCTAGTGAGTCTGGAATCTTTCACCCGTCTCTGACCTTCTATGTGTGTTGTGGATGTGGCTAGATTATAAACTTTCTTAAGATTTTTTTCATTATGAACATTTTCTAGGGGCGCCTAGGTGGCTCAATCGGTTGACTGTCTGACTTTGGCTCAGGTCAGGGTCTCGCAGTTCGCGAGTTCGAGCCCCACATCGGGTTCTGTGCTGACGGCTCAGCTGAGCCTGCCTCGGATTCTGTGTCTCCCTCTCTCTCTGCCCCTCCCCTGCATTATTCCGGTTTTGCAATATTTGCGTTTTATGTGGAGGAAATATCTTAAGACAAATGACGGAAGTCATGATTATATACCATATATGGTTCAGCCTATTCCTTCAAAAAATATATTTGCTTACATATACCTGCAGTAGCTTTTTCACCCCTAGACAGACAATGCTTTCAAATCATGTAGCACCCGGTTTGTATTCAAACGCTCCCAATTGTTCCCCAAACACCTGTCTAATTTAGAATCCAGAAATGGCACATAATTCTAGGTTCCCGTTCATATAGACTAACTGCCTGTCCTTTATTTAATGGCAGTGTTTGAAGAAGTTAGCTCCTGTGGGATATCTCAGTTTTTGGATTTGTATAATTGCATCGTTGCGATTTTGTTTAACGTTTTCATTTATCATCTGTAATTTCTGTTATGGAAAATTACAATGAAAGGTCTGAGTGAAGTCCAAACAAACCTGTTGGGAAAGTTGCCGTAAAGCATGGTGTTGGTGTTACATCTTACATTACATCTGGATGACCACAGTTTCTCTTTGTTCCACTGTTTGTTTGTTTGTTTGTTTGTTTGTTTTTAAATATTTTTATTTATTTCTAGGAGAGAGAGAGAGAGAGAGACAGCGTGAGCAGGGGAGGGTCAGAGAGAGAGGGAGTCAAAGACAAACAGGCTCCAGGCTCTGAGCTGGCAGTCAGCACAGAGCCCGACGCGGGGCTCGAACCCACGAACCGCGAGATCATGACCTAAGCGAAAGTCGGACGCTTAACCGACTAAGCCACCCAGGCGCCCCTTTGTTCCACTGTTTGATGCAGGTGGTGAAAGCTAGGTCTTTCTCCTGTACGCTGTTTCTTCTTACAATCAGCCAATAATCTGTGGGTTAAATAAACTTTGTTCTTAAGCAGTTCCTCTCCTAGCTTCAGTTTACAGCAGGGTTCAGAAGCTGTTTCAGTAAAAGATCAGATACAAAATAATTTTGACTTTGCCAGCCGGAAAGTATCTGTTCAACTATGCTGATAAGCCCATGAAAGTAGCTATAGATATTATGGAAACGAATGAATGTGGCTATATTCCAATAAAACTTTATTTACAAAGATAGGTAGCTGGTGGATTTGGCTCGCATGCCTTAGTATGCTGACCCCTTGTTCAAATATAGGCGCTCAACCCAGGCGATTAATAACCCTTGAACACTTCTAAAAAAAAATAATAATGCCCATTGCACTGCCCACTCCCGCCACCTCCTCAGTCAGTTCATCTACTGTCTCTGGAGGTAGGGCCTTGGCATTAGTTTGATTATTTGTGTTTTAAGACTATATTTCTTAGAGCAATAAAAGGTTCTCAGCAAAGTTAAGGGTATTATACAGAGATGTTCTGTTCCATATTTCCCCTGTCCCCACGCACACATAGCCTCTCTTATTATCAGCATCCCCTGTCAGAGTAGTGGAGTTGTTAGAGCTGATGAACCTATGTTGACCTGTCATAATCGTCCAATGTCAGTACTTTAGATCGCATGGTAGTTCACCGTCCGTGCCATACATTCTGTGGGTTTGGTCAAATTTATTATGACATGTGTGTGCCATTATAGTATCACACAGAATAGTTTCACATCCCCCCAAATCCTCTGTGCTCCACCCTTTCATCCCTCTCCCCCTGCAGCCTGTGGCAACCACTAATCATTTTACTCTCTCCCTATTTTGCTTTTTCCAGAATGGCATACAATATGCCCTCTTCACATCTTGGCTTCTTTCACTTACTAATATGCTTTTACAATTCTTCCATGTCTTTCATGTCTTCCTTTCATATCTTTATAGCTCACTTCTTTTTAGCATTGACTACTGTTCTATTGTCTGCATGTAACACAATTTATTTATCCCTTCCCCTACGGAAGCACATCTTGTTTGTTTCCAAGTTCAGGCAATTATGAACAAAACTTTTATAGACATCCATGTACAAGTTTTTTTCCTGAATGTAAGTTTTCAATTGCTTTTAATAAGTATCAAGGTTATGGAATCATATGGTAAGAGTATGATTAAATTTTAAGGAATTGCCAAACCATTCCGAAGTGTCTGTATGATTTTGTATTCCCATCAGCAATGAACGGGAGGCACTGTTGTTTCATGGTTATTTTAAAAAGCTCTCCATGTAATTTCAGTGTGTAGATATTGTTGAGAATCCCTGATTTAAAAGGAAATATCTCCACGGAGGCATGGAGAATCCGAGATGAAGTAGATGGGCATGTGAACAACTAAATCTAATAAAAGACCTAGTAAAATAATTATAAAGAACAGAGGTGGGGGCACCTTGGTGACTCTGTCTGTTAAATGTCTGACCCTTGGTTTCAGCTCAGGTCAGGACCTCAGGGTCTTAAGATCTTGCTGAGCATGGAGCCAGCTTGGAAATCTCTCTCTCCCTCTCTCTCTACCCCTCCACAGCTCACGTGTTCTCTCTCTCTCCACCAAAATAAGTAAATAAGTAAAAAAAAAAAAAAAAAAAAAAAAAAAAAAAAAAGGGAAAGATAAAAAAGAAGGAAGGGGGCATCAGAAACGTTTCTCTAGAAAGTGTCAATGTAGCCATCCTCGAATTCCGAATAGGTTTATGTTTGTGCAAACACTCTAGCCATTTCTTGTCAACTTTGTGAGAAGTCCCTTGTTAATGTGAAATCAGGAGTGTAATGAAGAATTAAGTCCCATTTCCTGCAGCCTTTGTTTATTTGCATATTGTCATTATGCTACCCTTTTGGAATTCATACATCAGTGACTAATAGCAAATGACTATTTAAATCATATTTAATTCAATACCAGGGTTTTCTAAGGAACAGAAAATAAAACTCTGGTATCTACGAAACAATCTAGACCCAGTGGTATAGGTTCTATGGGCTAGCCCTGAATTCATTTTCCCACTTTTATTTCCCCCATGCCAGTGGTTCTTATATTGATTAACATTTGATTGGTGAGGATTCTATCTAGGCGGTGTTGAAAGTCATAGACATACATATCAACAAGATCGAAGTAAGGTAGGAAATAAGGTTGTCTGGGATCCTGCTAGTCGTTTTCAACTAGGGGAGATTTGGCCCCTTGAGGGACATTTGGAAATGTGTATAGACGTTTTTGTTTGTTGTGACTTGGAGCTGGTGGTGTTAATGTCATCTGGTGGGTATGGGCCAGAGATGCTGCTAAGCGTCCATCAATACATAGGCCACCCCCACAACAAAGAACTCTTTGGTCCTAAAAGTCAATAGAAACATAGCTGTGAAACACTGTCTTATGCTGATGTAGTTAGACACACAGCTTTTCAGGAAAATTTTTGTGTAATATTTTAAGGAGTATTTATTGTCCGTATGGGACATATTTGTAATCATCTCTGACATCACAATGATAATCTTTTCACAAGGTAGAGGGCAGTGGCACTAATATATTTGGAAATCAAAAATTTTGCTTTTGGTTGCCAGAAGGAAAAAATCAGATTAGAGTAAGTCCCAGTCCTATGAGAAGGAAAAGCTGCCTCATTACCTATTTTGACCTTGGGCCAACACAGTCTTGGACAAGCTAGCTTGCTTGTGTTCTTCTCTCTCTCTGTTATCTGTGTAGTTCTAACTATCATTTCCGCCCCCAGCACCCCACAGCAAGGTCTGTTAGTCTTCAGGGAAGATATGCAGAATCAATGGTATGGTAACTTTATTTATTTTTAGATAGAGAGAGAGACAGAGGGAAGGGGGAAGGGAGAGAGAGAATCCAAAGCAGGCTCCATGCTACCAGTGCCAAGCCCACCACTAGGTTCAATCTCACTAAGTGTGAGATCCTGACCTGAGTAGAAGTCAGGAGTTGGTCTCGACTGAGCCAAACAGGTGCNCAGGGTCTTAAGATCTTGCTGAGCATGGAGCCAGCTTGGAAATCTCTCTCTCCCTCTCTCTCTACCCCTCCACAGCTCACGTGTTCTCTCTCTCTCAAAAAAAAAAAAAAAAAAAAAAAAAAAAAAAAAAAAAAAAAAAAAAAAAGAACAAGGGATTCCGTAGAAAGAAGGAAGGGGGCATCAGAAACGTTTCTCTAGAAAGTGTCAATGTAGCCATCCTCGAATTCCGAATAGGTTTATGTTTGTGCAAACACTCTAGCCATTTCTTGTCAACTTTGTGAGAAGTCCCTTGTTAATGTGAAATCAGGAGTGTAATGAAGAATTAAGTCCCATTTCCTGCAGCCTTTGTTTATTTGCATATTGTCATTATGCTACCCTTTTGGAATTCATACATCAGTGACTAATAGCAAATGACTATTTAAATCATATTTAATTCAATACCAGGGTTTTCTAAGGAACAGAAAATAAAACTCTGGTATCTACGAAACAATCTAGACCCAGTGGTATAGGTTCTATGGGCTAGCCCTGAATTCATTTTCCCACTTTTATTTCCCCCATGCCAGTGGTTCTTATATTGATTAACATTTGATTGGTGAGGATTCTATCTAGGCGGTGTTGAAAGTCATAGACATACATATCAACAAGATCGAAGTAAGGTAGGAAATAAGGTTGTCTGGGATCCTGCTAGTCGTTTTCAACTAGGGGAGATTTGGCCCCTTGAGGGACATTTGGAAATGTGTATAGACGTTTTTGTTTGTTGTGACTTGGAGCTGGTGGTGTTAATGTCATCTGGTGGGTATGGGCCAGAGATGCTGCTAAGCGTCCATCAATACATAGGCCACCCCCACAACAAAGAACTCTTTGGTCCTAAAAGTCAATAGAAACATAGCTGTGAAACACTGTCTTATGCTGATGTAGTTAGACACACAGCTTTTCAGGAAAATTTTTGTGTAATATTTTAAGGAGTATTTATTGTCCGTATGGGACATATTTGTAATCATCTCTGACATCACAATGATAATCTTTTCACAAGGTAGAGGGCAGTGGCACTAATATATTTGGAAATCAAAAATTTTGCTTTTGGTTGCCAGAAGGAAAAAATCAGATTAGAGTAAGTCCCAGTCCTATGAGAAGGAAAAGCTGCCTCATTACCTATTTTGACCTTGGGCCAACACAGTCTTGGACAAGCTAGCTTGCTTGTGTTCTTCTCTCTCTCTGTTATCTGTGTAGTTCTAACTATCATTTCCGCCCCCAGCACCCCACAGCAAGGTCTGTTAGTCTTCAGGGAAGATATGCAGAATCAATGGTATGGTAACTTTATTTATTTTTAGATAGAGAGAGAGACAGAGGGAAGGGGGAAGGGAGAGAGAGAATCCAAAGCAGGCTCCATGCTACCAGTGCCAAGCCCACCACTAGGTTCAATCTCACTAAGTGTGAGATCCTGACCTGAGTAGAAGTCAGGAGTTGGTCTCGACTGAGCCAAACAGGTGCTCCTCAGTTCAATGGTATTATATGTGGAGTCATTCTCTATTCCTCCTTTTGAGTTTTGAGGTATTTCCTCAGCCTCCTGGCTATTTATTATCCCCATCTAACTGAGCATCACAATGGTCTGTGAACCTTTAGTCATTAGCTTGATTTAGAATAAGTGCTTCTGTTGCTTCTATTTTGGATAAAGTGTGGCTGAGGTGAGTAAAATATGGCTTGTGTTTTCATTTCTTATGGGTGCTGTAATGAAACACCACAAACTTATTATCAGAAACACTGATTTCTTATCTTAAAGTCCTGAAGGTCAGAAGTCTGAAGTGGTCTTCCCTGAGCAAAGATGAAGGTTCACGCGGCTCTAGAAGGTTCTTCAGACTCTAGTGGAGAATCCATTTTCTTTCCTTTACCAGATCCTAGGGACGGCCCACATTCCTTCCTCTATATCCCACATCACTCTGAATTCTTTCTTTCATTCTTTCTTTCTTTCTTTCTTTCTTTCTTTCTTTCTTTCTTTCTTTCTTTCTTTCTTTCTTTCTTTTTCTTCTTCTTTTTCTTGCCTTTTTTTTTTTTAATTTATTTATTTTTGAGAGAGCACAAGCAGGGGAGGAGCATCGAGAAGGAGAGACACAATCCCAGGCAGGCTCCCCACTGTCAACACAGAGCCCAATGTGGGACTCGAACTTACAAATCGTGAGATCATGACTGGAGCCAAGATCGAGTCAGATGCTTAACCAACTATGCCACTCAGGCATCCTTAATTTCTGATTTCATCACCAGATCTCTTATATCAACATTTCTCATGGCTTCCTCTTTCACTAATCAGATTAGGATCTTGTGATTACACTGGACCCACCTTGATTATCTAGTATTCTTTAACTATTTCAAAACACTAAACTTAATTAGTTTAACAAACTCCCTTTTGCCTTGTACTGTACTGCATTTGTAAGCATGGAGATTAGGACATCAATATCTTTGGGGTCATTATTCTGTCTACCTTAAGCTTTAACGTTACGAAATATGGTGTCAATTGGTCAGATATTTTAATTTTACTACTTGGAGAAAGGAGCTGAATTCCCATACTGGCTCTCCAATCTTTGGACTATGTGGATAAAAAAAAGTTACTTCAACTTTCCTCAGTTTCCCTATCTCTAAAATGGGCTTTCCAAAGATTACTTGAAAGGGTTGTTGTTGTGGGCTATAAATGAAATAATGTACTCATACTAGTAAGTGTAACATCAGCCACATAATAATTGTTCAATATACTTGAGCTGTTATGAAGATGAAGCAAGATAATGGACAGGCCGGCTGAACTTTCTGTAAAGGGCCACACAGTAAATATTTTTGGGTTTCCAGACCAGACAGTTGCTGTCCCAACTTTTGAATATCTAAAATCAGGTAAAAGTAGGTAGAGACCATGTGTAAATGAATTGATGTGGCTGCCTTCCAGTCAAACTTTATTTTTAAATGCAGTCAGCCTAGTGGCTGTGGCCTGCAAGTGCCATAGTTGGCCAGTCCCTCCTCTAGAATAGTGGGACTAAACCCTGGCTACATACTGGTATTCCCTGAAGAGCTTTGAAAGAAAGAGCATGGTACCACATGTAATTTTCAGTTTTCTTCTAATTAAAAAAATAGAATTTCTCCTATTTTTTCCCTCCTGATGTTTGATTAAGAGCCGTTGGAGACTGCCTTGGAAAGAGTAAGGATTTTTTTTTTTTTTTAAATAGTGTATTGTCAAGTTGGTTTCCATAGAACACCCGGTGCTCATCCCCACAAGTGCCCTCCTCCTTGCCCATCCCCACTCTCCTCCCCCCTCTGCCAGAAAGAGTAAGGATTTAACACTACTTTGTTGAAACCATTGATAGTCCCCAGGCCCTACCCCAGCTGTATTGAATCAAAATCTCAGGGCAAGGTCTAGGCATTGGATTTTTGAAAATGCTCTTTGCGTGATGCTCACGCCAGCCCCAATGAGAAAGCTCCATGTCCTTGCTTCTGTTTTCCACGCCAAGAGTAAGGCCTGTCGTATCCTGGGCTCTGTTATTAGTATCTGCTGAGTTTGGGTGGGTATTACATGCCATTAACACAATGGCCAGACCCTAATCAATCCCCATAAACTGTAGTTCATCATTTTGGGTCCTTTGATAGTCTACAATATTTTTCCAAGCTGACTAATTTAGTCAACATAGGAAATTATTAGCAAGATATGGAGGGCACTCAAAGAACTCAAAGAAGATGATCTGAAATGAGAAAAATGAGGGCAGCTTGCAACGTCGGAGAATCATCAAGAATCAGGAGGGTTTTCAAGGATTCTTTAGGTGGATGAATGTCCGCTGCTATTTTTCTTTTCTTTGTTTCTGTTTTTGTTTTCGTTTTCGTTTTTGTTTTTGCTTTTCCCCAAGTCAGATTATCCATTCCTAGGCTAGTTGAGAGCGGGACCCTTTTTTTGACCGGTAAGCCTAGTCCAACGTGAGACTAATGGGGAATTTTTTTCACCAAAGCAAAAAATGCAGAGTCTCGTATTAGAAGGCAATAGGAGGCCATGCAATAAGCTGTCGATAGCTGGTGGTTGTTCTTCTGGGTGCTGTTACTCTCCTCGAATGCCTTTGTAATGAAGTAGCATAAAAAAGGTCTCCCTACGGATCAGCGCCACGGTGGATGCGGAAGGCACTGATCATCCGTGAGCCTTCATTGAACAGTGATAAAGTTGGTATGTCACAATTCTTGCTCTCCAGTGGAGGTGGATGCATCACTTTCATCCCTCTGTAGCCATGGTTCTAACCCTGGTTGTTTTACTGTTTCCTGAAGACACTGTGGACAGCAGGTTGGTACTGGCTCCTTGCGGGTAGAGGTCAGGAAAGCGGAAGAACATCCAGCAAGGCCCAGGAAGGTCTCCACGCCAAAGTATCATCCAGCCCCTGGTGTCAGTCGGGCTTTAGGCTGAGAAAGCCTGGGGCATCGTAAAGTAGGGGGTATCTTTTGTGTTGATGGTTTTCCTAGTTTCGGCAACGTGTGGTTTTCCTAGTCGTTAAACTATGTCTGTGGATGTCCCACACCCTTTCTTTAGCAGTCAAGTTGGATTGAAAATAGGGGTATTGGGATCTGTGGATTTATTGAAGACAACAGACTTGGAGGAGGTTATGAAGTTGAAAGTAGAGCAGAGTGATGCAGGAAAATAGGAAATATGGGGCACATTTCCGAAATTTCCCTCTATGATGGAAACCAAGAATTGTGCTATCCGTAAGTTAACAAAGACATTGGTAGTGATGTTTGTAATGAAATGAGGAAATACGTGTCAGTGGAATGCAGGAGAATATTTTCATGGTCAAATAGAAATGATTTTAAAATAAAGTAATTTCAAAAGAATCGGTCTTATGTTCTTCAGTATTACTGAAGGAATTATTACATGCAAAAATCCCTGAATGTAGTGAGATTTCAGTTACTATTTTTTGTGGGAGAAAAGGTCCTTATTAAGTTCAGTGGTGTTCAGTAGATATTATAACTGCCTTCTTTCTTAAGTAGAAAATAGTTTTATAGTATGTTACTGGCACCCCTTTTTTTCCTCTTTTATTTTATTTACAATTTTTTTAAATGTTTTATTTATTTTTGAGAGAGAGAGAGAGAGAGAGACAGAGACAGAGAATGAGCAGGGTAGGGGCAGAGAGAGAGAGAGACAGAGAGAGACACAGAACCCAAAGCAGGCTCCAGGTTCTGAGCTGTCAGCACAGAACCTGAAACGGGGCTGGAATCCACAGACTGTGAGATCCTGACCTGAGCCGAAGTGGAATGCTTAACTGACTGAGCCACCCAGGCGCCTGTTTAAAAAAAATTTTTTTTAATGTTTTATTTATTTTTGAGCCTTCTTTTCTCTTTGAAATTTTAAGAACATAGGGCTTTAAAATCTCTCATGGAAGCTTTATGTCAGTCGCCATTTGAACTTTTAATTTAAGCCGAAACTTTTTTCATCAGGGCGTATCAGATTAAGTTAATTCTTTTATCAGTTTCTGACACATTATCATCACTGATTATTAGACTGCCTCATGTGGCTCATAGAAGAAATAATTTCTTTCTCTTTGTCCCTATGCCACCACCATTTACATAACTAGGTAATTATTCTGTTCTTTTTAATGTAGATCTTTTTTATGCATTTATTTTTGCAAATGAGTGATACTGTTGTACATACATTCTGCAAGGGTGATAAGTATCATTGTGTGTATTTTCTGAGCCCTGGGATTTTAACATAGTTACACTTCTGTAATCTTCTCCTCTGTGTACTTCTTTGTTTTTGTTTATTTGCTTGTTTGTTTTTGAGAGGGAAGGAGGGAGGGAGTGAAAAAGAGGGAGGGAGAGAGAGAGAGAGAGAGATATAGAGAGAGAGAGAGACTTAAGCAGATTCCTCCCTGCAGGGCTCGATTCCAGGACCCTAGGATCATGTCCTGAGCTGAAATCAACAGTCAGATGCTCAACCAACTGAGTCGCCCATGTGCCCCTGCTCTATTTCTAATCTGTTATTTTTTTTTCCAGCTGCCGCAGAATGCTTCTTGGTGTTCAGAATACTTGGTTTTTGAGATACAGTCACTTTGTACTGGGAACTTGATGTTCTGCCTTTGCCCTTTTTATGATGAAGTCATAAATATGTAATCAAAGGAAAAGTACTAGTTGTGAATAGCATTTAAGAAATGTCAATTCCAGGTTACTGAAAATCGGTTCTGCCCATAGCCCCTTAAAATGTTCTTGCTTTTAACCCTGTAGAAAAAAAATCTCTGAATGCCCAAGCATTAGTAAATTCTTTGGAGATAATAATTCCGCTAAGGCAGAACACTGTTCAAAATGCCACTTAAAAATAAAGTTTCAGGTAGTTGCCTTTCCTTCCCAATGACTTTTATTGGGCTCTTTTCATGGTATTACTGACACAAGGAAATGGTATCTGAATTGTCTTGTCTACTTATTCCTTTCAGCTTTACAGATCTTTTAGTTTCAGAATTTTTATCTTGTACCACTCTGAAGCATATATGAAAAAGAACATCTAGTGACACCTGGGTGGCTCGGTCGGTTAGGCATTTGCCTTCTTTGGCTCAGGTCATGATCTCATGGTTTGTGGGTTTGAGCCCCGCATCGGGCTCTGTGCTGACAGCTCTGTGCCCAGAGCCTGCTTTGAATTCTGCATCTCCTTTTCTCTCTGCCCCTCCCTCTGTGCTCTCTCTCTCTCTCTCTCCCCCAAAATAATATATATATATATATTTAAAAAAAGAACATCTAAGCAAAATATATTGATGAAGGTATTCCTTAAACTTCTTTATATTTAACACCCCTACCAAATGCCTATTTGAGAATCACTGATGCAAGCTCTTCTTCATACAAATGTTTCCATTGTGCTATCGGTTGTGTTGGTCGTGTGAGATTTCGTAGCAGTCTCCACCACTGTGTGAGATTTTTCTTCCAAATTCCTAAAACCCACTCTGCAAATATTAACACTGGGTTTTTCTTATTTGGCAGGGAATAGGCAATACTTGTGTAAGTATCTTGGTAGCGCACTATAACGTAGCTTCATCTGCTTGTGTGGCTGTTTTTCTGTCTTCGGTCCTCAATGCATTTCTTGTTGCGTTAGATGTTTTGAAAACAGGTTCACTTCTTCAATAATGAATATTTGCTTTTCTGATATCAAATTCACGGCCGACTGCACTGTTTCCATACCTTTTTATGTACCAGTAAATTTCAATTTCAATATTGAATCATACTGTAGTCTTTTGGAAGACATTTTAAATGGCATTTCAACGTAACTGGAGGGGCATCTGGGAGGCTCAATCAGTGAAACATCGGACTTTGGCTCAGCTCAGGATCTCCCTCTTTGTGACTTCGAGCCCCACTACAGGCTCTGTGCTGACAGCTCAGAGCTCGGAGCCTGCTTCACATTCTGTGTCTCCTTCTTTCTCTACCCCTCCCTGCTCACTCTCTGTGTCTCTCTCAAAAATGTACAAATTTTTTTGAAAGTTTATAAAAAAATAAACTTGACTGGAGTGGTATCAACACTAGACCTAATTCAGTATAAATAACTCGGTACTTTGTTCACACATAGGTCGGACAAACCACTAGTGTTTGATGTTCAGCAGTTTAAAACCCCCAACAATTGCAATTTTCTTCCCAATTTAAAAAATGTTGAAGTGTAGAAATCATGCAGCTTTTATAAGACACGACCAGAGGTATGTACCAGAAATTCAATATGGTAGCTCCATTGTCCATCACTGAACTGAGGTTCTTCTTCTCTACTGTTGCATCCTTACCCCACGGTGTCTAGTGTTCAGGTGCCTGCAGGACCCATATTGACTTAATAATCTCCTGACATATGTCTAGTCAGAAAGAAGTCAAAAAAGACAAAAAGAACAGGATCTACAACTCATGGGGTACCACTCATGAGAAAGGAGGTTGGCTGGGAAATGCAGCCTTTTATCTGGGCAAGTGTGTGCCATGGGGACCAATTGGGTGTTGTCATTAAAAGAGAGAATGGATGGTGACTCATCAATTAGGGATGTCGTTTTGAGAAGTGCAGTTCTCCTGGAACCTGACTGACAGCCCCCCTCAGCCTACTTTAAATGACAGGAAAATCAATGAAACATCTTCAATGTTCGATGAGAACATTTTGGTCTCACCGTAATATTCAATTTAAAATTAAGCACATCCGTAATCACCGGTATTTCATGTGGCATAACACCTCTTGCCTAACGAGTCTTCTCCATCTCAGTCACCTGTTCAGCCTGGTTTCCTGCTTTCCCACCGCGAAGTTCCATGCTTGAATTTGAGGTCATTGGGTTTTGGTGACCTGGATACGTGTTTGCCGCTTCCAGCTGGTTTGGGTGTTAGAGGTTCCCTCTTTGAGTCCACAAGGAATTCAGTAACATGCAGCAGCTCGAGGAGAGGAAATATTTAGGGTTTGCTCATCTCCTTTGGCAAACATGTACTCCATGTTGTGGCCGGCCTCGCTTTTGGGTCAGGCACTTCTATAGCCTTGATAATACAGAAACTCAGCTGTAACCTGTTGTGGGATTTTCAGGGTCATGCCTAAAATGACAGCCAAGGGAGAGGTGGTGGATTTTCTGAGCAAAGACTCTGTGCTTCCTGGAGGAGGAGTTGTGTTTTGGGCCGGGGGTAGTTTGAGCTTTTGCTCACAGATCTATTATTGCACAGAAGCCACTAACACTTCGTTGCTCTGTGTGAACCTCTCTCAATATGAATGATCCTAATGATGATCATTAAGTGTTGTGAAATAGCTACTCTGCTGGGGGGATCAGCTTGGGTCCTGGTCACAGGACATAGACAAATAGTCCTTGGCAGCCCTGTCCAATGCCTACTTGGGTACCAGTAGTAATACTGACAGTGATGGCAAGTAACATTTATGCAACTCTTTCCATTTGCGGTACACTGTTCTGTGCACTTTATATACGTTCACGTGCCCAGCCCACTCCTGTCCCTTGCATCATTCCAGGTCACTGTGTACTAAAAGACTTCCAGTAGCCCGTTTCTGAATCTACATGCCTTTGGCATCTTCCTGAACTGTTGTTGCTGTACTTTTGTGCTGGGGTATCTCGGAAATGACTGATAAGGGTTGGCGTATAAATAGTCCAGTTCCCTTGCTTCTACAAAGTATTTCAGAGATGTGAGTTTCGAACCATTCCTAGAGTTTCTTGGCAGGTAAAAGCTCCAAGTACGCACTGTGGGAGCTAGTTAGATAACACAGTAAAACCTTGGAGTGCAAGGAACTTGTTCTGCAAGTGTTGCGTAAGACGGGCCAACATTTCTAATGAGTTTTAACTTGTTAAGCGAGTAATGACTCGCAACAAGAGCGACACCGCGATGCCGAACGTCACGTGATCACAGCTGAGCCAATGGTTTTTGAAGTACCCTTTGATATACGAGTACTTTGGATTACAAGCACGTCTCTGGAACAAATTGTGCTCGGAAATCAAGGTTTTGCTATATATTGTTTATTGAGTGCTTTCTCTTGGCATCATAGATAGCTTCCACTGCTCTTCACTAGAATCTTTGTCTTCGGGTCTACTTTGGGAGAAACCCAAATCAGCACAAAGACTAATATCGATGCTGTTTATTAGATACTAGTATTACATTGATTTTAGAGACAAGGAAATTGAAACTGAAAGAGGTAAAGAAATGGCAGAGGTTGGGGCGCCTGGGTGGCTTAGTCGGTTAAGCGTCCGACTTTCGCTTGGGTCATGATCTCGCGGTTCGTGGGTTCGAGCCCCGTGTCAGGCTCGGTGCTGACTGCCAGCTCAGAGCCTGGAGCCTGTTTCAGAGTCTGTGACTCCCTCTCTCTCTGACCCTCCCCTGCTCACGCTGTCTCTCTCTCTCTCTCCTAGAAATAAATAAAACATTAAAAAAAAAAAAAAAGAAATGGCAGAGGTGGAAATCTAATGCTCGTAATGAGTCTCCTTTGAGAGAGCCTGCACTCCAGCCACACCACACACATGCTACATCAGCAAAGCAATGACGTGCAGAGAATTCTCTCGTCTGGGGTAGACTGTGATCAGATGGAAAAGAGATCGTCTAGCATTGTGTAGATTTAGTTTCATTTCCAAAGGAAAATCGCGTTGTCCGAGGTGGAGAATGTGTAATGCACTATTGTTTATGACTTGCTCCCTGAGACATTTCAGAGATGCCCATCTTTAAAAGTGCCAACTTTTATTTTTGACGACCTGATGTTTGCACCAAGCAAGCCGCCTAGAGGGTTGATTTTTAAATCAGGTCCTATTTTGGGGTCGTTGAGCTTCTCCCACCCAAAAACCCTTCACAATCGTCAGCAATCTAGAAGGCGGTATTTTTGTCTTTTGTTTCCTTCCAACTCTGTTAGTGTCTGGATGATAAATTCTTTTAATTAAAGCCTATAAGGCTATGGATTTACTGTTAGTGAGATGATGACTTTCACTGTTAAACCCACATTGGTCAGTATGCCTATAAATAAGAGTTTCAGTAATTTTATACGAGTATATCTTTGCCAAGTGAAAAGGAATTAAAAAGTTACTGCCACAAAGACTTCATTCAATAACACTCAGTGATAAATTAATATGTGTTACTTCTGCTTTCTATCTTAATATCCCCGTGTGGTAATTCAAATAGGGCTCTCCTAATCCTACTCACATAAGACACCACAATTCATTAATAGATTCCTATCAATGTAACTTTTATCTGCCTGTTTTCAATTTTTGGATGGTCTAATTCCTTTCACATTATGGTCCAAAAGGCCTACCCTTGATTCAGCCTGAAATGTGATTTTGAGGCAAAGATTTCTTTAAATTGCTTTAAAAGCTTTGTATGCATTGAAGAAGTTGTTTCTTAGCTTCTTAGTTTCATATTTTCTTTTCTTCTACTCTTTGATCCCTCTCAATTCAATAATGATGTCATCCTGAAAATACTTTGTGTCGGCATGGAGAGCCGTGGGATGTAGATTTATATTTTCCATTCATAAATTCCTCTGAAACCCAAGATTCTGCTTCTCTCAGGTATTGAGGCACCGTCCCTTCATAGAGGATAGGAGAGCTTTTATCTTGTAGTGGAATGTTACGGAAGAGGGAGCCCAAAATAAATGAAAGAGAAAGTCCAATCCTAGGAGGACCTGATATTTGTTAAGAAAGCCAGCGGTTCGGAGCCTTACCCTCCTGCTTTACATATCACTTCATTTTATCTCAAACTACAAAGAGATTATGTTATTTTCCTGTGTGGGTGATGATACTAGAGAAACTTCTGAGTTCTTCAAATACAGGTCTGACTCCACGGTTCTGTTTTCCACACACGAGTGAGTGCCAGATTGTCTTGAATGCCTCCATGGTAAGTGGTAGAGTTTTTGTTTATTAGATGGATGGAGATGTGTAGTGTTTTTGGTGGTCCCTTAGATGACATCATGAGGCAAATTGTCTGAATTTCAGAGCACTTCCCGGTGGTTTATTTAGATGGTCAGCATTATAAAGGTTAGGAGCAGGTTGAGGGCCGTGGAAAGCATTCCAAATGCCTTGGTGGTCCCCAGTGTTGCGTGGAAGTCATTCTAAATGACACATTTGATGCTTGGTTTACCCACGTTCTCTTTGGACAGTAGAAGGCTGCTTGGGTGGTTTGGGAGCATTGGAAGTATTGCACACACCTGACCCGTGAGAATAAGGGTGTTTCAATTACAAGTTCGGCCATACTGAATATCTACGGATGGGTGACGTTTTGCTCTGGAGAAATAATATTGTTGGACAGTATATGTGGATTTCATAGAAAGAGTTCTGAGCCCTGCAACCCTCACCTTCTTCATCCATTCTTTCCTTCTCAGTAGAACATTCTCATCTCTTTAGTTCTTAGTGTGAATAAAACAATCTGATTAAATTAATGTGTTAGGAGATAATCTGATGAAAGGATTTTGTGTCACAAATCCTCCACTAACACCCCGTTGGCCTGGACCAGCTCAATTTTCTATTCAATCTGAATGATATTTCCATGTGATATTTTAGCAAGAGGATTTTGTTCTTAATCTTCCCCTCTCAGCACGCACTATCAATGCTGGAAGTTCCATAAAACGAGGGTTCTTTATTGTTTCCTCTTAGGGAATAATTGGCTATAAGAAAATAGTAACTGAAGAGTTTCCCCCTTGGGTGTTGATTAAAATCAAGGTAGCTGGGGTCTTCAAGAGCAGAACTTGGAAGTAGGTGTAATGTGACTTTAGGTTTTTCTATTTCCTTCCCTGTTTATGGCTTTCACTACAATCACAAGTAAGATAAGATTGATTCCTAAGGCTACTCCCATTACTAAATTATTAGGATAGGACCCAGGTGCCATTTACATATGTTGAATATAAAGATTATGAAATGTTTGTAATGAACTCTTTCCCACATTGTGTTTGATTCTCACACCTCGTTTTGTATGCAGATGTATTTAGTGGTTTTTTGTGGCTCACAAGCAGAGCCTGCTGTTTACAAATGGTTGGGGTTGGGAGAAGGCTGGTCATCAGTACCTAAAAATATTCTGGCCATTCCCTTTGAGGTATTTTTTGTAATAGTGCTGTTTGCCTGTGACTGTGATCATTTCAAGGTCATAGTCCCTTATCGTTACTTACGAGCGTCCACAGAAGCTGGGCTTTCAGGCATTTTGCTGGTTTTTTAGAATTCTTCATAAAAATGTGAAGAAACTTCGAGTCCTTTGGGTACCATATATAATGTTCAAGGAAATGAACTAGTCCATCTTGTGGTAAATGCCAAAGTGCTAACAGCAGGCTATCAGGCAATGCTAACATTTATTGAGCATCTATTTGTTCTAAGCCTTGTCCGTCTTCTCTCTCTCCCTCCTTTCCTTCTCTCCATCTTTTCTGTTGGCCTTTCTTTTTCCCTGTTTCTTTCTCCTTGCCCCTTCTTCCTTCTTTCTCCCCTTCCCCTCTCCCTCCTTTTGTTCTTTTCTGGATATAAATGGAGATTGAGTTAAGGTTACAAAACAACACTCTGTCTTCTGAGGCAAATGATCGATTCTTGGAGGGTTGATGGCATATTTCCCCATGTGCACCATGTCACCTGTCTCGTTGATTCCTGGCACCTTCTCCTTTGCTCTGGCTGTTGGAGAGCATCTCTTCCTTGTCCATGAATAATTCGATGTAGTCTTTGAAGGCAGGGAGCTCCTTCTTAAATTCAGATTTATGTTTCTCAAAGGTTTGGGTTTTTTTTGTATTTTTAAAAAATATTTTTATTTATTTCTAGGAGAGAGAGAGGGAGACAGCGTGAGCAGGGGAGGGTCAGAGAGAGAGGGAGATACAGACTCTGAAATAGGCTCCAGGCTCCGAGCTGGCAGTCAGCACAGAGCCCGACGTGGGGCTCGAACCCCCAAACCGCGAGATCATGACCTAAGCGAAAGTCGGACACCTAATCGACTAAGCCACCCAGGCGTCCCTGTTTCTCAAAGTTTTGATAACCAATAGCTGTTAGATTTACATCAGTTCTTTTATCTTTAATGACCTTGACATTCATGCAAGGTAAATTTTTATGAGACTAAATTCTAGGTTCTGATTTTGAAATAAACAATATGTGTTTTGGGGCATTTTAATTGGTGTCTTAAGACTTTTTACCTCTTTAGGGGTGCCTGGGTGGCTCAGTCAGTTAAGTGTCCGACTTTGGCTCAGGTCATGATCTCCTGGTCCGTGGGTTCGAGCCCCACATCCAGCACTGTGCTAACATCTCAGAGCCTGGAGCCTGCTCCGGATTCTGTGTATTTCCCTCTCTCTCTCTGCCCCTCTCCCGCTTGCACTCTGTCTGTCTGTCTCTCTCTCAAAAATAAACATTAAAAATTTTTTTAAAAAGACTTTTTACCTCTTTGGAGATATGACACTAGTTCATTTTTCTTCCCTTATGGTTAAGGGAAAAAAATAAAAGGGGTCTGGCTTGTTCGAGATGAGGGACATTTGCTGTGTGTGCATGGTATGCTCATCTTTTCCTTTAGCCTCTTACAAAAGAAGTTGCTAATACCATATATTTTGTACCTGTCTCTTTAAAATCCTTTGTTCTTGAAACACCAGGAAAATGCTCTTCATGAGGTTTTTGTCTGCGTCTTGCACCATCTCTTTCTGTAGTCATCCTGCGACTATCCCTACTTAATTGAAGTATTTTTGCTTAATTTGTAGATAAGAACACCTCTCCGTGACCTGAGGGCTCCACTCAGACAGCATCTTCCAGAAGCTGTTTCTATGCCAAGAGACCCTCCTCTTTATATAACAGCCCGAGCGCATTCTCTACTTTAATATTTTTCTTCAATCTATTTGATATTTCTGTTAATAGGTCCATCTTCCCATTAAACTGTAAACTTCTGTCTATATCGCCAGCAGTCACCCCCACATTGGAAACATGTATAACACTACCTGTACATAGAGATAGTGCTAGATCTTTCTAGGGAAAGTGATAACTATAATGCGTGCTTTTTCTGTATCATAAATTTAGCTTTTAAGGGGCAGTAACTATATTTTAATGTAATTGATGACCTCTGTGATTCTATATATTTTATTTTGTGCATTTGAAACATTGTTCTGGTGGCTCAGCGGGTTAAGCATCTGACTTCGGCTCAGGTCATGATCTCGCAGTTCATGAGTTCCAGCCCCGTCCCGGGCTCTGTGCTGACAGCTCAGAGCCTGGAGCCTGTTTCAGATTCTGTGTCTCCCTCTCTCTCTCTGCCTCTCCCCTGCTCTTGCTATATCTCTGTCTCTCTTCTCCCATCCCTCTTCTATCTATCTCAAAGATAAATCTACGTTAAAAAAATTAAGGGGCGCCTGGGTGGCTTAGTCGGTTAAGCGTCCGACTTTCGCTTGGGTCATGATCTTGCGGTTCGTGGGTTCGAGCCCCGTGTCGGGCTCTGTGCTG